>NC_089594.1:84721457-85023208 GCF_019320115.1 Miscanthus floridulus | reverse complement strand
ATGGCTACACCGACGCCTACACCTACTCCTACACCAGTCGCCGTGCCCGTCTACCCTGTGGTAGCTACACCTGAGGAGTCGACGGCTACTTCCCCTACACCTGCACCCTCCCCAGCTGTCCCCGTGGACGACGAGGAGATTGGCTGGAAGTGCAAGTACTACTTCAAGCCAGCTCCAGAGATAGCCTACTACCACACTCTCCTCACCCAAGTGCTGGACGACTACTTCCCCGACTTGCACGCCTCCATCAGCTACCACTGCGCCGAGTACAAGCACCCACTGGAGGCTACCTTCTGGAAGATAGAGTTGGTGGTCACCGCATGGAACAATATCATTAATGGACATGAGGTGGAGACTGTCCACTGTGCCCCTGCCAGAAGAGCCCATGCTTTGGATGGCATGGAGGATGCAGCACAGAATGTCTACATCCACTACCATGGTCGTCGCTTTGAGGCCATGAGGGAGGATCACTTCAGGTTCCTTCCTCGAAATGATCATGAGGGTGTTTGGCAGGTTTTGGCTCCACCAGAGAATGACCCAACTCTGAAGGCAACGGTGCAGCATGTCCACGCTATGCAGGGAGTGGATGATGAGGTCAAAGGAGAACTACGTGCATCTCAGAGGGCGCAGAGACGTCTTCAGAAACAAGTGGATGAACTTCGAGCGCAACTGGGACAGCCTTCCATCTACAAGAAGAAGCGCCGTTCCTTCACCATGATTGACACCGCTCCATAGGTATTAGGTGCCTTGATCTAGATTACCACGTCGATAGATTCGTGTTCTTAATTAGTCTTGTTGGTCTTGTGAACTTGGTTGATTAGATGTTTAATTTGTGAACTTGGTTGATTTGGTATTTTGCTTGATTGCTAGGAGTTTGTGGGCATGTCCACAACTTCCTTAGATTGGAACTTTTAGTTTAGAATGAAATCTTAATGCAGATGTTTCGTTTTATCTTATCTCTGCTGTGCTGATTTCTAGAGCAGCCTGTGTTCTTTATCTAGTATCTCAAAATCTAGGATGATAAAAATTCTAAAATTTTTGTGGAGATAACTAGACCTCTGTATCTTTCAAGTGTCTTTGGAATCATGTCAATAGCTGTTCAGGTTTGGGAGATCTAGCTGACACAAGTTGATGTTCCTGCGCTGTCTGGAACTCAGAACAGTTTCGGTTTAGCTCTATTTTTGACTATGTGCGAGTTCAAATCTGTAAAAGTGGTCTAAATGAAAGTTGTAGCTGATGTCCTAAGCTTTCTAACAAATCTTGGTGCACCTCTATTGGATCTCTGAAACTCGAGTTATAACAGTTTTACTGAACTGCTGAATTTGAACCTTGTCCAGAAAATTCTCAGCATTGTTTCTTATCTTTTGTAAGCTCTCTATAATTGGAAAAATCTCTAAATTTTGCACATTTATCGGAAAACAGATGGCCACAAGAGGAGGAAGAGGCAGAGGCCGTGGTCGTGGGTGTGATGCTCTTATAAATCCACCACCGCCACCTGTGACCATGGAACAGATATTGGGAATGCAAGCGCAGCTGATACAAGCTATGATGCAGCGCTTGGACAATGAACCTGTAAGAGGGCCACCGCCTGTCCAGGTTAAAGATAAGCGTGGAGAGTTTATGAAAGGTCGTCCACCAGTGTTCACCCATACCACAGACCCTATGGAGGCCGATGATTGGTTGCGTGCTGTGGAGAAACAACTGAACATAGCACAATGCAACGACCTTGAGAAGGTGTTGTACGCTTCCGGGCAACTCCAAGGAGCTGCTCAGGATTGGTGGGAATCATTCCAGTTTGGACGTCTCAACAATGCTCCTGCTATCACTTGACAGGAATTCAAGGACAGTTTTCGGTCATATCATATTCCTGATGGACTAGTGGAACTGAAGCAGGAAGAATTCAGATCTCTCAAGCAAGGATCAATGACTGTGGCGGAGTATCGGGACAAGTTTGCACAACTATCACGCTATGCTCCTAATGATGTAGCGGATGACAAGGATAAGCAACGCCGTTTCCTCAAGGGACTCTATGATGGACTGCAGCTCCAGCTGATGTCTAATACTTATCCTAACTTCTAGTCTTTGGTGAATCGCGCAATCGTGATTGATGATAAGCGCAAGGAGATGGAAGCTAAGAAGAGAAGGCTCCAAGGGCAAGCTTCTGGAAGCAACACTCGCCCACGTGCTTATCCCTAGCAAGATTTCCAGCAGAGGAATCAAGGACCAACTCACCAGGGAAACCGTGGTCAGTATCCCCAGCGGAACCAGTTCCAACAACGCCCTCAGTACCAGCAACAGTTTGGAAATCAGCGTCCCCCGCAACAGACTAGCAATCTTGCAACACACCAGGGAGTGCCTAACAATGCTCCTATGAAGAGTGGTGCACCCAACAATCCCAATGCCTGTTACCGATGTGGAGAAGTAGGTCACTATGCTCATCAGTGTCCTAAGAAGCAGAACCAACAAGCACCTCAGAACCAGACCAACAATCAGAAGTTCAACGCCCGACCACCTCTCACAGCGAAGGTGAACTATGTGTCATCTGATGCAGCTCAGGAGACGCCTGAGGTCATATTGGGTACGTTCAGCGTTAACTCTATTTCTGCTACCGTACTTTTTGATTTTGGTGCTTCGCATTCTTTTATCTCCCAAGCTTTTGTTAGAATGCATAGCATACCTTTGTGTGCTATGAAAAATCCTATACTAGTGAATTCCCTGGGAGGTAGTATGCCCGCTTCTTATTGGAGCCCCTCAACTAGCATTTCCTTAAGGGGGGTAGACTTCAAGGTGAAGCCTATTATGTTGAGAACAGCGGGAATTGATCTTATCCTGGGAATGTATTGGATGAAACAACACCGGACAGTGATTCAGTGTCAGGAGAAATCTGTGGTTATGACATCACTCAATGGGGATAGAATCTGTGTAGAAGTAGTCGTGCAAGCTCAGCCTACAGCCACAGTGAACCAGCTAGATGGTGAAGTCAATGAACAAGATCGTGTCGTGGAGGAGTTCCCGGATGTCTTCCCCGATGACTTGCCAGGTATGCCACCTGACCGAGACATTGAATTCATTATTGAATTATTACCTGGAACTGCACCAATAGCTAAACGTCCATATAGAATGGGAGTTAATGAATTAGAAGAGCTTAAAAACAACTAAAAGAGTTGCAAGAAAAAGGTTTCATACGCCCCAGTTCTTCCCCATGGGGGGCACCTGTGATCTTTGTGGATAAGAAGGATGGTAGTCAACGGATGTGTGTGGATTACCGCTCACTTAATGAGGTTACCATTAAGAATAAATACCCTTTGCCTAGGATTGATGATTTGTTTGATTAGTTGAGAGGAGCCCATGTGTTCTCCAAGATTGATCTCCGATCTAGTTATCATCAGCTTAAGATTCGGAACTCAGACATACCCAAGACAGCATTCACTACACGGTATGGACTATATGAGTACACCGTTATGTCTTTTGGATTGACCAATGCACCTGCATACTTCATGTATCTGATGAATAAGGTGTTCATGGAGTTTCTGGATAAATTTGTGGTAGTATTCATAGATGACATACTAATATTCTCCAAGACTGAAGAAGAACATGCGGAACACATAAGGATAGTCTTGCAAAAACTTAGAGAACATAAGTTGTATGCTAAGCGGAGCAAGTGTGAATTTTGGTTAAAGGAAGTCTCTTTTCTGGGTCATATTGTCTCCAATGGTGGAATAGCAGTGGATCCAGGCAAAGTGCAAGATATACTGAATTGGAAACCACCAACTACTGTAAGTGAGATTCGTAGCTTTTTGGGATTAGCTAGTTATTATCGAAGGTTCATTGAAGGTTTTTCCAAGCTAGGCAAGCCCATGACAGCTCTGTTGGAAAAGAGTGCTAAGTATGTATGGTCGGATAAATGCCAGGCAAACTTTGAAGAGGTAAAGAAGAGATTGACTACAGCTCTAGTATTAATTTTGCCCGATTTAAACAAGAACTTCTCTATATATTGTGATGCATCCCGTTTGGGTCTTGGATGTGTGCTTATGCAAGAAGGAAGAGTGGTTGCATATGCATCTAGACAACTAAGGAAGCATGAGTTGAATTATCCTACTCATGACTTAGAATTGGCAGCTGTGGTTCATGCTTTAAAGATCTGGAGACATTATCTGATTGGACATAAGAGTGATATCTATACTAATCATAAGAGTTTGAAGTATATCTTTACCCAATCAAATCTGAATTTAAGACAACGTCGTTGGTTGGAATTGATCAAAGACTATGATTTAGAAGTGCATTATCACCCGGGAAAGGCAAACGTTGTAGCTGATGTACTTAGCAGAAAGAGCTATGCCAATGGAATTCAGATAACATCTATGTCAGCAGAGTTGTGTGCTGAAATGGAGTATCTCAACTTGAGCCTGGTCACTAATGCAATGGAATTGGTGATAGAGCCTACATTGGAGCAGGAGATACGCAAAGGATAATTGGAGGATGAAAAACTTAAGGAGATAGCAGAGAATGTAGTGCTTGGAAAGGCACCCGGATTCAGAATGGATGAGAATAGAACTCTTTGGTTCGGAAAAAGGATATGTGTACCTGAAGTGAAAGCTATCCAAGATGCAATTCTGCAAGAGGCCCATGAGTCTTCTTATTCTATACATCCCGGAAGTACCAAGATGTACTTGGATCTCAAAGAAAAGTATTGGTGGTATGGTTTGAAGAGAGATGTGGCAGAATATGTGGCTTTATGTGACACTTGTCAAAGAGTGAAAGCTGAGCATCAAAGACCTGTAGGGTTACTACAACCAATGAAGATTCCTGAATGGAAATGGGAAGAAGTTGGTATGGATTTTATTGTAGGACTGCCCCGCACTCAAAGAGGTTATGATTTAATATGGGTAATAGTGGATCGACTCACCAAGGTTGCTCACTTTTTACCAGTCAAGACTACCTATAATGGTGCAAGATTAGCAGAGTTGTACATGGAAAGAATAGTGTGCTTACATGGAGTTCCCAAGAAAATTGTGTCAGATAGAGGCACCCAATTTACATCGCAATTCTGGCATAAAGTACATAGATCTTTGGGAACAAAGTTGAATTTTAGTTCTGCTTACCACCCACAAACTGATGGATAGACGGAAAGGATCAACCAGATTTTGGAAGATATATTGAGAGCCTGTGCACTTCAGTATGGTGATAGTTGGGATAAGAGTCTACCTTACGCAGAGTTCTCGTACAACAACAGTTATCAAAAGAGCCTCAAGATGACACCTTTCGAGGCGTTGTATGGACGTAAGTGTAGAACACCTTTGTTCTAGAATCAGACTGGAGAAACTCAAGTATTTGGTCCCGATGTCCTTAGAGACGCAGAAGAACAAGTGAGAATGATTAGAGACAATTTGAGAGTAGCTCAGTCCCGACAGAAGAGTTATGCTGATACCCGCAGAAGAGAGCTGACTTTCGAGATTGGTGATTATGTGTACCTGAAAGTGTCACCAATGAAAAGTGTGAGAAGATTCAATATGAAAGGAAAATTAGCACCAAGGTATATAGGACCTTTTAAGATCCTAGAGAGACGTGGAGAAGTAGCTTATCACTTGGAACTGCCTGAGAGCTTGTCCGGTGTGCACGACGTGTTCCATGTTTCCCAGTTGAAAAAGTGTCTGAGGGTACCAGAAGAACAAATTCCTTTGGAAGAACTTGTTGTCAAGGAAGATCTTACTTATCAAGAGTATCCGATAAATATTTTAGAAACTACCAAAAGAGTTACAAGAAGCCAAACAGTAAAGATGTGCAAGGTGCAGTGGAATCGTTATACAGAGGATGAGGCTACTTGCGAAAGAGAAGAGGATCTGAGAAAGACTTATCCCCAACTGTTTGAGTAAGCAATCACCCGAATCTCGAGGACGAGATTCATCTTAAGGGGGGTAGAATTGTAACACCCAAAATTTTTCATTCTTTTAAATAAGTAAATTTGATTTAACTATGTTATTAAGTGTGCATTCAATTATAGGAAATTAATAATTTTTGGGGAATTAAAATCAATTATAAGATTTGAAACTTTTGAATGCATACATGCTGCTGCACTATTTACTCATGTGATGATTGTTTTTGAATTAGAGTTCAAATGAAATAAAAAATTATTTGAAAATGCTTTTGGGAAAATTTGTTTGGAAAATAAAAAGTGAAAATGATCATCTCCTCCTTTCCTTATTTTCGGCCCGCGAGCCATTTCCCTGGCAGCCGCTCGGCCCAGCTCTCCCTCTCCCCTTCCCCGTTCAGCCTGGCACCGCAGCCTAGCCGCTCGGCCCAGCAGCCGCGCCAGCCCAGCAAGCCGCGCCAGGCAACCGCCGTGCCTGCACCCCGCACCCAGCCACTGACCGCCCGGGCCTGCTTGTCGGCGCCGTCTTCACCCCCGTGCTCCTCGGGACTGCCCGGCCTAGCCGCATGCCGCAACCGCCCCACTCCGCGTCGTGGGAGCGTGCCCCCCCTCGCGCCCCGGCCGCTTTAAATCGGCACCGAGCCGTCTCCGCCTCTCCCTGCTGCCTCCACGCCCTATTTTTCTTTCACCCGCGCGCGAGGAAGCTTCAACCGCTGCCCCAAAGGTCGTCGAAAATCTGCCGCCCGCCCTTGCACGGACCGTCGCCGTCGGGCATCGCCGTCCCCTTTCTTCCCCGCGGTGAGCACCCCCCAGCCTCCCTCTATCTCCCGGTATCTTTATTTCTCATTTTCTTGGCTTCCCGAGCCTTGGCCGCGAGCTCCGCGAGCCATGGTCGCCGGCCATGGCGGCCACCGTGCTAGCCGTCGTTCCCGGCCGCCGAAACGGCATGGCCGCGACCCCCCATCTTCCCCCGCGCTCACTGGTGCCCTAGGTTTGGAAAACCATGGCCGTAGGCCCCTAACCGAGCGCTCCGGCGAGTCCACTGCCGCCGGCCATGGAGCTTGCCGCCGGAAGCACTGTTCCGGCCGGCCGTCCCCCACCAGGCCGATCCTAGCCGCCCATCGTGAGATCAACGGCCAGGATTAGAAGTTACCCCTTCGCGGGTAATTTTGCTAAAGAGTCCCTAGACTTTTCTAAGTCCTAACCCGCAGCCCAAAGCGTTTTTCCCGAATGCGCAATCCCGTTTGGAAAGCGTAAACTCCACGGCTTAAGTCAAAAATACGTTTTCAGTATTTACAGAAATGCCATTTGAACTGTTTCGCTTATAAAATTATCGTTTTAGCTCCGAATTGATCCATTCAAATCGCGTTAGCTTCATAATTTCATAAGCTACATGTTGGAGCTACTGTTAGTCAAGTTTAGAACTTTTTAATTTCATGATTAGATTTAATTAAATATATGGCTATAGGAAAACCCGTTTAAATCATAACTTTCGTATTTTAGCTCCGTTTTTCGTGAACTTTGCGTTGACGTGATCGTAGCGAGACGTAGATTAGTTTTACAAATATTTTATCTTGACTTCAATACTGTTGGTGTACTGTTCTAATGATAGGAATATTTGCTTTGCATGAATGCTTTTGGAATGTTGTATGTTGCAGTGTTGGTCGCGTTCAGACGGTGAGGAAAACGTTGGAGACCAAGAACTCTTCGACGACCAGCAGGACCAGCACGAGTTTGTGAACCAAGGCAAGTATAACATGGGCCTTCCTTGATGTCCTATTTCACTTTAATCAATTACTCATTTGCATGTGTCTAATTTTGATACCCGTAAGGACATCCTAGTGATTGTTTATCCTGTTCCTTGTCTCCTATGGGTTAAATGCATTTGGGTAGATTGCTAGTGCTCTAACTGAACTTGATATACATGTCGATGAATGATACTATGGAACAAAGTGAGTAACATGACTTATAACAACTGTTCCATAGGTCGAAAGTGCAACTGACCTTTGTTTATGTTGCTCCCGGCCCTCCATAAGGACTTATCTGTCGGCAAAAGTTGGGACTGACAGTGCAACCGGGAGAGTCATATGGCTCTAACTTTAGCTCAGTAATAGGACCTTTCCTAGCTGGTTAGAGGTTACCTTTTTGGCGCAAATGGGGCTTGCCACTTTGGGTATAGGGCTGTCTCTGTTCCTATGAGTATAGCCGCGATGGATTTGTGCCATAGGAAAGGGGGGGGTCCCTACATCTGCCTGCCAAGGAAACCTAGCGGCCCTAACTTGTTAGGAAAACCTATAAAATGGCTTCATAGTGTACCCTGCCCGCTCACCTTGGTAGTGACATAGGAGTAATTAACCCGGGCATATGGGGATCACGACTCGCGGTGAATGTGCACCACCTCTGCAGAGGGTAACAAACTGTTATAACAGCCGTGCTCATGGTTACGAGCGGCCCGGAAAACTTACAGAATAACTGGTTAATTGTTGATGATCATTTAAAGTTGTTCAACGATGATATATGGTATACCTGACCCTGATATTTGTTCTTATGGGAATTAAATGGGAGCTTAAGCATAACTTGATAATACTTGAGAATAAAAGCTTGACCTAGTAAAAATGCTAACCGCAGTAAACCAGAGTCTATTCTCTTTGAGCTTCATAACCCCATGTTAGCTTGCTAAGTACGGAATGTACTTACACTTGTTTATTTTCTTTACTTGGATAAAAATTCCGGATGGGTAACAGATGACAACGGGTATGAGGATTTTCTGGAGGATTATTAGGCTTGTGGTCAACCAGTTGACCTTTCCTGTGATGACGGCCACGAGAGTTTTATTATCTTTTATTATTCTGCTGTAATGTATAAGACTAAGTTTTATTATAACTCTGATGTATGAGACACCGTAATGATACTATATGTAATTTGTCAGCTTGTGTGTGTGATTGATTCCTGGGCACACACGAGTTTTGTGCATTCAATTTTTTTTCTTAAAATTAGTGACAATATATATATATATATATATATATATATATATATATATATATATATATATATATATATATATATATATATATATATATATATATATATATATATATATATATATATATATATATATATATATAGGGAGAGGCTATTCAGCAGCCGGCTACAAAATAAGTTATTCTGTAGCCACCTCTATTTACCATAATTTTATATACTAATTTACCATAATGTCAATACATATTTACAATAGTTGGGTTACTATAACACATGAGAATATTTACCATAACGTTATAGTAAACCACTTAGTAAGGAGTTACTGTAAATTAATATAGTAATTATCGTAACTCAAAGTGGCTACAGAATAAGTTATTCTATGGCCAGCTACAGAATAGTAGTTCTATATATATATATATATATATATATATATATATATATATATATATATATATATGAACCGCCTGTACATAGGTTATGCAAACTATAGCATTTAGGCGTCCTAGTGTACCCGGCAGCCATATTCGTTTTCCTTTTGCTGCTTGCATAGCCTGTGACTTGTAAGTAGTATCATTACGCATCATGTCTTTTCATCAATAAATATATATGCAAAATGCTGATTATGAATAGAAAAATATTGCGGCAGGTCATCATCATCTGCTTGAGGCTGCGAGTTTAACATCATCACCATCGTCCAATGGGACTGATCAGAGCGATTTTGCACTAATATTTTGCAAGCGGGATACTTGTGTACTGTGGAAGGTCTGCTACTGCTGCTTGAGTGAAAACCCGGAACTCAATTGTTATAAGACGGAGGATGTGTGCAGAGCGAACTGCCTCGCTTGCAACCCTAAATGCCCGCGCCGCCGTCGTCTAGCCAAAGCCAATCGATGATGCAACCCTATCATATCCTTGGAACGGTAGTTGACTCTACCTTACACAAATAATAATAAGAGCTATAGCCTCTGTGTAATCAATCGCAATTCATCAGTTTCGATCACCATAATTAACTTATATATTATCATTCATTGTCGTCTAATTTTATTGAAGATTCATGCATGTTTGGTGCTTTGTTTTCGACTCATCAAGAATGAATAACTCTTTCAAACCCTAAGTGCCGGGTCATATATATATGAATTATATATTGTCATCTGTTGGGTTTCGTTGGCTAGAGAAGATTTTTAGCCTTTATCTAAAAAAAGAGAAGATTTTTAGCATGTAAAACCTCCATTACGCTTGTTATCAGCCATATTTATTTAGTTGTATGATTATTAAGGGTATGTTAAGATCCATGTAATTAATAGACAGCTGCTAAAATTAGCGGAGAATATATTTGTTAGGACAATCTCTCGCGTAACAACAGTCTAACGAAAAGAATGCATGATTTTTGCTCATGTTGCTCTGTGAATGCGTGATCGTTCTGAGCTGATATTTTTTCGCCAGATGTATATAGTAAATGATGATTAAAATGCTAGCTTTATGGCTGGGTTGGGTAGGTTGGGTCGCCTAGCGTCTGATGTTAATTATGAGCTGAAACTGAAATGGGCGCTTGCTGAGAATTGGATGCAGACTCCAGAAAAGATATGGGCTGTCAGACTCATTTCAATGCGATCGGTTGCAGATTAATTGATTGGCTGCTGCCTAATGTTAAGCGGTGACACGATGATCCCAGATTGCCGATGATGATCGATCCAGCCAGGCAGCCACGATCCTGCGATGAAAATCTGCTGATGGAGTACCTCTAGGATTCCCCAGGATCACAAAGATGTGCGTTTTATTTTTCTGAAGACATTGTAATCGGTGTGTGTCCACTGTCTCTGTAAACCACCACTATGCTCGTCATGGCAGCTCTGATGTTGTAGTACCTCCTTTGCTGAAAGGAATGCCATTGGCAATACAATTACGATACCTGCCCTTTCTTCTTCTGAAGCAAAATAGTAGTAAAAATAAAAAAAGGTGCACGGACATGTAAAACGAACGGGTTTCATTTTGACCGGACCCTATTGTGATTAGTGAAGCACATAGACACAATGAACTGAGCCCAGGAATGGAATCTGTACCTGCCTTGCCTTGGTTTCAGGCCAAGCCAAGCTCCAGCGAGTAGAAAAAGCCTCAAAATGCTCCTGTGAGAAAGTAAGAGCGTCAAGAGTAGTCTCAGACTCTACGGCCCCCCTCACCCTTCGTCTCTGGCGTCCATGCCGGCAGTAAGGGGAGGTGAGCCGGCCTCCAATTCCTCTGTTCATATATATTAGTTAGCGTTGTTTGTTGG
This sequence comes from Miscanthus floridulus, assembly GCF_019320115.1. Classification (NCBI taxonomy): domain Eukaryota; kingdom Viridiplantae; phylum Streptophyta; class Magnoliopsida; order Poales; family Poaceae; genus Miscanthus; species Miscanthus floridulus. Next base: position 85,012,091 of record NC_089594.1, on the reverse strand, counting down.
TGTGCCCGGATGGGTGTTATCTCCGCTCATGGCTGCTGTCCGGAGCCCCCGAAGGGAGTTGCTCGTGTATCGACTGTGTCGTCGTCATCAGCCTCTGCGTCCTCAACTCCAGCTCTTCACCACGAAAGCGCGTTGGATATCCGTTGTTCTTCGGTCCGTGGTGATCCGAGCAATCTAGCATTTGCTAATATGTGACCGATCTTTGCGTCAACACATGGTATACCTAGTTCAAGTGGTACAATATAATTAGGCGAAAGCTAAACTATATACAACCGGTTGTTTTAGGATCTATAAACACACGATCTATTGACTGAGTGATCATCTTGGTAGGATACCTTTGACAGTCTGATCCAGCCGCATTCGAGTTCGTGGGTGTCTGTCCTGCACGCGGTCGTCTCTCTGAGCGGCTTTGAGCCTACCGGCGCGCTGGGTTTTGCAGGGGTTGTCCGTATCATGACGTTGCGATGGGTCGCATTGCATTGCTTGTCATTTTCATTTTGTTTTTCATCATCAGTCACACGCCGTAGTGTCAAGGAAGTGAAAAATTGATATCTTAGTTAGGTTTTGAAACTGAACTACCATGGCAGCCCATCTGTATATTTAGAGTTGATCCCCCAGTATGCATCTTTGGGTTCTATACATCGATGCTGACGATCATCGAGTCTAGAGTACATATTTATATTCTTCGCAAAGAAAAAAGAGTACATATTTATACCAATCAACTGTAACGACATGTGTTTAGTCATACTAGTAGATTGTAAAACAAAGTTGTTAAAGCAGAAACCTTCTGAGTAAATAGGACACCAACGGATCCGTTCAAGAAAAACCTTCTGATCAGTAACTCAGTGTCACTTTCTGTTAACTGTCCAATGGGGCGAGCATCATCAAAATCAACAGCTCCCCGTAAAAGCTCCACATCATCCATTATATTTAGTTTACTAGTCCTTGAGATACAAGGTTCGGTTATTGTTTGGAGTCCAGGAAACTTACACTTGTTTGGAGTCCAGGAAACTTACACAGCCGAAGATATATATGAAAACTCATTTCGTAATAGTGGTTCTTGGTCCATCAATTTTAAGTTTGGGCCCAGCACTTTGACTATATTCCTATATATGCATTTTTAACCCTTAGATCTAGATAGTCATGATTAGTTTTTTAAAACTCTTTGTGTAGTAGTGGTTCTTGATCCATCAATTTTAAGTTTGGGCCCAACATTTTGCACTATATTCCTATATATGCATTTTTAACCCTTAGATCTAGATAGTCATGATTAGTTTTAAAACTCTTTGTGTAGTAGTGGTTCTTGATCCATCAATTTTAAGTTTGGGCCCAACACTTTGCACTATATTCCTATGCATTTTTAACCCTTAGATCTAGATAAATAAATACTCATGATTACTTTTCAAACAGTGTAAAATTAAATTAACAAGCACAGTACCAAAGGTGACAGTCCAACAGAGGCAAGCACGCAATGATGGCCATTTGGGACTGCGTCATCAAAGCCTTTATTGTTCATTTCTGCTTTGACAAAATTCATTTCAATATACATCCTTCACATATGTGTATATTAGATTTTCCTTGTGGGATAATTTATTCTGTAAATAATTCTTTTATTTTTCCAGATTGATCCCTTATCAAATGACCATGTTGTCTCTTTGGAGTTCTAAACCCTAAACGCTTGGTTGTATAGATATCGTCTCTTTGAAGAATAACTGGGATCTACACAACACTGGGAATGTAAGCATGTATCTCTTGGTTGACTAGGTAAGTTTGTTTGTTTCATCTATCCAAGGGGCGGATCCAGCGGTGGGGTGGGGAGGGGGGGCTCAAGCCCCCCTACCGCTGCTGATGCCATGGAGCCCCCCTAGAGTCCCTCTAAGAGTTTGTGCTAGCTTTGAGGAGGTGAGGCTAGAGGTTGAACATGAACTTTCAACTTTCATACCCGTCACTGATCTATTCCAATGTTCTCACTTTTGTTTAACTGTTCGGGGACCATGACATTGGGTGGTTGTTGGTGTTTTGAGTAAGCACCGGCTAGTAAATTTGTATATTGCGCGTCTGACCCAGATGGTGTGCTAAGAGGACACAAGGATTATACCGGTTTGGGCCGAATGTCCCTATGACCAATTTTGAGCTGCTCGTGTTACTAGCACTGAGTTTGTAGTAGGGGGTTACAAATTGGCGAGAGAGGGAGGAGCTCCCAAGTCTCTGGTGTGATGCGGTGTGATATATGATGAATCGATGTGCGTTGAACTGATCCCTTAGTGGGATGCCCTGCTTTCCCTTTTATAGGTCAAGGGGAAGCAGGGGTTACAACCGAAGGGAAGAGAAAAAAAGGAAAGAGAAATAAGGCTCCCGAAGGTGTGTCATCCTCCTCTTCGAGTGGGTCCCGCTAACCCTATAGATCATGGTGGTAGCGGCGTTGTAACGGGGCTCTGTTGGCCGCTGCAGCTTAAGTGCGGGCGTCCCACGCCATTCTTGTCTTCCGTCCCATCTGAGCGGACAGAATGGTCAGAGGGTCCCCTGACAGAGGCCGCACGAGGGGCTGGCAGTACAGTGCCAGTCAACTGACGCCGGTTGACTAATGTTGAACAGTGCTCAGGCAGGGAGTTGTCAGCACACTGTTGGCCTGTTGACGCGATGGGCGACGTGAGTTTCCTAGCATGGCCCGATGCGACCGCCAATCACATCAGGACATGTCCGAGATGTGCTCCCAGGCGTGCGCCTCCATGCCGTAGTGGTTGAAGCAGTTCGAGCCCTACCCTGGGATCACTGCTTTGGTCCGGTAGCAGATCTGATCCCTAAGGATCGGGTAAGGCAGAAATCTCTCCCTAGGAGCCGAGCGAGACGAAATCCAACCCTAGGGGGTTGGACGAGGCGGGGCCCTCCCCATGAGAACGGATGAGGCGTGTCCCAGCCCCTAGGGGTCGGACGAGGCAAAAACCTCGTCCTTAGCGTTGGACGAGGCGTGGCCTAGCCCCTGGGGGTCAGATGAGGCGGAAACCTCATCCTCGGTGTCAGACGAGGTGTGGCTTGGCCCCTAGGTGTTGGACGAGGCGGAAACCTCATCCTCAGCGTCGAATGAGGTTGTAGTTGCATCTTTAACCTTCGGATGAGGCAACGTGATGCTTTCTAATCCTTTGGCTCGGATACCTGAGTATAGATATCCGACAGTAGCCCCCGAGCCTTTAGAGGAGTGAGAAACTCTTGCAAAGGTTTTTTCATGATTTGTTGCTCCTGTGGCCGTTGTGCCTGGGGGCGGGTCGTTATTGGAACTTCAACGATTTTCCCCTCGGTTCGTTATACTGCGTAGGGTAACCAAGTAGGATTTATATACCAAGCCTCTATGTGGGAGACTGGCAAAGTGGACATGGGTGCCTAGCCCCTAGGGAGGAGACGCGTCGGTAATCCGTTCTCCACAGGGTGCGCGTGAGTGCACCTAGTGGGTGTAGCCCCTGAGCCTTTGAAGGAGCGAGACACTCCTACAAAGGCTTTTTGTGATCCATTGCTTGAGGGCGCACGAGAGCGCTATTTGTTATTGTCATTTTGCAGGATGGCAAGCCTCATATGACACTTGTCGTTTGTCTGTGACCACGTGTTCGGTCTCCTTGCGATGTCGAGCCCCCACGCATAGCAGGAGTCTAGTTGGGGGGTCAGTTCATCTTGTGACCGTCGTCCCTCATGCGTTCATTCGCTAGAACGAAGGGGTTGAGCCATGCCGTGCTTTCCTCGCTGGATGGAGCACGGTGCTCGGTGAGTTGTTAATGGGCTTGTTCGAGTGGAGCCCCGGCATCCCCTTCATGGGGGCCCAGTTCAAGGTTAGCTGGTGACTGACTCTAGATTCTTGGTGGTTGGTTCATATAGTTCCCGGATCCATTCAACCGGTCCGAGGGCTCGATGCCTTTCTTTCGGGGAAAACCCATGGACCTTGCATCATCCAAGACTCAAAACGAGGGTTGGGACGCCCGTGGCACTTCGCGCACTTTGGGTACTGGCCACTAGCAGGCCCGTCCTTAACCTCCCCTCACTCTAAGGTGCCCGGGAGCGGCCATGAACCCACTAGTGGGCCAACCTTTGAACTCCTAGGCGTTAATGGGCCGTAGGAGCGTTTATAGCTCTGTATCCCTTTTACCTATGGCGGCCCGTGGCCTTTGAAGTCGAACCGTCGCCTGGTGGATCCTTCACGGGGAAGATTGGGATAGGCATGCGCTTGTCTCTCGAGGCGGCGACGCGACTGATGCTGCGAGAAATAATGAGGGCTCGAGCCCCGAAGGAAACGGATTTGGTGGGGCGTGTGGAGCGTTAATTTAGGTGAACGGTTTGCCCCTTGCCCATTCTGCCCTTACCTTATAAGCGAAGCGGTTTCTCCCCAGCCTCCATACATGCAGCCGCATCCTTTGCCTTTCCAATCTTTCTACCTTTCGATCCTGGGTCCTAGCTTTTGTTTTCTTATTTCCACTCCACCGCCGGTGAAGTTCTCACTCTTCAACCTTACGCTGCCGTTGGGTCTTCTCATTGCCATCCCTGTTCCTTAATGGAGCCATGGCCTCGCTCCAACGTTCTCCACGCGCGCATGGAGGGTCTAGTTAAGAAGGGCCTTCTCTGCACAAGGACCACAATGAATGAGTGGATCATACCTGGTGGCAAGGATGTGCCATCGCCGCTCGACGGCTATGTCATCCCGTTCATCCCCTTTCATGAGCGGGGGTTCGCGACTCCTCCCCACCGATTCCTCCGAGGGCTGCTACACTACTATGGGCTAGAGCTGCAGCATCTAAATCCCAATGGGATTCAGCACATCTCGGCCTTTGTTGTGCTGTGTGAGGGGTATCTAGGGATGGAGCCCCACTTCAAGCTATGGAAGCACTTCTTTGCCGTCGAGCTACAGAAGAAGGAGAAGAAGCCAGACCTGGCGGTGTCGATGGGGTGCACGAGCATCTGTTTGTGGGGTAGCCAGGTGTTAGAGTACATGTCCATCCCTTTGTTGAAGTCTAACAAGGGGTGACATAAGCTCTGGTTCTACCTAAAGAACGACAATGATGCCCCCCTGCCGATCTTCACTGGACGCCTGATCGAGGAGGTGCCGGAGGTGTGGAGATACGGGCCCATCGAGAAGGAGCAGAAGAGGCTCGGTGACTTGCTCAAGGCCATCGCAACTTCAAAGCACCATGGCCTTTGCGGGACCGGTGTCATCAGAGCATACCATGTTAGGAGGCTGGAGCCGCTGATGGCACGCGCGCTTTCGATGTATAAGATGACGTTGGATTCCGCGTCCGAAGGGACAGTGATGGTCGCCGGCGAGGCCCTCAGCATCGGCGAAATGGCACAACACCTCATGGAGGCGATGGAGTTCTCGAAGGATCCATCGATGGATCTTGCCCCCGTGTACCCGGTCCTAGGGCATCCTATGATGCGGGTAGACGTGGGTTTTGTCGAACTGGTGAGCCTTCTTCGAGTTTCTTTTCTTGGCCGACCCTCCTCTGTTCTTAAATTCTAACCATCGGGATTTGCAGCCTGGCCTCATCGCCCGTGATTCTGACCCGCCACTGCCAGAGGATGTGGCGTGGAGGGCGGCAAACTGCACCGTGGCTGAGGCGGCGAAGGCGAAGAAGGAGTGAGCAAAGCTCTAGTGTGGAAGGCGTCGGTAAGGCTCGGAGGAGAGCGACGATGATGACGAGGAGGAAGAGGAAGAGGACCCCAACATTCCGTGGGGCGTGCTGGTGCTCGAGGATGAGCAGGCTGACACGAGGCAGGTCAACTTGACCCTGATTCCACAGCACGCCCCGGCATGAACCGAGGAGGACACGCCTCTAAAATCGGCGGTGGACGACGCGCCCCTAAGGTTGGCGGAGCAAGTCCACCCTGCTCCTACCGACCCTAATGCGCCTCCAAGGTCGGTGGGGGAGGACGCGCCCCTGAGGTTGGTGGAGCAAGTCCGCCCTGCTTTGACCGACCCTACCGGGGGATCGAAGCAGCCAATCACCGATGTGGCAGAGTCGGAGTCGACCGGCCAGCCCCTGAAATGATCTCGGGTAATGGCATCGAGGTGAGTTGATAACTTTTTTTGTCCTTTCATTATGTTTTTGGATTTCATTGTGTGACGTTGGTGCTTTCCATAGGACCGGCCCCCGTAGACCCCTGACGTTGGCGCCGCAGAAGATCCTGGCACGTCGGCCAATCCACTAGGAGCTGACTGGCATGGTGCCAGGGGTGCACCGTGATGGCGTCGAGGTGGACATGGCGTGGCCTAAGGAAGCGGGGAGGCAAAGGCACCAATTGTGCCGAGGAAGGCGCTCATGGAATCGGCGCCCGCATCGGTCGACGCGCTCGAGGTGGGACAGATAGGAGGAGGTGCAGCCGAGACGTCCCCTACAGACGCAGTGACAGCTCGAACTTTGGAGCCCGAGCTACTAGCCTCCTCAGCCATCGGAGGGTCCACTCCTGAGGGAGCGCCGGTGGCGGAGGGGGTACCATCGGTCCAATGTCGACAGTTGCCATGATCGACCCCTCGGTTGGGGCTAGGTCCTCCTAGTCCCTTGTCTGGCCGAGTGATGACTAGCTCGCGTGGGGAGGAGGCTGGCTTTGATGGGCCAAGCAGCTGGACCCAAGTGACTCGGTGTTCACCCTCGATGACCCAACGGAGGAGGACTAGACGAGAGTGCGCTCAGGACTTGAGTCCGTAGTCCGCTCCCTGACCGACGCATCGGGGGTGTTGAAGGATGACATTGCCCTAGCCAGCCAGGTTAATCATGTCTTCACATTTTCTACTTTTGAGCCCTGTTTATATGATTTTAACCTGATTTTTTCGTAGTCCCTTGCGATGCGTAGCTGGGAGAAGTCCCTATTCCTCCATCGCGAGAGGGAGGTCTGGGGGCTTGCTGCCGAAGTGCTGCGGCTATAGGAGGAAGTGGTGAGCCTCTAGACCAAGGAACGGGAAGCCTGTCAACACCTCGATAAGGCTGTAACACCCTGGTGTTATGCCTACATTTAGGCACTACAAATCACGCATATCATGCATCATCAAGCATCCAAATCATACATGCTTCATCATGTGAATACCAATTGAAACATTGTTTTGAAACATCTGAAACATGTGTGAAACCTGAATGTTGCATACACCTATTTAAGAATTGTTTTGCCCTGAATTTTTCTTGCTAGGTTAGTAAAACATGTTTGCTACTATTGTAAATCATCTAGCAATGTTTAGTTCAATTTTGGAGCAATGTTTGTATTCAAATTAATTCAAAATTTGGCTTCAAAAATAAATTCCAAAAATTAGGGTTTTGAGCTAAACGTGGACTTTGGTGTTACAATTCAAAATCTAGAAAGAATTTGGCTTTGGTCATAAAAGCAAAGTTGTAGAGAATTAAATTCTAAACAACTTTCATTTTTGGTACATTTTTAAAAGAGGTCATTTTCTTGCTCAAAATAATGTTTGAAAGATAGCATGTAAAAATTCATTGAAAATATATATGAAAAAGGTTTTTTCCCTCCTTATCGGGCCACCGCCTCGCTTCTGGCCCGCCTGCCGAAGCCGTCCCAGCGCGCCAGTGAAGCCGCCCGTAGCAGCACGCCTCCTGCGCCAGCCCACCTCGCCTCGGCCCAGCCCAGCCCCGCGCGCTGGCTCCTTCTCCCGCGAGCCGCGCCAGTCGCCGCGCCACGCCACGACCGCGGTAGAGAATTCCCGTCGCGTGGCGACCATGTGCCGGCGTCGCCCGCCGCGCGGCAGCCACGGCCTGACCCCGCGCCCACGCGCCTGCCTACACCTGCTGGTGCCCGTGCGCTCGCTCACTCCTGCCCGAGCTGCCTTCTTTCTCCTCCAGAGCCGAGAGCCCTAGCTCTGCCCTCACCGCGCCCACAGCTCCGCTGGCGTCGAGCTCCCGCACCACCGCGCCATTCCCCGATTCCTCCCGCCCGCAACTCCACCTCGCCCTCCTTCAAGTCACGCTTGAGCTTGCGCCGCCTTCCGTGCACAGGTCGAGCCTCCCCGCGCCTCGCCACCGATGGCTATGGCGCCGCCGTGCTCGGCCGCCATGGAAGTCGTCTTCCTTCTCCTCTCCAGCCTAGCCTAGCTACCCTACCGCACTCGCTGTCTCCTCGCACATCCCGTGCGCTCACCAGCTTGCCCTGCCGTGGCCGGAGATGGCCGCCGGCCTCGTGGCCGAGCCGCGCTGCCGCGCCAACACGCACACCGGCGAGGCCTCTGCCTCAGCCGGGCCAGCCAGGCCGAGCGGTAGTGGGCTGACGCCCTGCTGGGCCGTCCTCCCATCCCTCGCGCTCGTGCCGCGCAGGCCAAAAACGGCCGTGGGCCAGCTGACCCCAACATTCCGTGGGGCGTGCTGGTGCTCGAGGATGAGCAGGCTGACACGAGGCAGGTCAACTTGACCCTGATTCCACAGCACGCCCCGGCATGAACCGAGGAGGACACGCCTCTAAAATCGGCGGTGGACGACGTGCCCCTAAGGTTGGCGGAGCAAGTCCACCCTGCTCCTACCGACCCTAATGCGCCTCCAAGGTCGGTGGGGGAGGACGCGCCCCTGAGGTTGTTGGAGCAAGTCCGCCCTGCTTTGACCGACCCTACCGGGGGATCGAAGCAGCCAATCACCGATGTGGCAGAGTCGGAGTCGACCGGCCAGCCCCTGAAATGATCTCGGGTAATGGCATCGAGGTGAGTTGATAACTTTTTTTGTCCTTTCATTATGTTTTTGGATTTCATTGTGTGACGTTGGTGCTTTCCATAGGACCGGCCCCCGTAGACCCCTGACGTTGGCGCCGCAGAAGATCCTGGCACGTCGGCCAATCCACTAGGAGCTGACTGGCATGGTGCCAGGGGTGCACCGTGATGGCGTCGAGGCGGACATGGCGTGGCCTAAGGAAGCGGGGAGGCAAAGGCACCAATTGTGCCGAGGAAGGCGCTCATGGAATCGGCGCCCGCATCGGTCGACGCGCTCGAGGTGGGACAGATAGGAGGAGGTGCAGCCGAGACGTCCCCTACAGACGCAGTGACAGCTCGAACTTTGGAGCCCGAGCTACTAGCCTCCTCAGCCATCGGAGGGTCCACTCCTGAGGGAGCGCCGGTGGCGGAGGGGGTACCATCGGTCCAATGTCGACAGTTGCCATGATCGACCCCTCGGTTGGGGCTAGGTCCTCCTAGTCCCTTGTCCGGCCGAGTGATGACTAGCTCGCGTGGGGAGGAGGCTGGCTTTGATGGGCCAAGCAGCTGGACCCAAGTGACTCGGTGTTCACCCTCGATGACCCAACGGAGGAGGACTAGACGAGAGTGCGCTCAGGACTTGAGTCCGTAGTCCGCTCCCTGACCGACGCATCGGGGGTGTTGAAGGATGACATTGCCCTAGCCAGCCAGGTTAATCATGTCTTCACATTTTCTACTTTTGAGCCCTGTTTATATGATTTTAACCTGATTTTTTCGTAGTCCCTTGCGATGCGTAGCTGGGAGAAGTCCCTATTCCTCCATCGCGAGAGGGAGGTCTGGGGGCTTGCTGCCGAAGTGCTGCGGCTATAGGAGGAAGTGGTGAGCCTCTAGACCAAGGAACGGGAAGCCTGTCAACACCTCGATAAGGCTGTAACACCCCGGTGTTATGCCTACATTTAGGCACTACAAATCACGCATATCATGCATCATCAAGCATCCAAATCATACATGCTTCATCATGTGAATACCAATTGAAACATTGTTTTGAAACATCTGAAACATGTGTGAAACCTGAATGTTGCATACACCTATTTAAGAATTGTTTTGCCCTGAATTTTTCTTGCTAGGTTAGTAAAACATGTTTGCTACTATTGTAAATCATCTAGCAATGTTTAGTTCAATTTTGGAGCAATGTTTGTATTCAAATTAATTCAAAATTTGGCTTCAAAAATAAATTCCAAAAATTAGGGTTTTGAGCTAAACGTGGACTTTGGTGTTACAATTCAAAATCTAGAAAGAATTTGGCTTTGGTCATAAAAGCAAAGTTGTAGAGAATTAAATTCTAAACAACTTTCATTTTTGGTACATTTTAAAAGAGGTCATTTTCTTGCTCAAAATAATGTTTGAAAGATAGCATGTAAAAATTCATTGAAAATATATATGAAAAAGGTTTTTCCCTCCTTATCGGGCCACCGCCTCGCTTCTGGCCCGCCTGCCGAAGCCGTCCCAGCGCGCCAGTGAAGCCGCCCGTAGCAGCACGCCTCCTGCGCCAGCCCACCTCGCCTCGGCCCAGCCCAGCCCCGCGCGCTGGCTCCTTCTCCCGCGAGCCGCGCCAGTCGCCGCGCCACGCCACGACCGCGGTAGAGAATTCCCGTCGCGTGGCGACCATGTGCCGGCGTCGCCCGCCGCGCGGCAGCCACGGCCTGACCCCGCGCCCACGCGCCTGCCTACACCTGCTGGTGCCCGTGCGCTCGCTCACTCCCTGCCCGAGCTGCCTTCTTTCTCCTCCAGAGCCGAGAGCCCTAGCTCTGCCCTCACCGCGCCCACAGCTCCGCTGGCGTCGAGCTCCCGCACCACCGCGCCATTCCCCGATTCCTCCCGCCCGCAACTCCGCCTCGCCCTCCTTCAAGTCACGCTCGAGCTTGCGCCGCCTTCCATGCACAGGTCGAGCCTCCCCGCGCCTCGCCACCGACGGCTATGGCGCCGCCGTGCTCGGCCGCCATGGAAGTCGTCTTCCTTCTCCTCTCCAGCCTAGCCTAGCTACCCTACCGCACTCGCCGTCTCCTCGCACATCCCGTGCGCTCACCAGCTTGCCCTGCCATGGCCGGAGATGGCCGCCGGCCTCGTGGCCGAGCCGCGCCGCCGTGCCAACGCGCACACCGGCGAGGCCTCTGCCTCAGCCGGGCCAGCCAGGCCGAGCGGTAGTGGGCTGACGCCCTGCTGGGCCGTCCTCCCATCCCTCGCGCTCGTGCCGCGCAGGCCAAAAACGGCCGTGGGCCAGCTGATTTCCAACGGGCTGGCCCAGTAACTTTTAAGTGATTTGATTTCCATTTATTCTTTATTATTTGAAATTTGAAATGGTTTGAAAAATGTTTGGGTACTCAAATTTACTCCAAATTTGTTGAAACAAATTTTTGCTAGGTTCCTTATCATCATATCTACTTGGGAAAGTTATTGCATGTATGTTTTGGGATACTTTTCTGTAGGATTTTATTTAATCATGTATATTGCTGATAACTTGAAAAATATGTAGAAAAATCTATAGTCTTCAGAAAAATATGATTCCAAGTTTGTTAATCTTCTTATGTCATGTACTTCCTAGAAAAATATGTTTCATGCATGTGCTGTGGAAAACTTTGGAGGTGTAGTTCAAGTACCTTTAATGGCTAATTTTTGTTATTTTTGCTAGAGAGCAAACTTTGTATAAAACATGCATGTGATAATTTTTGTACAGTCATTGTATGCTATGAAGAACCTAGGAAAAATATTAATTCTGTTGTTTGACACTTTTCACAGTTCAAAGTATTTTTATGTACAAAACCATGCCATAGTTTGTGATTTTTGTGTAGGCTAATCCACTCATTTAAATATCATGAAAATCTGATGGTAGTCTACTTAGAGTAGTACCATGCTACTGTAATTTTCTCAGATTTTTATAAGCACCAGAAATAGAGATTGCTGTTGTAGCCCTAATTAAAAAGGAAATAAAATAATCCTCTTTAATACAAGGTTAGTTAATAATAATAGCTTTGGTGTATCTTTGAGGCATTTCATAAGATATGTTGACTTAACATATTAGTAGTAGAAGAGAATGCAGTAGATGACATGTGCTTGTAGTATAGTTTCTTGGATGATGTTGACTACCTTGCATTTAAACATATCCATTGCATTCATCTCCTTCGATGCACCGTTTGCATAAGCACTTACGCGCATTGCATCATACAGGATCGCAAACCGAGAACCCAGTCGTCATACCTAAGGAGCCCGAGGAGCAGTTCGAGGTGCAGCCGCAGGAAGTGCCAGAAGCCGACGAGGAGGATGTTGAGGAACTTCCGGAGTGCCCCGATCACCGTCCGAGCTCCTTCGAGAGAGGCAAGCCCTGGAGCATTTTTCTCCTGGTTTGCAATGATTTAATTAAATGCTTTACTTTAATTGATGCATTACGTTCAGGAGTTGTTTGCAACCGTTGCTGCATTATACCTTGTTTACCTTTGTTATACTATATCCTTGTTACCCGGGTATCCGCAGTCGAGTCAATGCTTAGCTAGCTTAGACCGGTAGAAGTCGGGTGATTTCCTGTCACCTGCGAGCTATAGGTGGTTACCTGGATCTGCTTGGATGACTATGAAGTCATGGTATAACTAAGTGTTAAATGAAGTTGAGACCAGACGGAGACTTGCAGAGTTTTGGACTGTAGTGCTTTTCGTCTGTGTCGATTAAGGACCGACCATTGTTGGGCCTCGAGTCATGTTGAACGCATGCCTTACATTTAGCTGGCCGGATAAAGTACCTTCTGTCCACGAAGCTGGGAGATTTTTCAGGCCGAGTAGATTGCCCGCAACGCACTGTGCCGAAGCAGGTGTGGTAGGACACGGGGGCGGGATGATAAGACCAAAGTGCAGTCGGTCGGCCCCCGGGTACATGTGGTTCCTGGCAAACTCGAGATTCCTAGGAAAGTTGACTCGGTGATCAATATCTCACTTTAGCAGGGTGAGTGAGGTTTGTGTAAGGAATAAATCACCAGCTGGTTAGGAATCGATTCGAATCGCCATCGCTCCTGGATAGTGAGCACTTGACTTGAGTTACTTCATCGTAGTAAATGTTATGGAACACTTGGACAGTTATAATGAATATGACAGTATGGAAGTTGTTTAATGATCATTGGTTATCATTATCTGCTTAATCACATGTTTACTCTAGTATAGGTGCAAATCTAGTCAACAGGTTAATAATAATTAACTTGGCAATAATGCTTTTCGAAAGGTTCTTGAAATGCTAAAAATGCTTCTTTTTGCAAATGAGTCAGCTACCCTACTATAAAGCCCTTCATAATCCTTGGTGTCACTTATTTTCGGTTATGTCGGGTAAGTCTAGCTGAGTACTTTCTCGTACTCAGGGTTTTATTCCCACTTGTTGCAGATGGGCAGATGTATTACGGCTACTGTATCAACTGCCTTTATCCTGTGATGGGTGATGCTTAGGACCATGGGCATGGTCATTCCTTACAGTCTCATCTGATGCTTTTGTTGGAGATGATCATTCGCTGGCACTATATTTAAACTCCGCGTGATTGTGTGTGTGGTTTGAACAATGACTTCCGCTACTTTTATTCGAACTAGTTTGTAATAACTATGTTGAAACTCTGATGTATCTAAGACTGTGAACTTTTATGTAATATGTGATGGTGACCGCTAAACTTATTACGATCTTGGCTGGAATGGAAGATGGTTTGAAATCCTTCGTGATTTCACGGACTACCGGGTTATACGGGCTTAAGTTTGCTAAATCGTCTGCTCTGGCGGATGATTTTCTTACTTAATTTCGTATAATTGGTCGGTTCTGTTATAGCTGGTATCAGAGCCATGGTTTAGCATGTTACTATTCACAAGTGTATTTAAAACAAAAAGGCATTTGGAAAACGGGATTTTAAAAACTATAAAGTGTGCCAGTGATCATATCCTTTATGCCCAGTTAAGGACTTTAGGTGGCTTAATTAAGTACTGACTTGGGGTTCTTGCATCATATTTCTCTTTCGTCGCTCATACGGCGTGCTATTGTATGAGTGCCACTTGTTTGAGTGGTAATGAATGGATCATTTGCCTCTACACGTCGGTAAGTGTGAGTTGTGAGAGCATGATCGGATACACCGCCGATCTAGGGTGAATGCTTATATGATGCTGGAGTAATTACATGTTCTACGCATGTTTTACAAAGGTATCTCATGTATGGGTCTTCCGTCTGTTGAGGCGATGCCGTCAATAGGACGATGGTTCGGGTAGTTACTACCAGTTGTATACGTATCTGGGGATTCGTGTAGAGCGTGTAGATAAAACTTTACTGCTTTTATGCATTCATTGGGAATTGGGCTGAAATGAATCTTCTGCAGGTACATAACAACGATATCGTGTAGAACGTATTAGCTACATATTGAGAGATCGTTGTATGCCACCGAATTCATCGTTAGAAATTATTTATTTCATAAGTTTGTGAGAACGTACGACACGTACATACATCATGTTACTTATGCATTTCATTCATGTCAGGCATTCCTCCCCTTATAAATTGATTATCTCCTTTTGATAAAAGTTGTACCACCTAAAAGATGTTTCCCCGAAGTAATAAAAGAACTTTTGCTACAGATGGCCCGCACGAAGCAGACCGCCCGTAAGTCCACCGAAGGAAGAGCACCTCGACAGTCCGTTGGCCCTGAGGGAGCACCGCACCACGGACACCTTCTTGAGCGAGTTTGGCATGCCAACCTTTCTTTGGAGAGTGCTCCATGATGTGGGGTACCCAGAGGGTCAAGAGCCGGTGTACTCTTGGAATGAGAGCCAGTTAGCGGAGGATGGACTCGCAGTGGTGGAGCTCACGGTTTCTGCTCTCAGTGATGCTCCAGATTGGGATGGTTGGCATTTGGAGTTTGAGGGTCGCACTCCAGCTGAGGGTGCAGAGGGAGCAGCCTTCCGTGTCATCAGGGACATTATGAGCAGATTTCCTAGTGAGCTTGCAGCAGCTCTAGCTGGTACTTTTCCTAGGGATGATCCTCGTGATGCCATTTGGGTTCAGCCTCAAGGAAGTGCATTGGTCAGAGGTCCAGCTAAGGATAGGCTAGCGACAACCAGGCAATGAGTGCTATGTTCGCCGCCATCAGAGCGTATGAGGGTCTCGAGAGTACCTACTGGACTTTGACTGACTTGCGTAGTGAGGATAAGTTAAAAGGGAAGAAGCAGAAGAAGAGACAGGCACGTGCTATAGCTAGCTTGCAGGAGCAGTTGGCTGATATGAACTTACAGCGAGATCAGGCGGTTGAGAGAGGTGATAGAGCTATGCAGCGAGTGCATACGTTGACTCAAGCCAACAACAATGCAGACCGCATGATTGGACAGCTGGTTCAGGAAAGGAATGAAGCCTAGGAACGCAAGAAACCTTCTGCTGCAGAGGGTCGATGAGCTAGAGGAATACAACGGCAACCTGCACGAGGAGTTTCATGCGCTCTACAATGGGGTTGGCCCATATGCTCCACCAAACGCCGCTGGCATGGACATCGACGACTGACAACCAGGACGAGCCTGCAGTTTCACCTGGGGGCGATGGTGACGTCTCCGATCCCGATGATGGCCCCTGAGGAGTAGGCTAGTTGCCTTGCGCTAGTAATCTAGGTCTTGTCGCGATGACATTTCTTTTGTTGGCATGTAATCTATCGTATGTTGCTTCGAACGTATGAGACTTGGCATGTGGTTGGAACTTGATTTTCAAATGCGATATCTGAACGCATAAAAAGTCCAGTGTATGTATGCTGGCAATGTGATTGTATGGACGCGATGTTTGCCGTTGAAGTAATTCGATTAAGTGCTGTTGTTTTAATTGGGATGTGATTGTTGTGCCTCTGTTTTATTGCATGAATTTATTCTCTCCAGTAAATTCAGTATGGCATAATTTTTCCTTCACTCGCAATTATTACAGCTTCACTCAATCGTTACTTGTTGCTGAAATATGCAGATGACAAACACTCGCCGAACCACGTATGAGGCCGCTGAGCCCGGTGCTAACGGTGCGGGGACTGGTGGTGGTGGTGGAAACCACGGCAACAACAATGAACCTCCCCATGAACCACATTTGCCACCTCCTCCCCCGTTTACCCCTGAGATGTTCCTCGCACAGCTGCTCGGGAGTCAGCGCAACGCGGAACAATCCTAGAAGAACATGGAGGATCTTCTTCGAACCATCGCCAACAACGTTCAACGTGGTAACAATCAAGGTGGTGGCATGGGAGTGAACCAATATAGCAGCTTCAAAGATTTCATGGACACCAGGCCACCAGTATTCAAGGAAGCAACAGAGCCACTCGATGCTGAGGAATGGATCAACACGATGGAAGATAAATTCCGTGTGTTGAGGATGACGGAGGTTCTAAAAACGGAGTATGCTGCACTTCAATTGCAAGGACCGGCGGGAATGTGGTGGAAGCACCATCGCACTACCTTCCCTCCAAATGCTCAGATTTCTTGGAGAGAGTTTGCTGAGGCCTTCCGTGGAGTCTATATTCCACCCGGGCTGACCGAAATGAAGTTGGGAGAGTTTCTGGCTTTGAACCAGGGCACCAAAACCGTGACGCAATACCTGCATGCCTTCAACAACTTGTGTCGCTATGCTCCTCGACATGGTTGACACAGATGCCAAAAGGATAGCCAGTTTTAAGAGGGGTCTCAATCCAAAAATGATGAAGCATGTTGGTACCAACAACCGCGTTAGATTCAATGACTTCATCAGCGACTGTCTGAAGCAGGAGAAGAATAACAACGCCAGCACCGCAGCCAAGACACGCAAGAGAGCCTTTGAAGGTGGGCCGTCTCAAGCTAGAGCACCTATGGGAGGTCGTCCTCCATATCGCCCATCGGCACCTGGCGCTAGGTTTCGGCCACCTCAGCCAAGAAGTCAGAATTTCCGTGGACCTCAAAAGCCGTACAAGATGGTAGTACAGCCCAACAAAGCTAGCCGCAACTGCGGTACAAGGCAGTTCCAAGGGAGCTGTGGGATCTGCCGGGACAGTGAGAGGACCCTGCTATAACTGTGATCAACCCTGGCCATTTCTCGAGGTTTTGTCCATACCCGCCCAAGAAGAAGCAGCAGACTTATAATGCTAGAGTGCATAGTACGACAGTGGATGAAATTCCAGAGGGAGAGCCCGTCACTGCTGGTAAGTTTCCTGTCAACGAAAACCCTGTAGTTGTTCTATTTGATTCTGGATCATCGCATTCTTTTATGAGTCAAGCATTTGCACAGAAACATGAACAACTATGCACAGAATTGGGTTATGGTTACCGTATAAGTTCAGCAGGGGCTGATGTTTTGACCAACCGGATGGTTCGAGGGGCAACCCTTGAATAGGTAGCAGGAAATTCCGAAGTGAACTTGATAGTTATGCCTGGGTTAGTCTTGGATGTCATTATAGGGATGAATTGGATGAAGGATTGGGGAGCAGTCATAGATACTGGAAGTCGAGTACTTACCCTTAAGGATCCACTAGGTGAGGGTACTTTCCAAGTACCATTGCCTCGAAGAACAGACCTTATAAGTGTTACATGTGCTACGGCAGTCATTCCTATTCATCAGATTCCGGTAGTGTGTGAATTTCCGGACGTATTCCCGGATGAGCTACCTGGTCTTCCGCCAGATAGGGAGATTGAGTTTGGAATTGAGCTAGTCCCCGGAAATAGCTCTGATT
Organism: Miscanthus floridulus; assembly: GCF_019320115.1. NCBI lineage: Eukaryota > Viridiplantae > Streptophyta > Magnoliopsida > Poales > Poaceae > Miscanthus > Miscanthus floridulus. The sequence goes on along the minus strand of NC_089594.1, from coordinate 84,994,713 downwards.
TCAAGGAGGCCCTATCGGATGCCTCCAGATGAGTTAGCTGAGCTGAAGAAGCAATTAGAAGATCTATCAAAAAAGGGGTTTATTCGGCCAAGCAAGTCTGAATGGGGATGTCCCGCTTTATTTGTGAAAAAGAAGAAAGAGGGCACAGTTGAGAATGTGCGTAGATTACAGGCCACTCAACGCTATGACCATCAAGAATAAGTATCCCTTGCCACATATTGATGTTCTAGTTTGACCAATTATCCAAGGCCAAGGTGTTCTCAAAAATAGATTTGAGATCCTGGTTATCATCAGATTAAGATTAGGCCACAGGATATACCGAAAACTGCATTTTCCACCTAGATACAGGGTTGTATGAGTATCTTGTCATGTCTTTTGGCTTGACAAATGCTCCTGCATACTTTATGTTTTTGATGAATACAGTTTTCATGCCAGAATTGGATAAATTTGTGGTAGTATTCATCGATGACATTCTGGTGTACTCCGAGAACGAGAAAGATCATGAAGAGCATCTGAGAACTGTCTTGACCAGACTTAGGGATCATCAATTGTATGCTAAGTTTAGCAAATGCGAATTCTGGTTGAAGGAAGTTCCTTTCCTTGGTCACATTCTGTTAGAGAATGGGGTTTCAGTCGATCCAAGTAAGGTGCAAGAAGTTATGAATTGGAAAGCACCGACTACAGTTCCTGAGATTAGAAGTTTCTTAGGACTAGCCGGTTATTACCGTCGCTTTATACCAGATTTCTCGAAGATCGCCAAACCGATGACAAGCCTCCTACAGAAGGATCACAAGTTTGTGTGGACAGAGGAGTGTGAAGCAGCTTTCCACACTTTGCGGAAACTGTTGACCACTGCTCCTGTTCTAGCACAACCAGATATCGAGAAACCATTTGATGTGTTTTGCGACGCATCGAAGACTGGATTGGGTTGTGTTCTTATGCAAGAAAGAAGAGTCATAGCTTATGCATCACGATCAATTGAGAAAGCACGAGGTCAACTATCCAACACATGATCTTGAACTTGCTGCAGTTGTGCACGCCCTAAAAATTTGGAGACATTATCTACTTGGTAATGTGTGCAATATTTTCACGGATCACAAGAGTCTTAAGTATATCTTTACCCAACCAGAGCTAAACATGAGACAGCGCAGATGGTTGGAATTGATAAAGGATTACAACTTGAATGTGCAATATCATCCTGGTAAAGCCAATGTAGTGGCAGATGCTTTGAGCAGAAAGTCACATTACTTGAATGTGCAGCCATTACTTGAAGATGGGTTCGATCTAATGCATCCTGCTGTGTTATATAGTATTCAGATTAGTTGCTCTTTGGAAAGTAAGATAATAGAAGGCCAGAAAACTACAAGGGGATATTCCACATCAAAGAGAAAATAAAAGAAAAGCCGTCTCAACACTTTAAAGTGGATGAACAGGGCGTGTTGTGGTTTGACAATCGTCTTGTGGTTCCCAAGGATCGAGAGCTTAGGAATAAACTCATGGATGAAGCTCACCTTTCTAAGCTATCTATCCATCCCGGAAGTAGTAAGATGTATCAAGAACTAAGATCTCGCTATTGGTGGACCAAAATGAAGAAAGAAATTACAGCATATGTTGTCAGATGTGACACCTGTTGTCGAGTGAAAGCCATTCACATGAAACCTGCCAGTATGTTGCAACCCTTGTCCGTCCCTAGTTGGAAGTGGGACGATATCAGTATGGATTTTATCATGGGTTTGCCCACTACTCAAAAAGGACATGATTCGATTTGGGTAATTGTGGACCGTCTTACCAAGACCGCTCATTTCTTGCTGGTCAAAACAGATTATCGACCACCTCAATATGCCGAGAAGTATATCGCAGAAATTGTGAGGTTGCATGGTATACCAAAGACCATAGTATCTGATAGAGGCTCACTAGTTCACGGCTCATTTTTGGGAACATTTACACAAAGGCTTAGGAACTAGTTTGATTCGCAGTACCGCTTATCATCCTCAGACAGATGGTCAGACTGAACGAGTGAATGCTGTTTTGGAAGATATGTTAAGAGCCTGTGTATTGTCTTCTAAGGGATCATGGGAGTCATGGTTACCGTTAGCTGAGTTTTCTTATAATAATAGTTATCAAGAAAGCATCAAGATGGCCCCATTCGAAGCTTTATATGGCAGAAAATGTAGAACACCATTGAATTGGGTCGAGCCTGGTGATAGAAGGTATTATGGCATTGACTTTGTAGAAGAAGCCGAGAAGAAAGTTCATATTATTCAGCTAGAATATGAAAGCTGCCCAATCACGTCAGAAAAGCTATGCAGACAAAAGAAGGAGACCCCTTGCATTTGAAGTTGGTGACTATGTTTATCTGAAAGTCACGCCAATGAAGAAGAAAAGGTTTGGAATCCGAAGAAAGCTTGCCGCGAGATTCGTAGGACCATACAAGATTTTGGAACAAAGAGGTCCGGTAGCCTACAAGTTAGAGTTACCTGAGACAATGAGTACCGTTTTCCCAGTTTTCCATGTATCACATCTCAAGAAATGTTTGCGTGTTCCGGAGGAAAGAATAGAACCTCGAGGTATTCAACTCAAATCAGATTTGGTGTATCGTGAACAACCAGTCCGGGTGTTAGACACTAAGGAACGTGCTACTCAGAATAGTGTGGTGAAAACATACAAGATACAGTGGGATCATCATGATGAGGGAGATGCAACTTGGGAAACAGGAGAGTATCTACAAAAAGCTTATGAAGAATTTTATAACAAATGGTTCGTAACCCAAATCTCGGGACGAGATTTTTATAAGGGGGGAGGGCTGTAACACCCCTGGTGTTATGCCTACATTTAGGCACTGCAAATCACGCATATCATGCATCATCAAGCATCCAAATCATACATGCTTCATCATGTGAATACCAATTGAAACATTGTTTTGAAACATCTGAAACATGTGTGAAACCTGAATGTTGCATACACCTGTTTAAGAATTGTTTTGCCCTGAATTTTTCTTGCTAGGTTAGTAAAACATGTTTGGCTACTATTGTAAATCATCTAGCAATGTTTAGTTCAATTTTTGGAGCAATGTTTGTATTCAAATTAATTCAAAATTTGGCTTCAAAAATAAATTCCAAAAATTAGGGTTTTGAGCTAAACGTGGACTTTGTGTTACAATTCAAAATCTAGAAAGAATTTGGCTTTGGTCATAAAAGCAAAGTTGTAGAGAATTAAATTCTAAACAACTTTCATTTTTGGTACATTTTCAAAAGAGGTCATTTTCTTGCTCAAAATAATGTTTGAAAGATAGCATGTAAAAATTCATTGAAAATATATATGAAAAAGGTTTTTCCCTCCTTATCGGGCCGCCGCCTCGCTTCTGGCCCACCTACCGAAGCCGGCCCAGCGCGCCAGCGAAGCCGCCCGCAGCAACGCGCCTCCCACGCCAGCCCACCTCGCCTCGGCCTAGCCCAGCCCCGCGTGCTGGCTCCTTCTCCCACGAGCCGCGCTAGTCGCCGCGCCACGCCACGACCGCGGCAGAGAATTCCCGCCGCGTGGCGACCATGTGCCGGCGTCGCCCACCGCGTGGCAGCCGCGGCCTGACCCCATGCCCATGAGCCCACCTACACCTGCTGGTGCCCGTGCGCTCGCTCACTCCCGCCCGAGCTGCCTTCTTTCTCCTCCAGAGCCAAGAGCCCCAGCTCTGCCCTCGCCGCGCCCGTAGCTCCGCCGGCGTCGAGCTCCCGCACCACCGCGCCATTCCCCGATTCCTCCCGCCCGCAACTCCGCCTCGCCCTCCTTCAAGTCGCGCTCGAGCTTGCGCCGCCTTCCGTGCACAGGTCGAGCCTCCCCGCGCCTCGCCACCGACGGCCTATGGCGCCGCCGTGCTCGGCCAGCCATGGAAGTCATCTTCCTTCTCCTCTCCAGCCTAGCCTAGCTACCCTACCACACTCGCCGTCTCCTCGCACATCCCGTGCGCTCGCTAGCTTGCCCTGCCAGTGGCCGGAGATGGCCGTCAGGCCTCAGTGGCCGAGCCGCGCCGCCGCGCCAGCGCGCACACCGGCGAGGCCTCTGCCTCAGCCGGGCCGGCCAGGCCGAGCGGCAGTGGGCTGACGCCCTGCTGGGCCATCCTCCCGTCCCTTCGCGCTCAGGCCGCGCAGGCCGAAAACGGCCGTGGGCCAGCTGATTTCCTAGCGGGCTGGCCCATTAACTTTTAAGTGATTTGATTTCCATTTATTCTTTATTATTTGAAATTTGAAATGGTTTGAAAATGTTTGGGTACTCAAATTTGCTCCAAATTTGTTGAAACAAATTTTGCTAGGTTCCTTATCATCAGATCTACTTGGGAAAATTATTGCATGTCATTTTTGGGATACTTTTCTGTAGGATTTTATTTAATCATGTATATTGCTGATAACTTGAAAAATATGTAGAAAAATCTATAGTCTTCAGAAAAATATGATTCCAAGTTTGTTAATCTTCTTATGTCATGTACTTCCTAGGAAAAATATGTTTCATGCATGTGCTGTGGAAAACTTTGGAGGTGTAGTTCAAGTACCTTTAATGGCTGATTTTTGTTATTTTTGCTAGAGAGCAAACTTTGTATAAAACATGCATGTGATAATTTTTGTACAGTCATTGTATGCTATGAAGAACCTAGGAAAAATATTAATTCTAGTTGTTTGACACTTTTCACAGTTCAAAGTATTTTTATGTACAAAATCATGCCATAGTTTGTGATTTTTGTGTAGGCTAATCCACTCATTCAAATATCATGAAAATCTGATGGTAGTCTACTTAGAGTAGTACCATGCTACTGTAATTTTCTCAGATTTTTATAAGCACCAGAAATAGAGATTGCTGTTGTAGCCCTAATTAAAAAGGAAATAAAATAATCCTCTTTAATACAAGGTTAGTTAATAATAATAGCTTTGGTGTATCTTTGAGGCATTTCATAAGATATGTTGACTTAACATATTAGTAGTAGAAGAGAATGCAGTAGATGACATGTGCTTGTAGTATAGTTTCTTGGATGATGTTGACTACCTTGCATTTAAACATATCCATTGCATTCATCTCCTTCGATGCACCGTTTGCATAAGCACTTACGCGCATTGCATCATACAGGATCGCAAACCGAAGAACCCAGTCATCATACCCGAGGAGCCCGAGGAGCAGTTCGAGGTGCAGCCGCAGGAAGTGCCAGAAGCCGACGAGGAGGACGTTGAGGAACTTCCGGAGTGCCCCGATCACCGTCCGAGCTCCTTCGAGAGAGGCAAGCCCCGGAGCATTTTTCTCCCGGTTTGCAATGATTTAATTAAATGCTTTACTTTAATTGATGCATTACGTTCAGGAGTTGTTTGCAACCGTTGCTGCATTATACCTTGTTTACCTTTGTTATACTATATCCTTGTTACCCGAGTATCCGCAGTCGAGTCAATGCTTAGCTGGCTTAGACCGGTAGAAGTCGGGTGATTTCCTGTCACCTGTGAGCTATAGGTGGTTACCTGGATCTGCTTGGATGACTATGAAGTCATGGTATAACTAAGTGTTAAATGAAGTTGAGACCGGACGGAGACTTGCAGAGTTTTGGACTGTAGTGCTTTCCGTCTGTGTCGATTAAGGACCTGACCGTTGTTGGGCCTCGAGTCATGTTGAACGCATGCCTTACATTTAGCTGGCCGGATAAAGTACCTTCCGACCGCTGAAGCTGGGAGATTTTTCGGGCCGAGTAGATTGCCCGCAACGCACTGTGCCGAAGCAGGTGTGGTAGGACACGGGGGCGGGATGATAAGACCAAAGTGCAGTCGGTCGGCCCCCGGGTACATGTGGTTCCTGGCAAACTCGAGATTCCTGGAAAGTTGACTCGGTGATCAATATCTCACTTTAGCGGGTGAGTGAGGTTTGTGTAAGGAATAAATCACCAGCTGGTTAGGAATCGATTCGAATCGCCATCGCTCCTGGATAGTGAGCACTTGACTTGAGTTACTTCATCGTAGTAAATGTTATGGAACACTTGGACAGTTATAATGAATATGACAGTATGGAAGTTGTTTAATGATCATTGGTTATCATTATCTGCTTAATCACATGTTTACTCTAGTATAGGTGCAAATCTAGTCAACAGGTTAATAATAATTAACTTGGCAATAATGCTTTTCGAAAGGTTCTTGAAATGCTAAAAATGCTTCTTTTTGCAAATGAGTCAGCTACCCTACTATAAAGCCCTTCATAATCCTTGGTGTCACTTATTTTCGGTTATGTCGGGTAAGTCTAGCTGAGTACTTTCTCGTACTCAGGGTTTTATTCCCACTTGTTGCAGATGGGCAGATGTATTACGGCTACTGTATCAACTGCCTTTATCCTGCGATGGGTGATGCTTAGGACCATGGGCATGGTCATTCCTTACGTCTCATCTGATGCTTTTGTTGGAGATGATCATTCGCTGGCACTATATTTAAACTCCGCGTGATTGTGTGTGTGGTTTGAACAAATGACTTCCGCTACTTTTATTCGAACTGGTTTGTAATAACTATGTTGAAACTCTGATGTATCTGAGACTGTGAACTTTTATGTAATATGTGATGGTGACCGCTAAACTTATTACGATCTTGGCTGGAATGGAAGATGGTTTGAAATCCTTCGTGATTTCACGGACTACCGGGTTATACGGGCTTAAGTTTGCTAAATCGTCTGCTCTAGGCGGATGATTTTCTTACTTAATTTCGTATAATTGGTCGGTTCTGTTACAAAGGCCGAGGACAATCTCAAGGCTGGGGAAGATGCCGCGGAGCTTGGATGACTCCGCCTGGCCCTCGACCTCGCTCGGCGCGCATTTGAAAATGAGTAGAAGGCGAAGGAAGAAGCCGAGGTCCTGGCCACTGCCTTGGTCGAGGATGTTAGCGTGCTCTAGAGGAAGAAGATGGTCCTCGAGGAGCAAGTGAAAGGTGAGGCTCTGGTTACATTTTTGCTTGACGTTCGTAGTCAATTTTCTGACGCTCTTTGGTGTTTGACTAGGATAGCCCTATAGGGGCAACTCTTTGAGGTGTAGGGTCAACTTTAGTCAGAGAGCGATGACCATGACGCCTTGTGTGCTGCCATTGGGTTGGTCTTCGACGACCTCGGGGCCACCCCGACCATGGAGAAGAGCTCGCTCGCGGTCTAGGTTACCTAGATCCCAGATTGGGCACGCACGCTCGCAAGGGAGGCCCTGCACACCGACGTCCATCATGCATTCGCTGTCGCCCACTCCCACTACATCGACATCGACCTGCCAGTGATCAGTGAGGGCTTCACGCTGAGCTACACTGATGCCAAGCTAGACGAAATTGAGAAGGAAGAGGAGCCCCCGGCATGGGACCTGGTAGAGAAGTTTGAAGAAGAAATCCTGCTCAAGAGTGTTTAGTTAGATAGCTGAGTCTGGCGTCAATCTTTTTGTAAAGACTTCTATTATGGTCTGAAACGTTGTTTGGCCCCTCTATATTTATATATAAAGTTTGTTGCGATCCGACCCTTGTTTTATGTTAAGGCATTAGAAACTTAAGTTGTGAGTGACTATGTAATGATCACACTGGTGAGCAAGCGATGTCGTAGCCATCGGGGCGTAGGCTTTTTGCATTCCAACTAGTTTTACTCATTGTTAGTTTTCGGCAACTCTTATTTCTAAGTCCTGTCATAAAAAAGGAAGGGTCGGATGAGAAAATGTTACTGAGTATATGTACTCCTATCAGCCCTCAAGTAAAACCTAACCCTAGGTAGTTGCCGAGGTCGAGCGTTTACTGAAGATGATCAGATCAGGAGCGAATCTGATAGGAGTCAATATTTTTCAGTTTTTGTAGAAACATTGCTCGGTTTGATAAGCATATTGAAAGCTTTGGAACAGAAAAGCTAGGGGTAAAAGCAACGTAGCTTTTCAATGTTCTAGGCATTGGTGATGGCTTTGCCATCATCAGTCTTGAGCTTGTAGGTGTTGGGTCGGAGTACTTTCGCAATGATGTACGGTCCTTCCCACGGCGCTGAAAGTTTGTGGCGATTTTTGTTGCTCTGGATGCGGCGAAGGACCAAATCGCCTACGCTGAAGGCATGACCCCACATGCGTCGGCTATGGTACCATCATAGCGCCTGCTGGTATTTGGCCAAATAGAGCGGGGCGACGTTGCGTGCTTCATCAAGTAGGTCCATGGCGTCTTCCAAAGATGCTTCGTTCCCCTGCTCATTGTAGGCCTTGACCCTTGGCGCTCCATAGTCAAGGTCAGTCGAGAGGATGGCTTTAGAGCCGTAGACCATGAAAAATGACATGTAACCTATTGCCCGGCTAGTGGACGTCCTTAGGCTCCAAAGTACCGAGGGGAGCTTCACGACCCACCGTTCGTTGGCTTTATTGAGCCGGTTGAAGATCCTGGGCTTAAGGCCTTAGAGGACCATGCCATTTGCATGCTCCACCTACCCATTCGTGTGGGGGTGCGCTACGGTAGCCTAATCAATACGGATGTGGTGGTCGTCGCAGAACCGGAGGAATTTCTTCCCTATGAACTATGTGCCATTGTCATTTATGATGGAGTTTGGGACCCCAAATCGGTGGATGATGTCCATGAAGAACAACATGGCCTGCTCAGACTTGATCACAGTGATCGACCGAACCTCTATCCACTTCATGAACTTGTCAATGGCGACAAGTAAGTGCGTAAAGCCATTGGGCGCCCTCTTGAGGGGCCCTACCAGGTCGAGCCCCTAGACCATGAATAGCCACGTGATGGGGATTGTTTGAGCGCTTGGGCTAGCAGGTGAGTTTGCTGAGCGTAGTACTGGCATCCTTTGTAGGTGCATATGACCTGCTCGGCGTCGGCCATCGTACTTGGCTAGTAGAAACCTTGTCAGAATGTGTTTTTGACCAAGGTTCTAGGTGCGGCGTGATGTCCATAGACCCCTCCATGGATGTCTTCTAGCAGGTCCTTCCCCTGCTTGGTGGGGATGCAACGCTATAGGATTTTAGTGAGACTATGCTTATAAAGCTCCCCTTTGATGACGACGAAGGACTTAGCGCGACGTGAGAGCCGTCGGGCCTCCGTCTTGTCGGCAGGGAGCACCTCATAGAGGAGGCAATAGAGATAAGGTGTTCTCCAGTCGGTTGGAGGGTCGAGCTCCACCATTGGGTCTTTGATGAGTTCCATGACCTCGGGTTGGATGGAACTAAGGGTTCATCAGCCCCCGAGCCCTGAACTAGTGGCTCGTTGTCGGTCTATTCAGGTTCCTCCTATTGGACCAAGGGCTTGTGCTGGTCGCTAGCAAAGATGTCAATGGGGACAAGCTCTTGGCTCGATGCCGTCTTCGCTAACATGTCAACTGCTTCATTGAGCCGCCTCAGGATATGGTTGAGTTCAAGGCCATCGAACTTGTCCTCCAGCTGTCGGACCTCATGACAATATGCGGCCATCTTGGCATTGTGGAAGCTTGACTCCTTCATAACCTGGTCGATGACCAGTTGTGAGTCGCCTCAAACGTCAAGTTGTCGGATGCCCAACTCATCGACAATGTGCAAGGCATTGACGAGTGCCTCATACTTAGCCACATTATTTGAAACCAAAAGTGGATGCGAATTGCGTACCTCATGCGCACCCCAAGGAGGGAAACAAAAACTAGCCTGACCCCGGTGCCCTTCTTCATCAATGATCCATCGAAGAACATCGTCCAGCACTCCTGATCGATGGCCATCGGCGGCATCTGGATCTCGGTCCATTCGGCCACAAAGTCGGCCAGTACCTGAGACATGATGGCCATTCATGGGGCATACGTGATGCCCTGATCTATTAGCTCGAGTGCCCATTTCACGATTCTCCCCATGGCCTCTCGGTTCTAGATAACCTCATCGAGGGGGAAGGATGACATGATGGTCACTTGGTGTGAGTTGAAGTAGTGGTGTAGCTTCCTCTTGGTGATTAGGATGGCGTATAGGAGCTTCTGGATCTAGGGGTAGCGTGTCTTGGAGTCGAACAAGACTTTGCTAACAAAGTACACGGGACGTTGTACCTTGAGGGCATGTCCCTCTTCTCCCCGTTCTACAACCAAAGCGGCGCTGACTACCTAGGTCATAGCTACGACATAGAGTAGGAGCAGCTCTCCCTCAGTCGCCAGGTCTAGAATCAGGGCCTCTGTTAGGAGCACTTTGAGCTTGTCAAGCACCTCCTGAGCCACAAGCGTCCATGCGAATCGGTCGGTTTTCTTCAGGAGCCGGTAAAGGGGGAGCCCCATTCACCGAGGCACAAAATGAAGTGACTAAGCGCTATGAGGCACCTAATAACCTTCTAAACCTCCTTTAGGTTCTAAATTGGGCCCATCTTCGTGATGGCTGAGATTTTTACCGAGTTGGCTTCGGTGCCATGCTCGGAGACGATGAATCCGAGTAGCATGCCCCTTGGGATCCCAAAGACATATTTCTTAGGGTTGAGCTTGATGCCGTTCTCCTAGAGCTTCCTGAAGGTCTGCTCTAGGTCAGCCATGAGCTGGTTGGTCTGCTTAGACTTGACTACGATGCCATCCACGTAGGCCTCAGCGGCCCACCCGATGAGATCTCCAAAGAATTTGGTCATACAACGCTGGTACGTAGCCCCGACATTCTTGAGTTTGAACAGCATCATAACATAAAAAAATGATCTGAATGAGGTGATGAAAGAAGTCGTGAGCTAATCAGACTCTTTCATCATGATATGATGGTACCCAAAGTATGCATCAAGGAAGTATAGGGTTTCGTACCCCAAGGTCGAGTCGACTACCTAATCTATGCGTGGCAAAGGAAACAAATCCTTCGGGCACACCTTATTGAGGCTGGTGTAGTCGACACACATCCTCCATTTCCTACTTTTCTTCTTTACAAGAACAGGATTAGACAACCACTCTGGGTGGTATACTTCCTTGATAAAACCAGTCACCAAGAGCTTAGCGATTTCCTCGTCGATGAGCCTCTGCTTCTCCTCATTGAAGTGGCACAGGCGCTGTTTGACCGGCCTAGAACCCAACCTGATCTTCAAGGTATGCACGGCAACTTCCCTCAGAATTCCTGACATATCCGAGGGTTTTCATGCAAAGATGTCTCGATTGGTGCAGAGGAAGTCGACGATCGTGCCTTCCTACTTGGGGGAGAGGGTGGTGCCGATGCGCATCGTCTTATCGAGGGAATTGTCAGGGTCGATGAGGACCTCCTTAACGTTCTCCGTAGGCTCAAAGGATCCAGCCGCCCGCTTCGCATCGGGTGCTCCTTCAGCGATGTCCTTCCCAATGGTCGCGAGCTCCTCAGAAGCGAGGGTTGCCGAAGCGAGCTCGCAGCTCTCGACCTCACACTCGTAGGCCCTCTAGAAAGAAGTGTCGACGGTGATGACCTCACGTGGGCCCAGCATCTTGAGCTTGAGATAGGTGTAGTTGGGGATGGCTATGAACTTTGTGTAACATGGTCACCCCAAAATGGTGTGGTAGACCAGGGGGAACCCCACTACCATGAAGGTGAGGATCTCTGTCTTATAGTTGGACAGATTCCTAAAGGTGATGGGCAGGTCAATCTGCCCAATTGGTATGGCCTGCTTTCCTGATATGATACCGTGGAAAGGTGCCCTGGTCGGCCAGATGTGCGCTCGGTCGATGCCCATAGCATCGAGCGTCTCGGTGTACATGATGTTGAGGTCATTGCCTCCATCCATCAGTACCTTGGTGAGCTGCTTCGTGCTAATAATAGGGTTGACCATGACCGGGTACCTGCCTAGGTGTGCGATGCTATTCGGGTGGTCGGATCGGTCGATGGTTATGGGAGACCCTGACCATTTGAGGAAAACAGGCATGGCAGGCTCAGCTTCGTAGACCTCTCAGCACATGAGCTTCTATCGGTGCTTGGAGCCATATGCCTCTGGCCCACCGAAGATCATGAGGCAGTCATTCGGCGATGAAAAGCCACCGTCCTTCTCTTCGGCGTCGTCGGCTTCTGCCTTGGGCTTCTTCTTCTGCTCCCATTTCTTGGAGCCACCGGTGAAGAAGCGCTTCACGAGGGAGCAGTCCTTGTACATGTGCTTGACGGGGAAGGCATGGTTTAGGCATGGCCCCTCGAGCAGCTTGTTGAAGTGATTGGGGGTGCCCTCGGTCGTCGCCCGACCGACCTTTCACTCGGCGGTGGCCATGAGCGAGCCCCATGCCCCTTCTGGTTCTTCTTCTTATTGGAGCGGTTGGAGGGGCCTTCATTGGCGTCCTCGTCCCACTTCACCTTGCCTCTAGAGCGATCGAAAATTGCTCCAACCACCTCCTCGTCGGAAGCGTGGCTGGTCGTGATGTCGAGGAGTTCCTTGGTAGTCTGTGGGCCCTTACATCCCAACTTGTGGACTAGGGGCTCATAGGTGGTCCCTGAGAGGAAGGCTCCAATGACATCAGCATCGGCGACATTGGGAAGCTCGATGCACTGCCGGGAGAAGCATCGGATGTACTTGTGGAGAGTCTCACCCGATTTCTATCGGTGGTTCTTCAAGTACCAAGGGTTCCCACGGCGTGCGTAAGTGCTCTAGAAGTTCCCTACGAACATTTGTTTCAAGTTTGCCCAACTCTAAACGTAGTTGGGTGGAAGGTGCTCCAGCCATGTTCGCGTCGAGTCAGCTAGGAATAGGGGGAGATTATGGATGACGAAGTCATCATTGACCGTACCACCGGCCCAGCATGTGAGCCGGTAGTCCTCGAGCCACAAGCTAGGGTTCATTTGCCTAGAGTATTTTGGGACGTTAGTCGGCGGGCGATATCGGGGCGGGAGTGCCGCCTTGAGGATATGCCAACCGAAAGCCTAGGGCCTCGTTGGATTAGGGCTATGACTCCGGTCCTCCTCGTGGTCATAGCATCTGCCCCATTGAGGGTGGTAACCGTGGCTGGCCCCTCCCCCGCATCATTGTGGGTACACCAGCGGGCGTCGAGAGTGTCGCGCATGTCACAGTTGCGGCCAAGGTGCCCTTGCACCAGAACCATGATGCATGGCCTATCATTGTGCGGCGCTTGGAGGACTGATGTGTCCTTGTTGGGCCGCACTCAGGGCGTGCGCTGGCTGGTGTCAAGCTCCCGCCACTGAGACAGCGAGCTCTCGACCTGCTACACAAGCCGCATGCCTAAGCAGCGTGCGAATCTCATGGTAGGCCCGTCGATCCTTGGGTGTTGCAGGTTCTAAAAGCCCCCTGAGCAAAGCTACTGCAACAATGATGTTCTGGCTTGCCTAGGTGAAGGGCGGGAGAGCTTGATCGTCCTCAACGATCCTCTGGTTCATGTCATGGACCATGGCATGTGCGCGTCCTCCGTTTCCGTGGCATTCAATCTCACGATTGAGCTCTATGCGTTCCTGCTCGAGCAGGAGTCACGCTTCCTCAAGCTTTAGGTGTCAGGCCTTCAGCTGCTCCACTCATAGGCGGGGTGGGGCTCTTGTATCCCCCTCGACCTCGTCATCGAGGTCATTCATTGGGGTAGCCTCCTCCTCGTGGATGCTTTCAACGTGTCCCTTGAGGGTACCTATCATGAAGCATTCATGAGAGGGGTGATAACTCCCCCTGCTGGAGTCAGAGGCCAAGAGCTACTCTGGCTCCTTTGCGAGGAGGTCATGGAAAGACTCCGCGATGTGTTCGATCACCCCCATGAACTCATCGTTTACGGGGGATGGAATCATACGTTGTGCCACAAGGTGGCTAGCGGTCTCTATGGTGTTGCGAAGACCGAACGGGAGCACTGTCGGGGTGCTCCAGATGAGGTATTCTAGGGAGAGCGTCTCTCCCCCGGTAAGTTGTGCCATGATGTTGGCGAACAAGAAGGTGAGGTGGCGCAGGCCCTTCCAGGACGGTTGGGGTTCTAGGAAGACACCGAGCTAACGCTCCAACCTCTCGTAGTCAAAGTCGAGGAGCTAGCCGCTCCCAAGGGCGCGGGCCTCCAGCGTATGCAGCTACAGCTCCTTGAGCGCCTTGGCGATCGTGCCGAGGCCGACGGAGTGGAGGGGTTGAGCGATGACGGGCACTCGCGCCAGCTCTCCCTCTGCCGTGACGATGAAGTCTAGGTCCCCAAAGCGCACGTGTGTGCTCGGGACCCAGCTGATGTCGTGACTAGCCATTCGAGGCCTGGTGTTGATGTCGAGACGTGCAAAAAGTCCTCTACCTGGCGCGCCGACTGTCGGTGTTTCGAGTAAGCATCAACGAGTAAATTTGTATATTGTGCGTCTGACCCGGATGGTGTGCTAAGAGGACATAAGGATTATACTGGTTCGGGCCGAATGTCCCTATGTCCAGTTTTGAGCTGCTCGTGTTACTAACACTGAGTTTGTAGTAGGGGGTTACAAACTGGCAAAAGAGGGAGGAGCTCCCAAGGATGTGGTGTGATATGCGGTGAATCGATGTGCGATGAACTGATCCCTTAGTGGGAAGCCCTGCTTTCACTTTTATAGGTCAAGAGGAAGCAGGGGTTACAATTGAAGGGAAGAGAAAAAAGGAAAGAGAAATAAGGCTCCCGGAGGTGTGCCGTCCTTCTCTTCGCGTGGGTCCCGCTAACCCTGTAGATCGTGGTGGCAGCGGCGTTGTACTGGGGTCCTGTTGGCCGCTGCAGCTTATGTGCGGGCATCGCGCGCCATTCTTGTCTTTCGTCCCATCCGAGCGGACGGAATGGTCAGAGGGTCCCCTGACAGAGGCCGCACGAGGGGCTGGCAGTACAGCGCCAGTCAACTGACGCCGGTTAACTGACGTTGGACGGTGCTCAGGCAAGGAGTTGGCAGCACAGTGCTGGCCTGTTGACGTGATGGGCGACGTGAGTTTCCCAGCATGGCCCGATGCGACCGCCAGTCGCATCAGGACGTGTCCGAGACGTGCTCCCAGTCGTGCGCCTCTATGCCGTAGTGGTTGAAGCGGTTCGAGCCCTACCCTGGGACCACTGCTTTGGTCGGGGCGAGGCAAAAATCTCTCCCTGGGAGCCGGGCGAGACGGAATCCGACCCCCGGGGCCCTCCCCATGAGACCGGACGAGGCGTGTCCCGGCCCCTAGGGGTCGAACGAGGCGGAAACCTCGTCCTCGGTGTCGGACGAGGCGTGGCCCGGCCCCTGGGGGTCGGAAGAGGCGGAAACCTCGTCCTCGGAGTCAGACGAGGCCGTAGTTGCGTCTTTAACCATCGAATGAGGCGACGTGATGCTTTTTAATCCTTTGGCTCGGATACCCGGGTATAGATATCCGACAGTGGTTATCATGTTTAGATGTTGTATTGGAACTAGGATTGAGTAAAGTAAAGAATTAGGGCAGTATTAGACACAAAAAAAGGCATGTGGCTGTCCAGAATAATCAGTTTATTTATTTATTTATTTATTTTACATCTAATTACTTTTACGCCTATTCTTGCCATCCCAGTTATACGTTCCGGATGGTTTTAGTTGGAGAAATGCAAAGAAAACCTGTCACAGTATTATAGTACAGTTTAGATTTTACAGCTCTTTTTTTGTGCCTCATGTCCTTTTAGACATTTATTAGGGACGTAATTACATGCATTACCAAAGACCCATCTTCTTTTTCCGGGCATATGTGTGTCAAAATGAATGCTGCTGCAATGCCATACTATTATTACTCCACGTTTTCTTCTCAAATGAGCATTTGATGTTACAGGCCCTAGCAATAGGCTCATTGGCAGCAGTATCTTCTGCTGGCGGTGTGGCCATATCCTGCTCGAGATAGTTATGAACTACTGCAGCAGATATGATCACTTGTCTCTCGTATGCAGCCAGTTCCAAGTTTCGGTCATCCTTGGATCCATGGCATGGGCATTCATATCTGCATCTCTCTTTCCACATTCTGGCTGCTGGTTGCACTTCATCTGTTGTATTGTGACTCTGCTTGAGTAATAAGACATTTAAATTTCGATTAGAGTGGATCGAGAAGCAGCTGTCGTCTTAGGGCAGTCCCAATGAAAGAAACTAGTAGTTTCTATAACATAGGATACCGCACAAAAAAAAGTACTGCTTTCCAACCCATGGTTTCTATGAGTAATAATTATTTTCTCTTTCTCTCTCCCAACTCTATCTTCTTCCTCAAATGGGAGTGTGACACGAGCTCCCTAGAAACTGGTGGTTTCTTCCCAATGACGATTTCATGGTTTCTTGGTGCATTGGGTCAAGAGTAGACCTGGTTTCTTCATGAAGAAACCATTTCTATGATTTTTGCTCTCTTTCTTCATTAATTACGTTGCCATGTCAACGTTTTGCCTACGTGGCAAGTCATTTAATGAGAATAGAAACCATCGTCAATGCACCATTGGACTGCCCTTAGACTCAACTCTGTCAGAGGTGTTATTTATTTGTTGGTGTGATGACTGATGACCTCCTCCTCTGTAAATGACATCATGACAAATGCCCAAGACCATGTGTACGCGTTGACTATCAAGACCTCCTCGAGGCCTTCGTCTGTTGTGTTTTGGGTTTGTTCAAGGTTAAAGCCTCCTCTGGAATGGAGGAAAATTTCGTGTTTTCATTGTTTTTTCAGTGAAAATGAACTGATTCCTACGAGATTCTTGTGTCCAAAGGTGCCCTAAAGCGTTTACAGTTTTTTTCCTTATATTTGTTTAATGTGAAATGTAATAAAGGCAGGTACCAACAATATTTTTCTCTCACAGCATTTCTATATAAACATCAGCATAAGCTAAATTTGAGCGAAACGAACGGGGCCGAATTCTTTTCTCACGCAAGGAACGCACATCAGAAAATCTATACATCCATGATGACGATCATCGAGTCTAGAGTACATTTTTATACCAATCAACTGTAACGACATGTGTTTAGTCATACTAGTAGATTGTAAAACAAAGTTGTTAAAGCAGAGTATGCTGGTTCCTTGTGTCACCTAGGAGAAAATTCAGATTCAGATTCAGAGCAGAGCGGTCACAGTCAGCCGTATCCGAGCAACTTGGGCGCGAGCCTGAGCAGCGGCCGCAGCGTGCTGGGCGCGAACTTCCTAGCGAAGAGGAAGCACACCTCCGCTGGCTGGCCATTGTAGGTGCAGTTCCCCTGGCGCTTCCCGGGCGCCGCCGTGAGCCGTTTGAGGAACTCCTCGTCGACGTCTTTCTCCCCGAACGTGGCCGGGTGCGCGCCGCCGCGGGACCAGTCGACCCAGGTGACGCTGCGGTTGGCGATCCGCGCGGGCGCCTCGATGGAGAGCGCCGTCGGCAGGTAGTGCTCGTCTACGTAGCACGGCGCGTGGCAGTGCTCCCGGAACTTGGGGTAGTACCGGTCGTCGGCGACCACGTCGACGGCGAGGGCACGGTCCAGCTCGAACCACTGCGCGCCCTTCCGGAACTGCTCCCGCCGCACCTCCGGCGCCAGCCCGCCCCGGTACCGCCCACGGCCGTGCGGGCTCGGGTCGTCGAACGCGCCCACGAAGCTCGCCCGCGACCGCGTCAGGTAGCTGTACACCGCCGGGAAGCCGTAGAGCGGCACGCACGACTCGGAGAGCAGCACGAAGCGCTCGTTCGCTGGGTCTAGCAGCGCGTTCGCTAGCAGCCGCCGCTCCGCGTCCAACATGCTCACCTGGCCCCACGCCGCCACCTGTGTTTGTTTATATATGCAGTGCAGTGGTCAGTCACTGGCAGCTCACTTTGCGTTTGGAAATAAAGCAGAGAATTTTCAGCAGTGATCATATCTAGAAAGCGAAAGTGAGATTACGCAAGTATTTTTCTTTTATAACAAATCAGCATCCGCAGCCGTATCAGCCAAATTTTAGGGAAAGGGCCTATATATCGATGGAGCTTGTATAACGATGATGTCAAAGGGCGAAGATTCAATGGTGATGCCATCTCATCTCGTTGCGTCGCATCAAATTGACCGGCACCTCAATTTCTGATATACAGGACAGGACGGAGAAGGGCTAGTAGTTTTTAAATGGCCGTCATTTTCAGCTCTGACTAAAAAACTTTCCCCTCTCCGGCATCCATCCACATTCCACGACCCAGACCGTGCGACGTGCGTGCCTAATTTTCGCCGTCGCGTACTCGCGTTCGCGCCGTGCAACATGGACGGACATGGTTGGCCGGATCGTCAAAGCAAAACAGCTTGCGAGCAAGCACACGTCAACGAAAGAGGAGCCGTGGCGTGGCGTACTGCAGCGTACCTGGCTGGGCACGAGGCGGCGGTAGAAGGCGGACGCCGGCGGGAAGTCGGGACGGTAACCCGGCGTGGCGTGCACGTACACGGAGAAGAGCCCGGCGTCCCCGGCGCCGGCGAAGAAGCGGTCCCAGAGCGGGGCCAGCGGCAGCGGGCCGCGTGTGAGGAACATGAAGGCCACCTTGGGCGTCCGCCGGTACGGGTAGCGCCGGACGCTGGGCCGCCACGCCGCCGCCCACAGCAGCTCCTCGTCGGTCATGTTGTGCCACGCGGACGCGGGAGCCCGCACCCACCGCTCCAGCGGCGCCTTCCCCGCCGACGCCGGCAGGGCGTCCGCGGCGGCAGGGAGACGCGGGAGCATGGGCGAGTAGGCGGGGCCGCCAAGGAATAGGACCAGGACGGCGAGGAACCCCGTGCCGAGCACCGCCACGAGGAGGAGAGGGCGGAGGAGCTTCAGGGGCAGCGCCGCCGCCGGCCGGGCGGTGCTGGGGTTGGTGCCGCCGCCGCCGCCGCCGTCCTTGCCGGTGCCGTCCACGGCTGTTGCTGCTGCTCCCTGCGGCATGCCGATCAGCTGAAAGGAGAGATTTTTTTTCAGACAAGAATTCGTAGGGGAAATTTAGAATTGCAGAGGCTATGGAATCAGAAGATGAAAGCTTCGGATTGGTCGATCGTGAAGGAAGTTGGTAACAGCAGAGCAGCGGTTATTTCTGAACTGAAGCTGAATGGAACAGCGGTTTTCTTTGTGAAGGACCAAAAAAAGAACATTTTTCGTTGCGCAGGGAAGGGAGGAGGATAGGAGGAATCATGGATTCGTTGACGACGCGGCAAGAAACGCATAAAGATGACGAACGCACGCAGCTTCACGCGGTGCGACGCCCCGCCGGCGGAGAAGACGATGAGATCACAACGCCACAGCAGGAAAAGGAAAGTGGTTGCTAAGAAGCAGAGTACTGGGAAGGATGGACCGTACCATGAGATGCTGCTTCAATTTAAGAAAGAGGAAAGCGTAGGAGGAGTCGTCTTCGTCTTCTCCGCGGGCGGCGCGCGGCGGCCGGCCTCAGCTCAGCAGCTCATCGGCGGGCGCGACCGACCGATTAATCCAGCCCGGCGACAAGAGAGAGACGGAGACGACAACGCAGGGCAGAGGAGGTGGGCGGGGGCGCTGGAAAGGTCGCTGCTCTCCGGTGTGCGTGGGCAGGCAGCCAGGCAGGAGGTGCACCGGTGCAGTCCAAATCAGAATCAGCGATCACACGCTTTTCAGTTTTCAGCAAGGAGTGGTTACTAGTCATACGCTCGTTTCTCTCTATTTCTTTTTACAAATAAACCCCTCTATGTCCATGTATATATAACCAGGCCTCCTTGCCAAAAAGAATAAGATGGAGTTTTAAAACCACGTCACTCGTAGCATAGCCTAGTAAGTGGATGTGTATGTATTCATCTCAATCCACATATGTTGAAGTGGATTGAAGTGTAATTGAATTAAATTCCATTCAATTCCACTCCAACACATGTGGATTAAGATAGATATACATGCATCCAAACAAGACCTAAGGAGGCTAAATACCCCCGTATTCCTACGATGCATGGTTTGCAATAATTTTTAGCAGCTCCATGATATGAAATCAATATCGTCCCGTATATAAAACTCCCTCCGTTTATGAATATACACATTTTTAGCATTTAAAATCTGTCCACAGTCACATCCATTTGTAACGTAATAATCTAACCCTCCCTCTCTCATCATTAATTCAATCTAATTACCCCTACCATTTCATTTAGTGCCTGCCAGTATAATCCTAGTGCTTAAAAATTCAATTAACAACCAATATTTTCTTACGTCGCAACAAAAGGCAAGTGTTAATTACAAGTTACCCCTCACGTTGCCACTGAGATTGTGAAAATTTTAGAATAAAATTAAGTGGAGATGGTGTGGATAGCTTGTATCGAGATATTCAAAATAATGGGATGACATGGTTATTAGTTGTAAATATGATGTGGATAGTTAGTGGGAGATGATATCGATGGCCTACATGTTGAGATAGAACTTGTAGTAGAGATTAGCTTTAAGAGATATAGATCTATTGATTGACTCTGTTACAAGTATATGACTAGCTATAAAGATAGTATCCTAAGGTACAGTAATACATTTAGATCTACTACGCTATACAACTTGTATTGTACTTCAAGTGAACTTAGAATTCTACTCGGTCATGTACTAACCCTTACCAAGCCATATATCAATTATGAAAAAAGTCTACTTAACCCTCCACCTTTCATACATGGTCTACTTCACCCCCCAACTATGAAACCGTCTGTTTTACCCCCAGAATTTTTCAAAACCGTCTATTTTACCCCCGGACGGTTTTTGACAGCTGTTGCTACAGTAACATCGGGTTTGCTACAGTAATGGCGGGTTTGCTACAGTAGCGCGGCTTGAATTTCCTTTTGTTTTCGATGAAGCTTTGAAAAATCACAGTAAATCATAGAAAAATCATAAAATAAAAAATCTAATTTTGTTGGACTCCATATGAGTAGATCTACATAGTGAATATATAATACGGTATGCTTTAGTACAAAATTTTTACTGTAGCCTTAGATTAATTGGAAAATCTAATTTTGTCTGTAATTAATTGGAATAATTCATAGCTGCAGCTTCTATGATCCAATTGTGGTGAAATTTTTATGGTACGCTAATTATTGTATGCTTTAACTATAGTAAAAATTTCATACTCATTGGACTATATATAACTTATAGATAAATTCTAATTAATTACAGACAAAATTGGATTTTTTAATTAATCTAAACTACAAAAAAATTGTACTAAAGCATACCGTATTATATATTTACTGTGTAGATCTACTCATGTAGAGTCTAATAAAATTAGATTTTTTATTTTATGATTTTTCTATGATTTACTATGATTTTTCAAAAATTCATCGAAAATAAATAAAAAAAAAGAAAATTCAAAACCACCGGCACTGTAGCAAACCCACCGTTGCTATAGCAGACCCGCTGTTATTGTAGCAAAACCGCCGCTGAAAACCACACATGGGGTAAAATAGACGGTTTTAGAAAGTTTAGGGGGTAAAACAGACGGTTTCATAGTTGGGGGTGAAGTAGACCAAGTATGAAAGGTGAAGGGTTAAGTAGACTTTTTCCTATCAATTATGCCACATGGTTTCTAGAGCCATTCTAATAATATTAAGGCAGTTTGCTTTGGCTGTCTCCTAGCTTGTCCACGTCACCTTAAATTTTGTTAGCCATTCGATCTTTCTATCCGACGACCTAGATTTTGTAAAGCAAATTTTACCGAAAGCGACTTCTCGTGATTCTCCTTACCTTATCCAGCTTCTCACCCGCTTCTCATTGGACTCTCCTGCTTCTCGTCCGAAGCCAGGCAACCAAATATATATCTAGCTTCTACTTCTCCTTCCTAAAACTTCTTAGAATATCTCGCCTCCTCCTCTCATCTCTCACCCCGTCGCTCCTAGCCCCGACGCGGACGCGCGACACAGACACGGTGACGACGGCTGACGCGGCGGCTGTAGCCCTCCTCCTCCCCACCCTAGCCTGCCGTCCAGCCCAGCATCGCGGCTCACTGCGCCAGGCACGATCGAGGCACGACAGAGCTCCTGGCCTACGGCGCGGCTCCACCCGTGGCCACCGGCGATGGTCGTCCCCAACCATGACCTGGCACGATTGCCACCCCCGCCCCCCCCCCCCCCCTCGATGCCCACCAGTGTCACTTCCCCCCGACGCTGCCTTCTCCCTCTGATTCGTGTGTGCTACTGTGCTCTAGGAAACCCTAGTTGTCCGTGCTATAGATCAGGGCAGCACAGCACTGACCCTGCCCCAACGGCGGTGCCCTGCTCCCGCATCGAGACGCTCGCTGGCGACAGCGGCGGCGGCAATCCTTAGCTCTATTTCTTCCTCCTTACCATCCCTTGGGCTTGGTTGAAAGCTCTAGTCTGGTTTTGGTGAATTGATGAAACCCTAAGTGCTAACCTAGTTTATCAAAGTGATTATGAGATAGGTGGCACTACTCCAAGTAGTGAATCAATTGTGAAGATCATGATGATGGTGATGCCATGGTGATGATCAAGCGCTTGGACTTGAAAAGAAGAAAGAGAAAAACAAAAGGCTCAAGGCAAACATATAAATAGTAGGAGCTATTTTATTTTGGTGATCAAGACACTTAGAGAGTGTGATCACATTTAGGTTCGATAGTCATACTATTGAAAGGGGTGAAACTCGTATCGAAATGCGGTTATCAAAGTACCACTAGATGCTCTAACTTATTGCATATGCATTTAGGATCTAGTGGAGTGCTAACACCCTTAGAAATGTTTATGAAAATATGCTAACACATGTGCACAAGGTGATACACTTGGTGGTTGGACACATTTGAGCAAGGGTTAGGAACTTCATCGGCAGGAGTGTCCTCCCATAGAGTGCGGACAGTCTGACGGTGCCACCGGTGCCCTAGACAGAAAAGATGGAGGTCACTATAAGTGGTCGTACGCTGATCTCGTTAGGACCGTCGCGTCCGGTCAGGTGGAGCATGAAGATGCTGGCGTCGATCTCTGATCGGACTGCTGGGTCACTCAGTGACCAGACGCTGGAGGGTTACGTCTGGTCCAGCTAACTGGCAATGCATAGAGGAGACATCGAGTGACCGGACGCATCTAGTCATAAAAGTCATCTCTAGATGGTTACTAGAAACTGACCCAACGCTGAGGTTCAGTGTTCGGTCACTTTGAGCTGTTACGTCCGGTCTTCACTTGACCATTGAGATCAAGCGATCAACATTTGAAGAGAGGGGACACATGGCACGCATCGCGTGACCAGACAGCTGAGGTCCAGCGTTCAGTCGATATGACAGGAGCATCCGGTCACCCTGTGTTGTGCCCAGTGAAGGGGTACAATGGCTCTATTTCATGGGGGCTTCTATTTAAGCCCCATAGCCGGCTCAAGCTCACTCTCTTGGCCATTTGCATTGACATAGCTATCCTTGTGAGCTTAGCCAAAGCCCTCCCACTCATCTCCATCATAGATTCAACATCTTTGTGAGATTAGAAAAAAATCTAAGTGTATTTCTTGAGTGTTTGCATCTAGAGGCACTTGATGTTCGTGTTTTGCTATGGGATTCACTTGTTACTCTTCGTGGTTGCCGCCACCTAAACGCCTTAGGAGCAGCTAGGATCATCGAGCGGAGGTTGGTGGTTGTCTCTGGCTCTGATCGTGGTGATTGTGAGGGGTTCTTGACCTTTTCTCGGTAGAGAGCCAAAATGTACTCTCGTTGATTGCTCGTGGCTTGTGTGATCCTCATCTTGTGTTGGTTGTGCGGCACCCTATTGAGGATTTGGCGTGTGATGGCAATTAGCACGTGAACCTCTAAGTGAGTGAATCGTCACAACTAGGAGTAGCTTATCGGTAAGCAAGTGAACCTCGGTAAAAAATTATTATGTTCATCATTTGATTCCGAGGTGATCGGTTTCATTGGTATTTATCCTTGTGATTGATTGGTTCACTCCTCGACACGACGGTATAACTATCTTGCTCTCTCTCTTTACATTATCATAAACTAGTTGTCAAGCTCTTTAGTGTAGCTAGTTGTGAGAGCTTGTTAGTATGGTTAGTGTGACTCTTTAGTTAGCCTTTGAGAGCACACTAACTTAGTGTAGTAACATAGCTATTGTGTGGATAGGAACTATATAAACTAGAATTATGGTAGGTGGCTTGCTTTTTAGTAGGCTAGCGCAATACTTGCTTCGTCCTCATAATTGTCTAACCGATTTGTTAAGTGTTGTTGTAGAAATTTTTAATAGGCTATTCACTCCCCCTCTAGCCATTAGGACCTTTCATTGGTATGGTAGCCTAAAAAATCCCCTTTAACTCCTTTGCCACCTTATATCTCTAATTCCTTGATTTCGCTTTCTGTATGTATGTATTATTTTTACTTACACATACAGTTTGTGTTCTAGAAAAGAAAAACCTAACCATGTCTCAAAGCTTCCTGTTACTATTGTGAACCTTTTCAAAACATATACAAGTGTATGCCATTGCTCATCATGTACGTACAAGAGCAGAGGTCACTGTCTTTTGGGTATGTCTAAATACCAAACTAATTTCTGCTCTGGTGAATGTGATGTAGCCTTTGTACTGTTTTTTAGTTTGGCTTTAATTTTCAATTATACCGCCTATATGTTTTTTACCTGTTTAGAAACATATGAGTTATGTTTTTAATTAAGATCCATGCTGTTAAAACTGAACCTTCATACGTGTTCTCTTTCATTTAGTCAGGTAATTCTATCTCACAGGGATGATCGTCCTCTTATCTCGAACTAGGTAATCGGAGATCTAAGATGTTGGACTGCAGGCTTCTACATAGAGGGCAACAGTCAGTGAACAGGTAATCAACATCACAACAAACAATTTCTAAAGGATTCACACGACTGTCTATCATTTCGGTGGATCTACAATCCACTGAAGATTTACTTTCGTATAGGCCCTTTCTATTTTAGGACCACGACCATATGATTTAACTGTCCACTGAATTCCTTGGGACTGGTTTAGTAGCTGTTAATTACAGAGACTAGGCAAACAAAGGAAAAAGGCGAATGTTTGAGGTCCAATTTCCCATGCTTACTGTTTTTTAGGTCTATACAAGATTATTGGCCATTGTTCTTAGTTAATCGACCTTGGTTTAGTAGGCGTTATTTAATTTAATTCCATTCCTGGTAATTGTAATTTGTAGGAATTATGTAATTTAGCTCACAAAATGGTTTGCTAGGCAATTAGGCAGCCTATCAGTCGTTCTCTTCATATTTAATTCTAGTTCAGTTTATGGTATTTTCCGGCGCTTCTCTCCTTTTACTCAAATGATATTCATTGTTGCAACTTGATATGGGTCCATATAGCTACTGCAGGATTGCATGACATTTGGTCATTGTACTATTGAAAACACAAAATTGTGGAGTTACATGAGAGGTTGTTGTCAGTAGATTAACACGTATTTTCTAGGCCTTCTCTTGGTATATTTATGGTTGGGGTGAGTAGTATATTCAGATATATGATTCTACCATAAATCTCTGATCAGTATATGTGATTTCCCTATACATAATTTTATAACTTATAAAGTTAACACTTAGTTCAGGTTAACCATACTTTGTGTTTTTACTTTAGGATTTTAGTTTCAAGCCATATTAAAATTTTGGTTTATCATTTTTATTGAATCTACATCTTTTTTATTATTTTTTGTCCAAAAATACTAATACCAGTGTCATTTATACACCAGTTAGGTCCATCCAGATGATTCCAGTTACGGCCTAATTACGATGACTTGCTGAAAAAACTGAATTATGCATTCCAATACTTTCTCCACATGCTGTGGAAGGTAAAATATTTTCCTAGTAATTTTAGAAAATTAACTGAGGGAGTATGCAGCATATATTGTTTTGAATATTCAGTAATTTTTTTTAGTATTTAGCTGCAGAACATAGAATGCATTCGTCAGCCTTAGAGTGCGCTCTTTATTTTAATTCTTCACTGCTAATTGCAAATCTAGATTTACTCAACGTTGGTGCCTTTCTTTGCAACAAAAATATGAAATACAGCTAGCCTAAAATTATGTGGTTCTAGGTTAACTCTACTTTGAATAACATAGAGTACGATGTCCACTTTTAGATTGCCCTTGAATATCTGATATGATGTCCATAGTTCGTTCATGACTTACAGTGGGCCCCAAAGTAGGAGAAACCAGGTAGTGCTTTTGGAGGATGGACAAGGTGTTAGCTTTCTATGCTACAAAATCCTCGTGTACTGACAAAGGACAAAATGGACCTCCCTCTATCTAGATTGTTGCCATATGAACCTTTTTTATGAAAGATATTTGTCTTGATATTACTTACATGTTTTTAAAATTCCTTTGTGCTTATTGTTGTCTATCGAAAACTGACCATACATGTTCTAGGTATTTGCATGTGACCCCGCTTTTCTTTTAGGCCTTGTGAGTTCTTGTTGTTGCACAGTGTAAGGTCCTAATATGGCTAGAGGGAGGGTGAATAGTCTATTTAAAAATCTACAAATCAATTAGAGCAATTTGATTAGTATGACAAATAGCGAAATGCAAACTTGCTCTAGCTCTACAAGGGTTGCAAGCCACCTATCCAATAATTCTAGTTGCAATGATTACTAGGCACACAACTTGCAATGTTACTACTCACTAAGAGCTCTCAATCTTGCTACTATAAAGAGCTCCACTAGATGAACTTAAAATAACAAAGCAAGCTTTTAATTCTAATTACACTAAAGAGCTTACCACAACTAGTTTACAAGAATATAAATGAGTGAGTAGGGTGATTATACCGCCGTGTAGAGGAGTGAACCAATCACCGGATGAATACTAAATCAATCACCGAGAGAATACCAAAGGGCAAGAGACAACCAATTTTTCTCTCGAGGTTCACGTGCTTGCCGACACGATAGTCCCCGTTGTGTCGACCAATACTTGATGGTTTGGCGGCTAAGAGGTGTTGCACGAACCTTGTCCACACAATAGGACACCGCAAAAACCTACCCACAAGTGAGGTAACTCAATGACACGAGCAATCTACTAGAGTTACCTTTCGGCTCTCCATCGGGGAAGGCACAAGACCCCTCACAATCACCACGATCGGAGCCAGAGACAATCACCAACCTCCGCTCAATCATCCTCGCTGCTCCAAGCCGTCTAGGTGGCGGTAACCACCAAGAGTAACAAGTGAATCTCGTAGCGAAACATGAATGCTAAATGCCACTAGATGCAATCGCTCAAGCAATGTACTTGGATTCTCTCCTAATCTCCCAATAATGATGAAACAATGATGAAGATGAGTGGGAGGGCTTTGGCTAAGCTCACAAGGTTGCTATGTCAATGCAAATTGCCAAGAGAGTGAGCATAAGCCGATCATGGGGCTTAAATAGAAGCCCCCACGAAATAGAGCTGTTGTACCCCTTCACTAGGCACAACATAGGCTAACCGGATGCTCCAGTTAGTTCGACCGGACGCAGGACCCCAGTGTCCGGTCGCCCGATGCTTGCCACGTGTCATCGGCTTCAAACGCCGATCGCTCGATCTCAATGGTTAAGTGATGACCAGACGCGTTAGTTAGAAAGTGACCGGACACAGGACCCCAGCGTCTGGTCTTTTCCAGTAATGTTCCAAACATGAAATTTCACAACCGGACACGTCCGATCATGCTCGACCGGACACACCCAACGTCCGGTCACTCAACGTTTCCTCTATGCGCCTCACGTCAGCGTGCGTCAGCACTGACAGGACGCACCCTACCAGCGTCCGGTCAGTTTACATGCCAGCGTCTGGTCACAAGACCGAGACCATGTGCTTACTGCTGTCACTGACCGGACTCTTCACCCAGCGTCCGATCACTCTGTGAACTCCTGTCTTTCCTATATAGGGCGCCGGTGGCACCGTCGGACTATTCGCACTCTACGGGCGGACACTTCGCCGGTGAAGTTCATAACCCTTGCTCAAATGTGCCAACCACCAAGTGTATCACCTTGTGCACATGTGTTAGCATATTTTCACAAATACTTTCAAGGGTGTTAGCACTCCACTAGATCCTAAATGCATATGCAATGAGTTTAGAATCTAGTGGCACTTTGATAACCGCATTTCAATACGAGTTTCACCCCTCTTAATAGAACGGCTATCTAAACTAAATGTGATCACACTCGCTAAGTGTCTTGATCACAGAAATAAAATGACTCATACTATTTATACCTTTGCCTTGAGCCTTTTGTTTTTCTCTTTCTTCTTTTCTAAGTTCAAGCATTTGATCATCACCATGCCATTAGCATCGTCATGATCTTCACCATTGCTTCATCACTTGGAGTAGTGCTACCTATCTCATAATCACTTTGATAAACTAGGTTAGCACTTAGGGTTTCATCAATTAAACAAAACTAAACTAGAGCTTTCACATAGGAAAGCAGATGGAGAAATGGTGGCAGCAAGGACGGCCAGTTAGGACAATAGATGGTGAGTTCTTTTTTAAACTAGCCACTTCAGTTGTGTAATTCTTCTTGGAAACATGATAACCTGGAGCGTATGGATTTAATTTTTCTTCATTTTGGTGTGCTTTGCAGGAACAAATACTGAGATACGTCTTTGATTGCTTACACACAAAATGATATGGTCTATTGTGCCGCGATTGGTGTTGTGCTTCTATAATATAACCCAGAGAAACAAATAGATCTATTCCTCAGTTAACCTTTGCTAAATAAACCTGCATTGTTATTCATGGTGTATGCACTGGCCTTGATTATTTCTTATGTCATTGTAAGGTTTAGTTCTTGGGCCACTGAACAAAGGAGAGGGATTGGGCTAACTTTAGAGTTTGCATTTTGGTCTATTTTTCTGTGACTTCTCTGTTTGCTTGTGTAGTACAGGCTTCTCTATACCATCAGGTTGGAGATCAAATGGATAATTTCTTTTATCCTTTATTATTTCGTTGTAGATTCTGTTATCTCCTTATGCAAGATGAATTGTATTTAGTTCTTAATTTTTGTATGTTCGGTGTTTGCCCTACTGAATCTAATATCGTCTTGTTTTACTTTATTTCTTACAGTTCGGTGTGTAAATACTAATGTTTCATGCAGTCCTGCTCCATAAAAGGTATGATGCTTCCTCAGAATAGTCCTCTTATATAATGATGCTACAGTGAAGCTTACTTCTTTTAGAAGCAATATGGGGGTTATGGCAGTAGTTTAGTTGAAGTAAAACAGTAGGGGTTAAGGAGGCTTAGCAATTTGAATATGCCCATGAACAGTTGGTGCTTAGTAAAATCCAGTATAGTTTCTAATTGTTTTTACGTGTCTATGAGAATTAAATTCATTTGATTTAGTTACATGAAGTCTCAGAGACGAAAGGATTATAGAAAATGTCCCCATTCGTGTTTATTACTAGCCATCTTAAAATTGTACATACATATCCCTAGCAAATGTAAGAAACAATTAGATCCATTTTATAATGCTGATGGTCATTGAGCTACAATGCTATTTGGG
Organism: Miscanthus floridulus; assembly: GCF_019320115.1. Classification (NCBI taxonomy): domain Eukaryota; kingdom Viridiplantae; phylum Streptophyta; class Magnoliopsida; order Poales; family Poaceae; genus Miscanthus; species Miscanthus floridulus. The sequence continues at coordinate 84,965,545 of NC_089594.1, read as the reverse complement.
CAAGGTGACCCTATTGTGTTTAGGCCTAACACTTTCTATTTGATGAGCTCTTCATTTGAGAAGATACTATGAAGGTGTGTACTTGAAATAGAGAGAACAATTCTAAATTGCTTCTATGGCTGCCTTTATTCTCATTTATTAATAGAGTGAAACCTGAGATGCAAGATGCATTAGTTAGGATGGTAAAAACTAATGCTTAAGTTCACTAAGTTATGAATTTAATTACCTGATTGATCAATGCGTGTAGCAGTGACTTATATAATACCCTCTACTTACCCTTAGTTCATTGGAATTAAAAATATTGGTTCATTTCCAATTTTCCAACTCTGAAAGCTCTAGTTTGGTTTTGGTTAATTGATGAAACCCTAAGTGCTAACCTAGTTTATCAAGATGATTATGAGATAGGTAGCACTACTCCAAGTGATGAAGCAATGGTGAAGATCATGACAATGGTGATGGCATGGTGATGGTCAAATGCTTGAACTTGGAAAAGAAGAAAGAGAAAAACAAAAGGCTCAAGGCAAAGGTATAAAATGTAGGAGCCATTTTATTTTAGTGATCAAGACACTTAGTGAGTATGATCACATTTAGGATAGATAGCCGTACTATTAAGAGGAGTGAAACTCATATTGGAATGCGGTTATCAAAGTGCCACTAGATGCTCTAACTCATTGCATATGCATTTAGGATCTAGTGGAGTGCTAACACCCTTGAAAATATTTGTGAAAATATGCTAACACATGTGCACAAGGCGCTTTTGGGAAAATGAAATGTCTATTTTCTATTACGCCGGATGCAAAATTCTTGGTGGTTGGCACATTTGAGTAAGGGTGAAGAAGTTAGAGTTGAAATGGAGTTGGTCGAAATGATGTTGGCGTCGGTCTACTGACCGGACGCTGGGTCACTCAGCGACCGGACGCTGAAGGGCTGCGTCCGGTCGAGCTGTCAGACGGCACAGTCGCTAGGGTTGAGCACCGGACGCTGGTCTACGTCCGGTCAAGGTGGACCGGACGCGTCCGGTCGAAAAAACATGCCTCGGGGAGCTTACTGGAAACGACCGGACGCTGGGGCTTCAGCGTCCGGTCAGTTTTACCGGAGCGTCCGGTCAACTTCGTAGCCGTTGAAATCTGACGAACAGCGTTTGAAGCTGGTGACGCGTGGCGTCCATCGGGTGACCGGACGCTGAGGGCCAGCGTCCGGTCGGTATGACCGGAGCGTCCGGTCAGAGCGTGTTTTGCCCAGTGAAGGGGTACAACGGCTCTATTTGATGGGGGCTCTATTTATAGCCCCATGGCCGGCTCAAGGGACAACTCTTGCACATTTTCATTGACATAACAACCTTGTGAGCTTAGTAAAAGCCCTCCCACTCATCTCCATCATTGATCCATCATCATTGTGAGATTGGGAGAGAATCCAAGTGCATTGCTTGAGTGATTGCATCTAGAGGCACTTGGTATTCGTGTTGCGCTGCGGATTACGCTTGTTTCTCTTGGTGGTTGCCACCACCTAGACGGTTGGAGCAGCGGTGGAGGATCGGCACGAGTTGGTGATTGTTTGTGGCCGTCTCCGGTGATTGTGAGGGGAGTTGTACCTTCCCCGGCGGAGCGCCGAAAGGTAACTCTAGTAAATTGCTCGTGTCATTGAGTTACCTCACTTGTGGGTCGGTTCTTGCGGTGTCCAATCGTGTGGGCGAGGTTTGTGAAACACCTCTTAGCCGCCGAACCACCAAGTGTTGGTCGACACAACGAGGACGTAGCGTGTTGGCAAGCACGTGAACCTCGGGAGAAAATCGATTATCTCTTGTCTTTGGCATTCTCCCGGTGATTGGCTATATATTCATCTTGTGATTGGTTCATCCCCTTCACGTCGGTATAATCACTCTACTCACTCATTTACATTCTTGCAAACTAGTTGATACAACCTCTTTAGTGTAATTAGAATTGAGAGCTTGCTTTATTATTTACATTCATCTAGTTGAGCTCTTTAGAGTAGCAAGGTTGAGAGCTCTTAGTGAGTATTTACATAGCTAGTTTGTGTGCCTAAGTATTCATTGCAACTAGAATTGTTGGATAGGTGGCTTGCAACCCTTGTAGAGCTAGAGCAAGTTTACATTACGCTATTTGTCATACTAATCAAATTGCTCTAGTTGATTTGTAGATTTTTAAATAGGCTATTCACCCCCCCTCTAGCCATATTAGGACCTTTCAAACTCCCAATGACTAACTCCAGATTTAGTAGAGGCAGTAAGATCAGAGCACCATTTTTGTTCCTTCTTTCAATCTGATTAGCACATACACAGCCTAAGATTACTATGACTCTCACCAATGTTTCAACAGAAACACTATTTCTTAGCTTGCATTGAGAAAAAAAATATTAGCTTATCGATTTAAGGTAATGCATTGTCTTGTTAGTTTCAGTGTTTCTTACCTGGTTTTCAGATAAAAAAAAGGCTTTCAATCCTGCGCTGCATCTTTGGTTGGATAACCGACGCCCGCAAGGGCGCGCATGATGGACTAGTATTACTAATGTCATTCATCTTTTGTCCACCCATATCTTCTGCTCGCATCATAAGGGGGATCAATTTTCGTAATCTCCTTAGGGGCATCACATTGAGATCATCTAACATATGCGAGACACCCAATGACATCATCTAACATATGCAAGAGTACTCCTGGAATAATGGCCTTTGACATATGCAAAATGTTCAACAGCATCATCTCATATATGCAAGATACCCGACAACGTTTTCTGAAATATGCAAGACACCCTTATGGTAGCACATCAGCAAGATGCCTCTAGTCGGGCAGTAGCTCCATATACAATATTGCACAAAATTTGTGCCCTTCTAATCTATGTGCGGCTACATCATCGAACACAACTATATTGACCATGACTACTACATCACCATGATCGGTTATACGAGTCCGACAATTAAGGGTTGTGTACTACAAATCGTCAACAACATCTCTAGTCAAGTGACTGTATTATCGTTATATTGTCTATGATGCTCTCGCTATGATAGAGAAAATAGAGAAAGAGATCCAAAAGGGACGGAAGAACTAGCCCTAGGTGTCAAACCATTTCATAAGAGACGCAGTTGACGATTGAGAGCCAGAGATGGTGGTGGAGGCACAAGAGACAAGACTTCGAATCTAGTCAAATTGTTCGCTTTTCGCTCCTAATGAGATAGCGGGCGATATGTTTAAGTATAGATATATACGGTTAGAGATAAGTATAATATCCTAGAGATATATTAGGTTTAGACCTAGAGATACAATGGAGATACGCTGTCGCCTGTCGTTGCCCCCACGGCACTGCACATTGCCTCCACTTTCCCCTGACCACTGCGGTGAATCTATCCTGACACCAATCCCTCTCCAAGCCCATTTGAGAGAGCGTGAAGCTCGCAAGATCGAGCTATTGAATTGGTCTGTTGGCTTTTACATCTTCCCTTTCCAATTTGATCGTCTCCTATTTTCTTTACTTTATTGGATTTGGTTGCTCGCGGCAGTCATTTTGTTTCCAAATTGGGACTTTCGATTACGTATCATTTATTAAATATAATCTATTATAATTTAGTTCACTTCGATATTGGAGATTATTAGAAGTGTACTTTAACTTTATTTCATTTTGGTTATCAACGGACTTAGTAGTAAACTTCTATTCATCTACGTTGAATTTAACAATATACACTTTGAGTTCAATTGAGTAAAAGATCCGAGATATTTGTTTTGTATTCGAAAATATTCATATCCGTATTTGAATCCAAATTAAAATATAGTAAAATGTGACATCCGGATCCGATTCGATACAAATCCAATGTTAAGATGTGACATCTGGATCTGATTTCATGCCAATCTAAAATCGGTTTCCGTGTCTACAAATTGGCCATTCTTTCAGTTAATGCGTAACATTAGGACGAGGCAGCTGAGCTCGTGAACTGAAAGCTTTTGTCACGTCGCCCACGTCCAAGTTGCCGATGCATGGATAGATGACTAATACTGTTACAGTACATTGAGAAGCAGGAAAAGGACCCTCACACGAGAACTATAATACTATATATATACAGTGTGTGTAAAACAAGGAGGTGCATAAAAACAACAGCGACAAACACACACCAAGGGTAACATGCATGCTGTGTTTAATAATAATATCTTTTGGGAAAACAAGAGCAAACAACAAGAATGGTGCACGCACGCATGACGAGTTGGAACGAACGAACTAACACACGGTATTACATTGACGATAAATTCAAGGAGGCTTCGATGCTGATGTAGGCTCGCTTTGTGTGGTTTTCATCCTGTCGTGCAGTGCTACTTCAACAATACAGTATTTTTCTCTCACACAACATATCAACTTAAACTAAATTTTAGCGAAACGAACAGAGTCGGACCACTATGCGTACGTAACTTCAAAGAAGCTGCTAGCTCAACTAAGTGCAGTGCTTCAACTTGGATCCTATATCCGTCTATCTATCTGTGTGTGTCTATCTATCTATCGTGGCCATCATCCAGTAAAGTTGAAATGATAGCTATGCTAGAATCCGAGCTGGGTGAAACCACGATACTCCCACCATTCTAAATTGTGGGTAGTTTTATCTTTCTAGATATTTTTTTAGTCATTTTTATTTTCTAGATAACTTCTATTATATATTTAGATACACACTATATCTAATTCAAAAAAAAATCTTCGCATTGACTAGCAAGCAAAAATTTAATAGAACAAAAGCTAGCTCCTGTATTTGTTGTGTTGGACATAGAGAACTCTACTAGTACTAGTAGCTAGAGACCTAATAAGCAAATTGAGGCTGACACACTGGCCCGGTCTAAGCTCATTGGGTTTTGGTCCACCACGAGCTTCAGTGAAGAGAGCCTAGACACAAACTAAGGTGGTGTTTGGTTGCTCCGTCTAAATTTTAGTCGATGTCTCATTAAATATTTAGATATATACATGGAGTATTAAATATAGACTAATTATGAAATTAATTATATAATTTGTGGCTAATTTGCGAGACGAATCTTTTAAGTCTAATTAGTCCATGATTTGATAATGTTGTGCTAATGATAGATTAATTAGGCTTAAAAAATTATCTTGTGGAGTACTGACGGATTATGTAATTTGTTTTTTATTAGTATCCGAACACCCCATGTAACATCCTCCCAACCAGAGGCGGATCCAGAATGGGGCTGCGCCCCGAGCTGAGCTGCTGATTCACGTTCAAAACAGTCTAATCTTGCTTACTAGGCCTCCTTTTATCTAATTAAGATCATAGTTTTGTACGCTAAACACCACATATGTTAAAGAGGCTACATGGACTCGCCCCGGGCTACAGCCCGGGCAGCCCGGGCCCTGGATCCGCCCCTGCTCCCAACATACCTCTTAAATTTTAGTCACTGGATCTGAACATCACCTAAGTCATGCTGCCGTGTGCGTACGTGGCTGGAAAACCAAACGAACGAAGAAAGGGACACCGCCATGGCCATCACGCTGCCGTGTGTACTACCTGCATTGTTGCCCATCCCTGACTCACTCCTTCCCGTTGGCTTGCTAGTTGCTACCTATACTGCTAATGCGTGTCGGAATGTAAACAGGTTTTGTGAAATTTGCAAATAGGCTTAAATTGACGAGTTATGCCAAATAACTCTAGAATTAAACCTACTCCTTCGACATTAAAATAAATCAACACCTTAAATTAAACTAATTTAAATTTGATTGACTTTATAGAAGGTAACGACATCTATAAAATCAAATAAGTACATATGAAAATATATTTTCATGATGTATTTAGTCATACTAATTTGATGTCATAAATATTGGTATTTTTCCAGAAAATTTAGCCAAACTTAAAATGGCTTGACTTGCAATAACTCACATTGTACATATGGAAATAAACCATTTGCACTTAGACAAATGCACTCTGCCTTGAAGATAGGGATCAAACTTGGATTAAGCCATTGTTTCCGCTGTATATAGACCATGTATCTATATGCAATCTCTCTGATCCGTTCCAAATGATAAGATATTTTGGTTTTTAAATACATTGTTTGTGCCATGTATAGATGTATAATGTATATATGTAGATGCATAGTGAAACCTATGTACGTAGAAAAGTCTAAACGTCTTATAATCAATTTAGAACGAAGGGATAATATATTTCCTGCAATTTGAAATATATATCACTTTAGTTTTATCTAAATCAAACTTGTCTAAAATAAATACTGACAAGAGAAGTGGCACCTTTCCAAACCGAAAAGTCAATAATGGTGTATTTCAATTACTACAAAATTTCACCCTTTACATTAAAAATGTTCTCCATCTCCTTTGTTGGCGTGTAAATTTCCTTCATTTAGGGTAATTTTCTCATTCATGATGCCCAATATTTTTTTTATTAAAGCTATGGAATTAGTATATTAATTTGCAGAATGTTCTCTTTCCGGTGATATTTATTTGCTAGGTACTACTTAGTACATTCTTATCGTGTTACTTGCAGCCAATAGATGGCATTGGATGGCAGTACTTTCCCTTGAGCTAACGTCAGCTAGGCCGGCCCAGCGGACCCTGCCGTGGAAGAAGGGCTGTGTGCTGCTGCACCGGACCCAATTCCAAGCGAAGCCGCGTCGTCGTCATCCGGCATACGTTGACGCACTCGGGTGACGAGTCCGGACGGTCTACTAGTCGGCTATCCACACACGCACAGCCGGCACAGGTACGCACAGCCGGTTCGTTTCGCTGAAATTTATACCTATGTTTACGCAGATTTACTGTGAGAGGAAATTACCGTTTGTTGGCTAAAAAAGTTCTGCTGGCAGCAGGCCCAACGTTAACGCGTTCTCCTCTCTCGTTCGTCGTAGATAGCCTCACTCAGCTCTAGATACCACAGCTTTTCATATGGCTGGCCTGGTCAACCCACCACAGCTTTATTTACTCTCTCCGGTCTTCAGTCTTGTAGTTTTACTACTGTGTGGTCTATATAAAAATGGTTTACTTTGACGGTTTGACCAACGCAAAATCTATTTAAAGTGTTTCGATCACATCCATGCATCCCCACTATCAAGCCAAGTCCACATCAAAATATGACCAACCGCACGTTTATTTGACTTCGTTTTGCTTTTGGGGTGGGCAACAACTATTATACCCTAGTACTCCCTCGGTCCACAAAAGAATACAATTCTCACATCCCAACTTTGACTAGAATTATATAAAAAAGTACTAACACTTATGAAACAAAATAAGTATCATTAGATTAGTTATAGAATATATTTTTATAATAAATTTATTTGAAAATATACACTACTACAGAAAACTTTATCGAGGCAGGCAAAAACGATTAACCGAGGCAGGCATCGCAACCACCTCGGCACAAAGGTCACGGTAAATGGGGTATTTTCCGAGGCGTTTGGGTGCCCGCCTCGGTAAATCAAATAAAAAAAAGAAAAAGCCCGGACCTAGCCCTAACCGGGCGTAGATCTGGGCCGCCACCGCCGGGGGCACAGGCCTCGCGTCGCCGCAGCCGGATCCGCCGCTGGATCCACATACACCGCTCCTCGCCGGCCGGAGATGCTCGTCTTCGGTCGGATATGCTCGCCGCCACCTAGATCCGGCCACCACGAGCGCAGATCCGACCACCAGCCGTGGATTCGGCCACCACAGTCACGGATCCGGTTGTGGAGAAGGAACGCCGCCTGGAGGGTCGCCGCCGCCGCCGCCTGGTTGTGGAGGAGGGAGGGAGGGAGGGAGGGAGGGGGAGGGAGGCGCCACGCGGCACGCCGTGCTCCGAGTGCCGTGGTGGAGAAAGAGCGCCGCCCAGTTGTGCTCCCCATCCCGGCCGCGCCGTGCTCCGCACGCCGTGGTGGAGAAAGAGCACCACCCGGTGGTCCCCATCCCGGTCGCGCTGTGCTCCGCACGCCGTGGTGGAGAAAGAGCACCACCCGGTGGTCCCCATCCCGGTCGCGCTGTGCTCCGGACGCCGTGGTGGAGAAGGAGCGTCGCCGCCGTGCTTCGTGCTACGACCGCCGCGCGCCGTGGGGGGGAGGGGAGAGGGCGTCGTGCTGGGGGCGCCGTCGGGATGGGGAGGGTAAGGGAGGGGACGGGGCGCCACCGGATGGAGGGTAGGGGAGAGGGCATCGGGCTGGGGGCTAGGAGGGGAGGCGGCGTCGGGCTGGGGAGTAAGGGAGGAAGGAAGTGACGGCTGAGTGAGGGAGAAATGAGTGAAACCCTAACACCCCTTCTGTATATATATGAACCCGATAGTTTATTGGATATGGGCTTTTTGATAGGCCTCGGGGATATTAACCAAGGCGGGCCTTATAATGCCTGCCTCGGTAAATAGATTTTAGGAGACCGTCTTGGTAAATCGATTTTGCGAGGCGGTTGACTGTGACCGCCTCGATTGATCCTAGCCATTAACCGAGGCGGTTTAAAAGTCCGCCCGCCTCCGAGGCTAATTTCAAAACGCCTCGCAAAAGATTTTGTGTAGCAGTGATAAATGCTAATATTATTTTCTATAAACTTGGTCAAACTTGAGCTAGTTTGACCGACACGCTTTCCATAATTACGTTCTTTTCTGGACGGAGGGAGTACTAGCTGGAGACTTCGCTAATAATCCTCATGTAACCGCTACGCCCGAGAATTATTATTATCTTATTACTTGTCTTTAATTTGTTGCTGTTACTAAAAGTAACATAAAGTATATTTATACTGTCCACGTATGTCATTATGAAAAAATAACCAACATTGCAATTTTTGTTTAATAATACCTAAATTTACAATTATTCGTTAAAATAATACCCCTTCATTCCAAATTATAAGTCAGTTTTGAATTTTTGAGATACTAGATATTTGTGTGATATCTATTTGTTAAATCACTCGGGTATCCAAGCACATGCATAGAGCTACCAGCCAGGCGATGACCGTGCTGGTCCATGTCGTCTCCATGGATCAACGGAGGTAGGGTGCTCAAGCCAGGAATATTTGCGATAGATGCACTGCGAGGAGCTGTTGAGCCTACCGGAAGGTTGACGAAGTGATATCGGCCCACGACCGCCGACACACTATTGTAGTTGGGGTTTTGGCTCAGCTAGTGGATGGCACTGTGGAAGGGGAGAGGAGTCCTTTGCTTGCATCAAATATGTGCTTTTGCTTGCACAGTGTAGCACGTAGTTGCTTGCTTTGTAGCTAGCCATTAGCACGGGCTAAGGATTTCCACATGTGTGTAGTGTTGCATTGGGATTTTTACAAGATTTTGTACAGATACAAATATCGATTTCCTCTTCTTCTGACTTCAACGCGTTCTGCTTTGACATTAGCTCAAATTAATACGTATTATTGTATTCTTGGCATGGAATGCATTGTATTTAGGAAGCCTTTTGAATTGGGTACACTGCAACGTACCACGAGACCTGAAAAAAAAAATTCGCGGCCTGTGTACTGCCCTTGTTTGAACACGTGAAACATGCATGGCGCTGCACCTACTGCATGCATTGTTTAGTATTGTTCATTCACTATTGCATTTTATTTTTTTATGTAATTCGAGGCACATGTACGTGTGCTTACCCACCCTGCTACTCCGATGCTGGTAGCATGCAAGTTCCGATCCGCTACCGGCGCGTGCACGTGTAACATGCATGCATGCACGCCGGAAACGAAACGAATTGAACTGTATTATTATTAAAACAGTGTCGATCGATTTGATTTAATTAGGGCAGATTGAAGGCCCACAGCCCGATAATTCAGGTCCTGTTTGTTCCCCGTCACTTCCTTTCCTTGTGTCTTCTCTTATTTTCAGTTGTTACTAGTAGTTTCTGATTACTAGTTGTTACTGTACAAAACAGGACCTGAATTACTAATTGTGACCAATAATTCAGGTCATGTTTGTCAACATTTGGATCGTTACTAGTACTTACGGAGTACTTTATAAGTAGAAAAAAAAATTGTCTGGAGATATTACTAATTGTTACTACTCCGTACAGTACAGTACTGTTAGAGTCAATGAAGCAAGCAATGCAACATTTGGATTGACTAAAATAAGTTGCTAGCCGTTAAAAGGTTTCACTGATCTAAATAGTGTAGCTTATAGTTTATTTGTAAACTATAATTTTAAACATCTAGCTTATGAAAAAAGATTAGCCGGCTCGCTCAACTATTGCGGTTTATATATAAAAATAAAGGTTTACTCCCTCCGTCCTAAAATAATTACAACTCTAGAATTTGAAATTTGTCCCACAAAAAATGCTACTTTGATCCATCTGCCACAAAAAGACAAAGTGTCTGGATGCTTCTATTCACACGTGCACACCAAAAAAGTAAAATAGTCAAAAAAGACAAGGGGCATTTTTATAATTTCACACATAGCATTGGTTTATATGTCCAGTCCTAGAATTGTATGGAGGGAGCGGTCGATACTACTACTACTCCTATGTCCGTGCATGGGACGTGTAGGTAGCCTACCCCTAGCCTAGCCACCTCTGTTTGACTGGGTGATACATGTGATGGTGAGACGGCGATGCAACCGATCGAAATGTCCAAGTCCAAGGTCCTACTGTTTTGTTGGCTGCTGTGGCGGGCGTGCTCAGCACTCCAGCTGTTTCTGACATACATATGTAGGAGTACCGATCCAGAAGCTTTGTTTCAAAACTAGAGTAGATTGTTTGGGCTTTTCAAGAAAAGACCAGGTTTTTACTAGTTAAAATTTTAAGACGTGGTTGGAGTACGTTTGCTCTACCAACCTGGGCCTTCTTCACTTTGCAAATTTTTTGAACTCGATGAATAATACCACTTTCGTCTTATTTGGTAAATATTGTCCAATCGTGGACCAACTAGGCTCAAAAGATTCATCTCGTGATTTTCAATTAAACTGTGTAATTAGTTATTTTTTTACCTACATTTAATACTCTATGCAAGCGGCTAAAAATTAATGTGATGAAAAAAAAGTGAAAAAACTTGGAATTTGGATGGCATCTAAACAAAGCGCTGGTTGGTTGTGGATCATATATTTACAGATGGGAATTAAAAAGAGAAGGACGTAGGCAGGCAGAGGATAAGCCAGTGCCGGTGATGAGGTGATGAAGCAGCACATGACATGACACATCACCATCATCGAGGCGGTTGACCCTAGAGCTTAGATAGGTGGTGGCGGCAACACCGAGGTCCAGGTGGCGGCGATGCATCTGAGGAAGGACCTCAATAATCTACTACTCTACGCACTACTCCACCCATCCTGAGTTTGTTACAGAGAGAGAGAGGAGGAGGAGCAGGACTAAAAAATAAATTAAAATATTGTTCTAATTAATTATTATAAAAAAAATACTTTTATATCTTAAAACACTGTAAGAGCGCTGGCCAGCCCAGCCCCAGCCGAACGCCCTGAAGGCAGGCACGGCGGGCGCCTTCCAGCATTGACCGTCACACTTGCTTCCCAAATTCCCGATTCCAAACACGTGGCTCCTGGTGCGTCTGTCGCCCTCGCCCTCGCCCTCGCCCGCCACGCCACCACCTTCCCTTCCCTTACAGGCTTCCACGCTACCACACGTACTCCTACAGACGAGACGACGACGACGACGACGACGACGACGAAGCCCGCCCATAGCTTGGAGTTGTATATAAATATGTATGACACGCCACACGCTCTCATCTGTCTCGGTCTCTCCTGCATTCTACTTCCAGGAAAGCAGCTAAGGATCCCCTCCCCTCTGCTAGCTACTTCCTTCTTGGTTCTTCCAATCCAAGAAATAAACTAAAAAAACCAAGCAGCAAGCAAGCATACGAAAATGGAGATGCCGCAGGGCCACGAGGCAGCGCTGAGGTCCGCGGCGCAGAACAAGCCGCCCGCCAACGCCCGGCCGTGGCCGCGCGGCGGCGGAGGAGCGTCCGCGGCTCCCCCGCCTCCGCCGCCCAAGGTGTACCGCGTGGAGCCCCGGGAGTTCCGGGACCTGGTGCAGAGGCTCACCGGCGCGCCGCCCACGGCCCTGCGGCGCCCGCAGCAGTACCAGCACCACCACCGCGTGGTGGGCGTGGCGGCGCCGGTGGTGCAGCCGAAGCCCGTGCGTCCCGGCGGCGAGCAGCAGGCGTACGTCGCTGCGGCGGCGCCGTGGTTCTCGTTCCCGATGGCCGGCGGAGTGGAGGCGGCGGCGCAGCCACAGCACGGCGCTTTCCTCTAGCTGCCTGCCTGCGCTACTGCTACTTGTTACGGAGTACTACTCTACTACTCATGGTGCATCGATCATCAGAAAGACGAGGAACAAAGCATCATCCTTTGTTTGTTTGCTTGCTTTTATTTTCCCAAAAAAATCTTCTTCTTCTTTTTCTCCCTTTTGTTTCTAATTAAAAAAACAGAAAAGAAGGAAAGGAGGAGGCGGCTCGTGAAAGCAGGCCTTTTTTACCGTCTCTGTGTGTACGTACGTCGTTGGTGACTGGATCATACGGTAGTATGTATCGCATCGCAGGCCAATGCAAGTAGTAGACATGCATGTTGTGTTAATTAGCGCTAGTGACAGCAGATAGATTGTACTACTGTGGATGTTTAGTACAGGTACTAGTAATAAATAAATAAACAAGCAGTGTTGATTCATTCATCAGACGGAATTGAATGGAATGTGATGATGACTGAATTCAATTCAAAGGGCGTTGACTGACCCATCACTCACGCTGTCTGTCCATCTAAAGATGGCAATGGGGACCCGCGACCCGATACCCAACGGGTATTTACTCCATTAGGGTCTAAATATGGACTAAACACACTATCCACGGGTACGTAAATGGGCCAAACCCTTCACCCATCGGGTACGTGGGTATGGATATGTTCCAGCAGTCCCCATAACCGTTTACCCATAGGTGAAAAATACCCGGCCATCTGAAAGAGATCAATGCTCCATGGTTAGACTACAGATTCTGAAAAGTAATGCAGGTAGAGAGAAACAAATATGCTTGCCAGTAACCTTGGTCATATTTGGTGCAAAAACCATAGCAATGTTGCGAGCATTCATCTTGTTGTAGCTTTCATTTTCCACCACATCTGCCATGAGATTGATGGCCCATTCAAGCATTGCTGCTTCAATAGGAGGTATGGTACTTGCAAGATGGCTACACTCTTCTTCAGTGTTGTAGTGCATCACTTGTTCTGGAGTCAACGAGTCCAATACTTCACTTGGAAGTTCCCGAAACCATGTCTATAAGCAATAACTTCTACATTAATCATGACTAATGTAGAGGAGAAACTAAATAGAAATGAATCTTAATTTGCAGAAGATATTATTATATGCTATTATTTGTCTAATTTTATGTGCTCTGGTTAGTGGTGATTGCTGTTGAATTGTTGATTTTCATGTGCGTGAATAAATTGTTGGCGGGTACGGGTGACCCGACGGGTATAATTGACCCGGCCGGGTATGGGTCTGGAGAAAATTCCCCACCCATGATGGATATGGGTATTCTGATGGTACCAAATTTTTATGGCAGGATAGGTCTGGGGTGGTCATACCCGACGAGGATTTACCCATTGCCATCCTTATGTCCGTCCTTCCTCCCTGACCAGTGACCACTCGCATCGCCTCGGACGGGTCAGATATGCAAATTAAGCAAAACAAACTTTGGCCCTTGCATTGGATAGCATTCACACGTGCATTCAGCTACCGTACAGTACCTACGTGCGTCGCCCGTAATAACAAAATAAAAATACGGAGTGCTTCTTTTTTATACGGTTCATGCACGTATATTTATTTACTCCCTCCGTCCCACCCACCCACCCATCCAAAAAAAAGAGAGACATTTTTTACTTTTGGACATCGTGTTTGAACTTTCGTCTTATTCAAAAATTATACTTAAATTATAAAATAAATAAATTATTAGTAAAATATATCTAACGATAAAATAAGTCATAACAAAATATACTATATTTATGCAAAAAAATTTTAATAAGACGGATGGTCATATAAGATGTCTAAAAGTTAAAAAAACAACATTTTTTTTTTTGGGACAGAGGGAGTATATATTATGCATAAAAATAGAATGAAAGAAATTATGTAAGCCAAAAAGAAAAATCTTAGCAAAAATGGAGATGCGGGGAATCGAACCCCGTGCCTCTCTACCATTTGAGTTTTGAGCTACATCCCCATTCCCCTGATGCCTTTCTTTTAATATTTTGTTTATAAGACTTAATTAAGGTCGAATAACGCGCACCCTGAGCCAACACAGAATCGGATCTGGATCCAACAGACAAAAGCCGCGGCCCTTATCACAAACGGGCCTCGGGCCGGGATTCATTCATTTGGTTCCTGAATTCACTGTTTGTTTACTGTAATGAACGAACAGCCCATTACGTAGTGCATCTGCCTGCCTTGCTTGCTTGCTCCTGTTCCTTCCACCTTCCAAAGCCCACATCCCAAATCCAACAAGGCTAAAGGCTGTGACCATCCATCATAGCCACTGCAAAACTACACATGTTCAATTTCGATGATGCCTCTATCGTCTTTCATTCCTATTTAATAATGTGACACATCAGCATATTTGTTGAGTTGGCCGTGTACTAATGAAGAGAGAGGGAGGAGAAAAGAGTTTCATCAGAATGAAACTCATCCGTCACAATTACCAACACAAATGAAACTCCATTGAGAGGGGCTTCGTTTCATTTTCTAGCACACCTAGCGATCACCTGTGCACGGCGCTCCCTTGACGTGTGTGAAAACCAGCTTGCGTGTAGTGTGAAAACTAACTTAGCACGTGAAAGCTAGTGATATGCATGCATATATTAACTCATGCATCTTGTCTTGAAAATAGTGAAATGAAACTCTCCATTGAGACAGCCTATTTTATTTCTCATTTTAAATTAGCAAAGCTGACGTGGCAGCCTTAAAAACAGTAAAATGAAACTCACCATTAAGACGGGCCTAAAGAGATGACGACCTGGATACACACATAGGGTTTGTTTGGCGTGGCTTAGCGTCACTAGTGAATGAACTTTTGTTAAACACATGACGTGCAAAATGACAAGGAGCGGCAAGGATAATGACCCGTCGGCCCCTGACGTGTAAATGACCATTTATGCTATCCTGGAAACATAATCGAAATTCTAGCCCATTCTGGGATGATACGGGTTGATGGACTCGTAACGCCAGTTTCAGTGCAGGTTTCGTGTCTCTAGTTCCCAATACTTCCATGTATTTGGAAACAGCGGAGATTAGTTTTATCCCATAAAACTCATTTCACCTCATAAAGCTTTTGATCATTTCCCTTTATGGTGCCATGCATGTCAACATATATATTTGTTAAGCTGGTTACTTTCTTTTTACAATTACACAGCTCAACGCGAATGCTCACAACACACACACACTCTCCCCTTGTCATCGTCGTTTGGCTTTCTTAGCGGATGCTTTGCCGCTATCTATCTCTAGCGGATGCTTTGCCGCCATTGTCGTTGGTCTTCTCTCTGGCAGATGCTTTGCTGCCGAGACTGTCATGGCCGCTCCCCTCTGCGGATGCTTTGCCGCTGGGGGCGTCGTCGTTTCTTCCCCAGCGGATACTTGGTCGTCGGTGGAATCCTTGGCGAATGCTTTGCCGCCGTTGTCTCTTCGGTCCCCTCTTTGGTAGATGCTTTGCTATCAAGAGCGTGTGGGCACACTTCTTGGCGGATACTTGGCCACCTTGGTCACTTGGTCTTCGTTGGCGGATGCTTTCCTGCCGTTGTTGCTGGTTATTCATGTGCCTTTTGTGTGTGTGGATGCTTTGCCACTATGGCTTTGTCTAGCTTGTAAGCAACCTTTGCGTTGATTACTTTGGTTTCAGGCTCAGTTGTAGGTCTCGGGTGTTGAGGGCAGTCGCTCTTTCTTTTCTTCTTTTTTTGTTCCTATGTTTATTCCAGGTCACTCACCACTAGCTTGGTGGTTTGTAATCTGTGTTATGAGGATTCTCTCATAGCTACGTCGTGTAATTCACTCATCTTAATGAAAAATGCGAAAAAAAAAATGTTCATAAAACTTGTATCGAGACTGGTCTTGCTAACTCCTCCCCTCGAGTGCACTCGCTGCCGCTACAACCGGTGCAACAAGCTAGCGCAGCATAAGAAAGGAAATTAAAAAAGAAGAAGAGGATGTGACATGTCACATGTGAAACGAAAATCCGGTTCCTCGGAAAAAAGTAAAGGCAGCTACTTGTTGGCGCGAATGTCTTCAACTGAATCAATGCTGTACACACCGAGCCTTCTAGCTAGTCGGACATATTGAATTGCTCAAAAAAAGAAAGTTGGATACATTGAACAACCTTCAATTGGAAATGAATTCCATGCAAAAGTCGTTATACAGATCGAAGAACACTGCATGGCAGCCGGCGCACACAACATCGATCACGCATGCATGATCGCCTTATTTATCAGGATACGTATATATACGTACTGTAGGTAGCAACAACATGCAGTAATTAAGTCACAAGTAGTACTAGTTCTTAAACATATCTGAGATTAATCTGACACAATATAAGGGGCTCGATCTCTAGTACGAACACACACTGTTCCTGTATATATATGCTGCATGCATCGAGGAGATCCATGAGCAGCTACCTAGCACGTACTCGATCGATCGATCAGCAGGTGGCGGTGCACTTGGCCTTGCAGTCGACGGTGCAGGATCCGCCGCCGCCTCCGGCGCCGTAGCCGTTGCCGGAGCGGCTGTAGGACGAGAAGCACCTCTTGGGGCACGCCACCTTCTTGCCGTAGCAGGGCCCCTTCTCCTGGCACAGCACCGTCGGCACCTCCACGCCGCCGTGCGCGTACCCGCCGCCGCCGCCTGAGCCGCCGTACCCCGCGCCCCACCCGCCTCCTCCTCCGCCGCCGCCGAAGCCGAACCCTCCGGCCGGGACGCCGACGCCTTGTCCGTAGCCCGGCCCGCCGTAGAATCCGCCTCCGTTGCCCGCCGTGCCGCCGACGCCCGGAACGGCGCCGTAGCCGTAGTAGTTGGGATCTGGATTGCTGTTTCGGCCCGCGGCGGCGGCTGGCGATGGGAGCGGGTTGGCGGGGTCGAGGTCGCGCGCGGCGGAGGCCACGGAGGCAGCGGCCGCCGCCGCCAAGAGGATCGCGAGGAGGAGCGGGGCGCGGGCGCGGTGGTGGTGATGCGCGGCCATGATGGTGATGAAGCGAAGCCTGGTGGAGTGAGTGCCGATGGGCGTGTCGTGCGTGTGTATATATGCACACTTTCTTGACACTTGGCGCGAGTGCGATGGCGACGCGGTGGCTAAGCAGAGGTGTCAGTCAGCTGGGTATGTAGCTCTTCGGGCTCCGGCAGTGGAGAGTGGAGTATATATTTTTACTATGCATGTGCATGTGCATACACCGGGGCCTGCATATGCAGGCCAGCTGATGTTGTCACCAGCTGACCAGCATTATCTGCATCATCAGACTGATGAATTGAACAAGCCAACGGCAGCGATGGCCCCTCTGTGTGTGTGTGTGTGAGATTCAGGACCATGCATTGGCAGAAAAGAAGAGATGATGATGAAGAAGGCCCGCCACCGCCAGGAGCACAAGCAACAGCTACAAGTACATACAGTGGTAGTAATGTAGCAAAGCCTGTTGTGGCTTTTCACACTAAGCACCTTTTTTTTCCCTGCTTTGTGTTCATTCATTTATTCTGACGGCCGGCCGAATCGACGGCAGACTTCACTTGCATGCACAACTTTTGGCCATGCAAATAGGCAGGCCCCAAGGTGGTCAGGACTCAGAGTAAGGGCCTGTTTAGTTCCCAAAAATTTTTGCGCAGTATCCATCACATCAAATCTTGCGGTACATGCATGAAGTACTAAATGTAGACGAAAAAAAAACTAATTACACAGTTGGGTGAGAAATCACGAGACGAAACTTTCGAACATAATTAGTCCATAATTAGACACTAATTGCTAAATAAAAACGAAAACTGCTACAGTAGCCAAAACCCAAAAAATTTTGCATCTAAACACGCCCTAAGTTCCATCCGAGTTCTCACTGAAGGTGCTTGCTGGTAGTGTGTCCTTCCTTCTCTGGCCGCAGTGATTTTAATCTTGTCATCTGCAATGATCTCTTATCATGTTCTTGGCATGCATGCATTTCGGATGGATGGCATGCGACAGGGGGAGGGGCCGGCCGGAGCAGCAAACTGCAGTACGGGTGTCTTGTTCTCGCGGCTAAAGTATACTCCCTATCATTCCGAATATTTATATTAATTTAGAGTATTAAATATAGATCAATTACAAAACTAATTGCACAGTTTAAAACTAATTAATGGGACGAATCTACTAAGCCTAACTAGCTCATGATTCGACAACGTCGCGCTACAGTAATCATATGCTAATCATGAATTAATTATGTTTAATAGATTCGTCTCGTTAATTAGCCACGGCTTCTACAATTAATTTAATAATAATTAGCTTATGTTTAGTTCTTTTAGTTAGTATTGGAACGTGACAAAGAATAACCTTTAGCGCCTGATTTACGTTGGCCTTGTTCGGCTGGCTTTAAGCCGGCCGGCTGGCTGGTTCTGCCACTCACGAAAGCACTGTTCATATCCTGACAGAACAGTATTTTTCTCTTACGATAATCAAGCGAAACAATATTTTTCATTCCTGTCGAACAGCCCTCGCCGGCCGCAGCTAGCTGCCATGCTCGCTCCACCGGTCCACTGTCTAGCTAGTAGTAGTACTAGGATAGGATAGGATAGGATTACAGCTAGAGGGCCATCGTACTACTGTTTTGTATTGGACTCTGGACTATGAAACAAAAAAGCGGACCTCCACTTGACCCTCCCTCTGGCAGAAGGTGTGCCTGCAAACTCGTCGACACTCACATTTTCGTCTACTCTACGTACAAAAGTCTTGCTCGAGGTGACCACGACAACGACATCACCCGCCGCCGCTGGGTTCTTCTTCTTCCTCCTCTTCCACGCGCGTCCATCCAACATAGGCGAGACGTGTCAGTGTGAGTGTGACCATTACCTGACTCTGAAAAAAAATAAGAAGCTGTGGCCGCCGACCATTTAGGGCTTGTTTGGAACGCAGGAATAAAAACACGGAAATAGAAAAAAACGTAGGAATAGGGTGAGTGTGTAGTGGTAAAACAGAGGAAAGAAAAAACACGAAAAATAACTAAAAGAGGTGTTTGGAATGCATGAATCCATAACACAGAAAAAACGCAGAAAGTAACATGTTAATTGCTTCACAGCCAGTACCTTTCTATATTTTAATGTATTTTTTATTTGGAAGTACTATGTTCTTCTCTCTTTATTGCCGGTTGCACAGCGACGCCTCTCTGTCTCACTGTCTCCCACCCTCATCCTCTCTCTCTTCATCGTGTGCTTGCCTCGGCCATCAACGAAAAACTTTGGATTGCAGTGGATGTTTTTATTCCTGTGTTTTGTGTAGGAAAGCAAAACTTTCCTCCAGAACGGGAGGATCCTTTCCTTCAATCCAAACATCCCATGACGTCAGCGAAATGGAGGAAGAGCAATCCTTTAAAATTCCGGTGAAAAAACTCCATTCCAAACAAGGCCTTACACATTGTGGACTTCCGTGGACCAATGCATACATGCTTTGTTGCAGCACGGTGGCGATCGACTGCTTGCTTGTCAACTCCATCGACCACCGCTACCAGCACCAGCAGCAACAACAACAACAAGATGCATGGTTTGATCTAATTTGTTGAACACATTGGCTCTTTTTTTCCCCTTTCCTTCCATCACAAAGAAAATTACAAGAAACAAGCTAATAAGGCAGAGAGATCGAGGCTGAATAAACTCAAAGTTGGCATTGCAAATATCTCTAAACGTGGTGACTTAGCTACAGTGCCTTTTCGGTTTCCTCTCACAGATCACTATTCACATCCCGGCCTGTCCGTCCGATCGTCCCTGCGGCCTCTGGATGCCCTCCACGCCCGCCCGCGACCACCACAGCGGCCATCCAGATCGCGGAGGCGGAGCCCCCGCCTCCCGGCATGGCGCGCTGCGGGCGATGCCCGACGGTGGCCGCGGGCGCGGCGCTGCAACGCTGCCGTGTGCAAGGACGGCCGCCGCCCCGTTCCCCGTCCAGCGCCGACCTCGCAGCTTCCTCGCGTCCACCTCGGGCGCTCAGGCACCTACGCCGCCGCCCCGCCTTGCCCTAGGGCAGCCTGGCCTGGTCCGCGCCGCCTCTTCCGCATGCCCTAGGGTTCGCACGCCGTCGCACCTGACCCGGTGCTGCCCCACCATCGCGCCTGGCACAAGGGCACCTGCGCGGGCGCCGCGGGTCTCCCCGCCGCCGCAAGGAAGCCCGCGCGAGCGAGCACCTCCCCAAGCGACGAGCTAAACTGCCATTTCCTCTCTCATGCGCTTCGATCTCCTACCATACATGCCACTCAATGTCTTCTCCTTCATATCTGACCAGCGTGAAGACCCCATCTGCTGTTTGCTTTCCTCTTGGTGTTCTATGCCCTTGAAGTGTTTGATGAAATGCCCAAAACGGCTCTGCTTGCTAATTTTGCACCAATTCGGCGCCTTCCATTCCAGCCATCTACCTATTCCTCTCTGTTGCTTATGTATAACTTAACAAGTTTTAGCTTTGCAGCTTGACAGGCTTGGTGTACAGCTGGATACTCACACAAACTTTATGCAGACGTCTTTGTTGAATGGAAATCCTCCCCCGGCCTGATGTGCTCACATTTTTTCTCCTTCCAAGTTTCACCAGGTTCTGTTAATTTAAGGTACCTGAACAAATGCTTAAGCTCTAAAATATGAACGACCGCTGTTTCATGATCTGCAGTTTTAGTTCAGTGTCTCAAGTATGTTGATATTTTCTTTTGTTAATCACATCTTCAGTTGTCACCGCCAAGATCAATCGTGTACGATGCTGGACTACTGTGAGGTGCGATAGATACTGCAACTGCAACACTTTCTTGCCTTCCTCTCATTCTCATGACGGTATATGGTGCCATAGGTCATCTGTAAATTTGTATTGATTTCAGAAAAATGTCGTGAAGTAGTCCATGCAGATCAAAGGTAACTGAATAACTGCCCTGAGCTGTCCTTAGTCCTATGCTATTTAGTTAAACTTAGACTAATTCCATGCCAAATGTTTGATGCATGGTCTAAGATTAATTATAATGAACAAATGTTTATTAAACTCTGGAATATGAAAGATTCCTCATGCTCTACCGAACTATTAGGCCACCTGGACCTGAATGTTGCCTCACCCACAAGCCAGACAATCAAATGTCGGATTGAAATGCATATGCATGTATGGCCTTTACTAACTATGCTCGCTACAAGAAAACCGAACATCAACGACCAGACTCTAACGACCACGTACGATTTGTGGTTGCCCGACGACCGGCTCCGTTTGCGTGCCCTTAAACCCGACTTGATCTGCTTCTTTTTTCATCCGGAACAATGTTTTTCTTTCACAAATTCCTCCAGCATTCCTCCAAACCATCCAAATTTCTCCAGAATTCCTACAAGCGAACAGGCCCAATCTTGGTGGTCGTTGTCCAAACATGGAACGTGGTGGCTATTTCTATTTTTCTTATTACTCTGGAGCGATCCTTTTCACATCGGGTTTTTTTATTTTTCTACTTTTTATTCGCCCGTGATGATTTCTACTTTTTATTCTCCCGCGATGTTTTTTCGCGCTCTATATTTTCCTGCGATGTTTTTTTCCAGCGCGGTCACTTTTCACGGAGTCCAGCGGGAGGAGATTGAAATAAAAATGCAAAAAGTTCAGGTGGCTATTTCTATTTTTCTTATTACTCTTGGGCGATCCTTTTCACATCGGGTTGTTTTATTTTTCTACTTTTTATTCGCCCGTGATGATTTCTACTTTTTATTCTCCCGCGATGTTTTTTCGCGCTCTATATTTTCCTGCGATGTTTTTTTTTCCAGCGCGGTCACTTTTCACGGAGTCCAGCGGGAGGAGATTGAAATAAAAATATAAAAAGTTCACGTTGAAAAGAAGCTAAAAATGGGATCGAGAACACGTCACCTCTCGATTACTGATTAGGGACTCAACCACTGGGGTGCTCTCACGTTTTATCAAATGCAGGGAAGTTCATTGTTTTGTACACGAAGTTTACAAGAATATTTAGTTTAATAAAAGCTTAATCTAGTAGTTCCATAAGAACGAAGTAGATCTGAATCAGCTAGTCCATTCGATTTCAATTATTTATCCATGCATCCAAAAAAGAGTGGCATTCTAGAAAATGACCCCTCTATGTTAAAGGTAATTTTTGCTCAGGTGGTATTTGCTGATATAGACCACGAAACCCGTAAATTTGCCGAACCATATGAAACTATGTTTCTTTGCCACGGACACCCCCATCCATTAAAAAAATTATTTTTCCGTTCTGGGAGAGAGAGACGGGTGAATAGGCCATATTACCTCTTATTCGTGCAGTTGACTTCCCTCTCTCGACATTGCAGGCAGTGGCACTTACGAGCAACGTGGCATGGCGACCAGCTTGAGCGTGCCTTGCTTCTCCCCGCATTGCATGTACGCATAGAAGTTAACAAAAGGAATCAATCAATGAAACCAAGTCATCGAATTGGAATGGTCGATTCTTGTGCGTGTGACGTGAATCGGCACACCGCCCATGTTAGGATGTTTGTAGAGCACTAATGCTATGCGCGCATCCTCCACGTCTTCTTTCCCACCTCGTGGCTGTGGCTCCTGATGTCCCCCCACCCAAAACATCGGCCTCATCGACCTCCGCGACCGCGAGTCCGAGCTTCTCGCAGTTGCGCTTGTGCACTTCCAAGCTATATTCATGCTCGGCGTCTCCTTTCTCCATGGCAAGGACAGTGAATGCGGCAGCAGGCAGTACGTTCGGTCTCCCAAGCACACGCTCGTCAGGGAAATCACCAGGGAGTGGGTGGTATCTCTAGAGAGTGGGCGGGGCTTTGAGGGCGCTGCGTGGTCGCCCTAGCCGCATGTGTCACTACGCTAGCCATGATCTTTAGGGGCGGCCGGTGATCCTTTGTAGTGGAGGCTTTGCCTGCCGCCCCTACGAAGGGGTGGCTACAAATTGCTGATATATAACTTTTATTTTGGTAGTTTCTCCTTCCGAGGTCATTTATAAAATTTGAATTTCAAATTTAAAAAATTCAAACATAGTTTTCCTTGACAAGATGATTTCAAATTAAAAGTTGTCAACTACAAAGTTTCATAACTTTTTGAGATCTATAACTTTTGTTTTTGCTGTTTGTCCATCCGAGATCGTTTAAAAAAAATTCAAATTTCAAATTTTTAGAAATTCAAACGTAGTTTTCCTTGACAAGATGATTTGAAATCAAAAAGTTGTCAACTACAAAGTTTCATAACTTTTTGGGATCTACAACTTTCATTTTGGTTGTTTCTCCATTTCAGGTCGTTTGAAAAATCCAAATTTCAAATTTGAGAAATTCAAACGTAGTTTTCCTTGACAACATGATTTCAAATTAAAAAGTTGTCAACTACAAAGTTTCATAAATTTTCAAAATCTACAACTTTTATTTTAGTCATTTGATCATTTATTCATCCGACATAGTGGTAGTAACATTGTTCACAAAATGTACCGCTTCCCTGCATCTTCTCCCACCGTCAACTCCTCCCGGTGCAGATCCTAGAGCCCCCGCCTCACCGGCCCCTCCTGCGGCGGTCGTCCTCGCCGCCTTCCGTCCCTACGCCTCCTGCCGCAGCAGTCCCTATACCGCTTCCCTACACCAGCCCGGAGGAGCGCTTCTCTACTGTTACTGCAGTGGCCTCCCCATCGTTGTCCACCGGTGCCTCCTATGGGTCAGTTAGCGTCAATTTCCATCTCCCTAATCATGTGTTTCATCTGGATGCTTTGTATGTTGCAATGGCTATATACGAATGTTGCAAAGCGTATGTTTCATGTTGCAAGCATATGTTTAAGGTATTTGAAACATATGTCTCAAGTGTTTCATCCGGATGTTACAAAAGTAATCTGGATGTTGCATAACATGCATGTTGCAAGCGTATGTTCCGATTGTTTCACATGTTTCATATGTATGTTGCAATTGTTTTCGTTTGGATGTTGCAAAAGTAGATTTGGATGTTGTATATGTTTTTGCAATGGCTTTCAAGTGTTTTAGACGTACGTTGCAAGTGCCTCAGTTGTTTTAGACGTATGTTGCAAATGTTTTCATCCGGAGGTTGTAGAAGTAGATCAGGATGTTGCACATGTTGCAGTGGGACACACCTGCTGCCGACGCCCGCCGCTGCTGTTGGGCGCCGCCGTGGGTCCCGTGTGGGGCCTGAGGCCAGCAGACGCCTCCACGGTCCGCATCCGGTGATTGTGAGGTAGGGTGAAGTGGCGAGAAAAAAACCCGAGACGGAGGAGAAATAAGAGGAAGAACGCTCGGAGAAGAAGTGCAGGCTGGGTTAAATACAGGTGTCTCGGCGCCAGTCACTCTGGCGCCGAGCCCCTGGCAGGCCATTTTCCCGTGCCCAGGACCTCGGCGCCAGTGACCGTGGCGCCGAGCTCGGCGCCAGTCACTCTGGCGCCGAGCCAAGGGTCCATTTCTAGAATTCTTTCCGCCAGGGGTCTATTTGAGAGAAACTTTCGAAAAAAGGGCTAAATAGTAAAAAATTCGGCCGCCATGGCCATCACGCTGCCGTGTGTACTACCTGCATTGTTGCGCATCCCTGACTCACTCCTTCCCGTTGGCTTGCTAGTTGCTACCTATACTGCTAATGCGTGTCATGCGTGTCGGAATGTAAACAGGTTTTGTGAAATTTGCAAATAGGCTTAAATTGACGAGTTACGCCAAATAACTCTAGAATTAAACCTACTCCTTCGACACTAAAATAAATCAACACCTTAAATTAAACTAATTTAAATTTGATTGACTTTATAGAAGGTAACGACATCTATAAAATCAAATAAGTACATATGAAAATATATTTTCATGATGTATTTAGTCATACTAATTTGATGTCATAAATATTGGTATTTTTCCAGTAAATTTAGCCAAACTTAAAATGGCTTGACTTGCAATAACTCACATTGTACATATGGAAATAAACCATTTGCACTTAGACAAATGCACTCTGCCTTGAAGATAGGGATTAAGCCATTGTTTCCGTTGTATATAGACCATGTATCTATATGTAATCTCTCTGATCCGTTCCAAATGATAAGATATTTTGGTTTTTAAATACATTGTTTGTGCCATGTATAGATGTACAATGTATATATGTAGATGCATAGTGAAACCTATGTACATAGAAAAGTCAAAACGTCTTATAACAATTTAGAACGAAGGGATAATATATTTCCTGCAATTTGAAATATATATCACTTTAGTTTTATCTAAATCAAACTTGTCTAAAATAAATACTGACAAGAGAAGTGGCACCTTTCCAATGCATACATGCTTTGTTGCAGCACGGTGGCGATCGACTGCTTGCTTGTCAACTCCATCGACCACTGCTAGCAGCAACAACAACAAGATGCATGGTTTGATTTAATTTGTTGAACACATTCGCTCTTTTTTTTTCCTTTCCTTCCATCACAAAGAAAATTACAAGAAACAAGCTAATAAGGCAGAGAGATCGAGGCTGAATAAACTCAAAGTTGGCATTGCAAATATCTCTAAACGTGGTGACTTACTACAGTGCCTTTTCGGTTTCCTCTCACAGATCACTATTCACATCCCGGCCTGTCCGTCCGATCGTCCCTGCGGCCTCTGGATGCCCTCCACGCCCGCCCGCGACCACCACAGCGCCCATCCAGATCGCGGAGGCGGAGCCCCCGCCTCCCGGCATGGCGCGCTGCGGGCGATGCCCGACGGTGGCCGCGGGCGCGGCGCTGCAACGCTGCCGTGTGCAAGGACGGCCGCCGCCCCGTTCCCCGTCCAGCGCCGACCTCGCAGCTTCCTCGCGTCCACCTCGGGCGCTCAGGCACCTACGCCGCCGCCCCGCCTTGCCCTAGGGCAGCCTGGCCTGGTCCGCGCCGCCTCTTCCGCATGCCCTAGGGTTCGCACGCCGTCGCGCCTGACCCGGTGCTGCCCCACCATCGCGCCTGGCACAAGGGCACCTGCGCGGGCGCCGCGGGTCTCCCGGCCGCCGCAAGGAAGCCCGCGCGAGCGAGCACCTCCCCAAGCGACGAGCTAAACTGCCATTTCCTCTCTCATGCGCTTCGATCTCCTACCATACATGCCACTCAATGTCTTCTCCTTCATAACTGACCAGCGTGAAGACCCCATCTGCTGTTTGCTTTCCTCTTGGTGTTCTATGCCCTTGAAGTGTTTGATGAAATGCCCAAAACGGCTCTGCTTGCTAATTTTGCACCAATTCGGCGCCTTCCATTCCAGCCATCTACCTATTCCTCTCTGTTGCTTATGTATAACTTAACAAGTTTTAGCTTTGCAGCTTGACAGGCTTGGTGTACAGCTGGATACTCTCACAAACTTTATGCAGACGTCTTTGTTGAATGGAAATCCTCCCCCGGCCTGATGTGCTCACATTTTTTCTCCTTCCAAGTTTCACCAGGTTCTGTTAATTTAAGGTACCTGAACAAATGCTTAAGCTCTAAAATATGAACGACCGCTGTTTCATGATCTGCAGTTTTAGTTCAGTGTCTCAAGTATGTTGATATTTTCTTTTGTCAATCACATCTTCAGTTGTCACCGCCAAGATCAATCGTGTACGATGCTGGACCACTGTGAGGTGCGATAGATACTTCAACTGCAACACTTTCTTGCCTTCCTCTCATTCTCATGACGGTATATGGTGCCATAGGTCATCTGTAAATTTGCATTGATTTCAGAAAATTGTCGTGAAGTAGTCCATGCAGATCAAAGGTAACTGAATAACTGCCCTGAGCTGTCCTTAGTCCTATGCTATTTAGTTAAACTTAGACTAATTCCATGCCAAATGTTTGATGCATGGTCTAAGATTAATTATAATGAACAAATGTTTATTAAACTCTGGAATATGAAAGATTCCTCATGCTCTACCGAACTATTAGGCCACCTGGACCTGAATGTTGCCTCACCCACAAGCCAGACAATCAAATGTCGGATTGAAATGCATATGCATGTATGGCCTTTACTAACTATGCTCACTACAAGAAAACCGAACATCAACGACCAGACTCTGACGACCACGTACGATTTGTGGTCGTCGGATGCCACTAGCTGGCTTTCCAGGGCCTTTAGATGTTGCCCGACGACCACAATCTTGGTGGTCGTTGTCCAAACATGGAACGTGGTGGCTATTTCTATTTTTCTTATTACTCTGGAGCGATCCTTTTCACATCGGTTTTTTTTTTTCTACTTTTTATTAGCCCGTGATGATTTCTACTTTTTATTCTCCCGCGATGTTTTTTCGCGCTCTATATTTTCCTGCGATGTTTTTTTCCAGCGCGGTCACTTTTCACGGAGTCCAGCGGGAGGAGATTGAAATAAAAATATAAAAAGTTCACGTTGAAAAGAAGCTAAAAATGGGATCGAGAACACGTCACCTCTCGATTACTGATTAGGGACTCAACCACTGGGGTGCTCTCACGTTTTATCAAATGCAGGGAAGTTCATTGTTTTGTACACGAAGTTTACAAGAATATTTAGTTTAATAAAAGCTTAATCTAGTAGTTCCATAAGAACGAAGTAGATCTGAATCAGCTAGTCCATTCGATTTCAATTATTTATCCATGCATCCAAAAAAGAGTGGCATTCTAGAAAATGACCCCTCTATGTTAAAGGTAATTTTTGCTCAGGTGGTATTTGCTGATATAGACCACGAAACCCGTAAATTTGCCGAACCATATGAAACTATGTTTCTTTGCCACGGACACCCCCATCCATTAAAAATTTTTATTTTTGCGTTCTGGGACAGAGAAAGACGGGTGAATAGGCCATATTACCTCTTATCCGTGCAGTTGACTTCCCTCTCTCGACATTGCAGGCAGTGGCCCTTACGAGCAACGTGGCATGGCGACCAGCTTGAGCATGCCCTGCTTCTCCTCGCGTTGCATGTACGCATCGAAGTTAACAAAAGGAATCAATTAATGAAACCAAGTCATCGAATTGGAATGGTCGATTCTTGTGCGTGTGACGTGAATCGGCACACCGCCCATGTTAGGATGTTTGTAGAGCACTAATGCTATGCGCGCATCCTCCACGTCTTCTTTCCCACCTCGTGGCTGTGGCTCCTGATGTCCCCCCACCCAAAACATCGGCCTCATCGACCTCCGCGACCGCGAGTCCGAGCTTCTCGCAGTTGCGCTTGTGCACTTCCAAGCTATATTCATGCTCGGCGTCTCCTTCCTCCATGGCAAGGACAGTGAATGCGGCAGCAGGCAGTACGTTCGGTCTCCCAAGCACACGCTCGACAGGGAAATCACCAGGGAGTGGGTGGTATCTCTAGAGAGTGGGCTTTGAGGGCGCTGCGTGGCCGCCCTAGCCGCATGTGTCACTACGCTAGCCATGATCTCTAGGGGCGGCTGGTGATCCTTTGTAGTGGAGGTTTTGCCTGCCGCCTCTACGAATGGGTGGCTACAAATCGCTGATATACAGCTTTCATTTTGGTAGTTTCTCCATCTGAGGTCATTTATAAAATTTGAATTCCAAATTAAAAAAATTCAAACGTAGTTTTTTTTGATAAGATGATTTCAAATCAAAAGTTGTCAACTATAAAGTTTCATAACTTTTCGAGATCTACAACTTTTGTTTTTTTGCTGTTTGTCCATCCGAGGTCGTTTAAAAAAAATTCAAATTTCAAATTTTTAGAAATTCAAACGTAGTTTTCCTTGACAAGATGATTTGAAATCAAAAAGTTGTCAACTACAAAGTTTTATAACTTTTTGGGATCTACAACTTTTATTTTGGTTGTTTCTCCATTTCAGGTCGTTGAAAAATCCAAATTTCAAATTTGAGAAATTCAAACGTAGTTTTCCTTGACAATATGATTTCAAATTAAAAAGTTGTCAACTACAAAGTTTCATAACTTTTCAAAATCTACAACTTTTATTTTGGTCATTTGATCATTTATTCATCCGACATAGTGGTAGTAACATTGTTCACAAAATGTACCGCTTCCCTGCATCTTCTCCCATCGTCAACTCCTCCCGGTGCGGATCCTAGAGCCCCCGCCTCACCGGCCCCTCCTGCGGCGGTCGTCCTCGCCGCCTTCCGTCCCTACGTCTCCTGCCGCAGCAGTCCCTGTACCGCTTCCCTACACCAGCCCGGAGGAGCGCTTCTCTACTGTTACTGTAGTGGCCCCCCCATCGTTGTCCACCGGTGCCTCCTATGGGTCAGTTAGCGTCAATTTCCATCTCCCTAATCATGTGTTTCATATGGATGCTTTGTATGTTGCAATGGCTATATACGAATGTTGCAAAGCGTATGTTTCATGTTGCAAGCATATGTTTTAAGGTATTTGAAACATATGTCTCAAGTGTTTCATCCGGATGTTACAAAAGTAATCTGGATGTTGCATAACATGCATGTTGCAAGCGTATGTTCCGATTGTTTCACATGTTTCATATGTATGTTGCAATTGTTTTCGTTTGGATGTTGCAAAAGTAGATTTGGATGTTGTATATGTTTTTGCAATGGCTTTCAAGTGTTTTAGACGTACGTTGCAAGTGCTTCAGTTGTTTTAGACGTATGTTGCAAATGTTTTCATCCGGAGGTTGTAGAAGTAGATCAGGATGTTGCACATATTGCAGTGGGACACACCTGCTGCCGATGCCCGCCGCTGCTGCTGGGCGCCGCCGTGGGTCCCGTGTGGGGCCTGAGGCCAGCAGACGCCTCCACGGCCTGCATCCGTAGGGGGTTGGGACCCACGTGGGTTTCCCACGTGCGGCGCGCGACAGTCATCGGGTGAAACAAAGCGAGCATGGTGGTAGGGGCTGGAAGCACTGTGGGGTCCGCGTGATGGGGCGTGTGAAAACAAGCGGGCACGGGCTCTCTTACGTGCGCGGCAGCGTCCATACGCTAGCGCCCCGGACCGGGCGCTAGCAAGTCCCTAGCTGCAACAATCTTTTCTGCATATTTTTTCTTTTCTTTTCTTTGTTTTCATCATCAAGCATTTAGGAGACAGCGAGCGAGAGGTTGAAGAAACTCCGAAGTTGATATCACAAATATTTGGTTCGGGGCTTCTGGCCTCCACCGGGCCAGGCCTAGCTTAGCACATTTCGCACTTGCCTCTCTATAAGGGCTCTGTGGTAAACGTAAGGCCCGTTACGGCCCGGATACCGAGGAAATTAAACGAAGATAGAGACGCAACGGCTTTAACTAACTTTATTAGTTGCCGCCCCAAAAGAAAAAGGATTCGTTTCTTTTCCTTCTTTTTATAAGCAGCGGCGCGGCGTCGTGGCGAATCACTCGCTACTCATCACTCCACTCACGGAGCTTCAGCTAGCTAGCTAGGAGCCAGCAAGCTGCTGCAACCAGACCAGAGACCAAGAGCTTGGAGAGGAAGAAGCAGCCCGAGGCGGCGACGCCGGCCCTGACCCCTGAGCATGTCGTCAACCCTCGCCGCAGCCAGCACCTCCTCCTCTTCCTCCACCACCTTGCCGCGGTGCGTCCCCTTCGCCTTCCGCCGCGGCGGCGCGCGGGGGCGTCTGCCGCCGGCCCCGGCCTCATCAGGCACCGCCCGCACGGTGGCCCACGGCGCCCCAGCAGCAGCAGCTGCAGGCTGCTGCGGCAGGCCGCTGTGCCGCCCCGCCGAGGTCCTCGGCGAGGGCATCCAGAACGCCTTCTTCGTGTCCCTGGACATCTGCTGCTGCGTCATGGTCCGCACCGACTCCTTTACGGAATCGGAGTCGGAGGCCGCGCCCCTGATGCCGCCTCTGCCGCCGCCGCCGCCCCACAAAGACAGCGGCAGCGCCGCCGCCGCGCGTCGTAGTGGCGCGAGGAGGAGGGAGTCCGCCGGCGGCAAGCCGCGCGCGCCGTGGGCTCGGCTGCTGCACGCCCAACAGCACTAGTGTCAACTAATCATGCATGCAACCTCCTCGCTATTAATCAATTAGTGCGAGCGTTGTTATTAATTAAGTTCGCTGTCAATCCGGCCATCAGCCATTAACTCGAGCCAGTAGCTAGCTAGCTTGACCTCAAAAAAGTAGCTAGCTAGCTAGTGTGTGTTACATTCATTTCTCCATCAGTTGTTGACAGTAAAATTAGTAAATAAGTGTGGACTGTGGTGTGTGTACTGGCTCCATTTATTCCAGCTGGAGCTTGTACTGATATAATATGCATGCATATTATGATTATATATATATGGAGGTGCCAAGATGAATCAGACCAATCTGTCGCTCGTCGCATTTTAATTGCTAGCTCAGTCTCGCTAGTAAAGTACGTACTCTTGCTTGCACGACATAATTAAGTTACAAAATGGCAAATGAAAGCATACACACTTCAATTCCTGCTGGACATACAGGATGCATATATAATATATTGATTGTAAACATCTCTGTACAATGAACATAATTCTCACGAAACTCTTGTTCAGAATATATAAATTTTACTAAACCTCCTGCCAGATTTATGTTTAGGTACAAGATCCATCCATCCAAATTAAATATGTACTTCTAGTAAAGCGATTACTTACAAGATTTTTTTTTCCAGGTGTATATAGTGCTACCTCCACACAATAACCTTTTCCAAGTGTGTATATATATATGCTCACTGACCCTGAGGTATAGATTATACTTCTTGTATATACTATATATAAATACGGCCGGCCGGGCATCGGAAATATTCGCCACGGTGACATTCTAATGCTTGATACACTTTAATTTATTCCATATCTCATCCTCTCTTTTAACTTTCTGCGTATATATGATGAATGGTTCGATTCCCAGAGCATTATAGCAGACATGATGATGTATACTATAGCTTTCTTGATACACTATACCACAACCTATCTGCAGCGACCTACGGTTGGTCGGTATAAATGGCTACAGCGACCTACGGTCGGTCGCTATAGATATATAGCAACCCACCTGTTACGTCGCTATAACTTATATATAGCGACCGACCCACTTATAGCGTCCGACATTATTTTAAAGATATAGCGACCAATGGTTTGACGCTATATATTTATATGTATCGATACAAGACAATAACAACATAATATCATTTGTTTATACATTAGCCTCATAATCAATACTAATCATACAATCGATGAACCATATAATTAACATTTTCATTTTGGACAATACACAATCATGACACAGAAGCTCATCATAGCTCACAATTATATTATAGACATAAACATTTGTTTTGTGTCATTTTCCACAACTCTTACATAAACAAGTTACATCAAGGCAGTTTGGCCATCAAGCTAGAATAATGCATATATAGCTCAAAGATGTTTGCACTGGTTGCACAACTCATATCTCATATGGTTTGCTTGCACTCATTACAAAATGATTCATCACTAGTAAGTCTTAACAAAAGCATTCATCTCTAGTTAGGATGTCCAAAATAATGCACTGGCCATGCGCACTTTGATCCAACTGCTTCCTGCATGCATCAGGCTACCTCTAGCCATTACCTTCCACCTGAAAATAAAAGATTACATCCATCGGTGGTACAACCAGCTAGAAACTTGACATTGGTAAGTTCAAAAAAAATGACTACCACAAATCTGGCACCAGGAGGCACCTCAGCTATGGCACTCCTCCTGATCGAACATAATTAGGTATAAGGAACTACATTCAAGTTCTTCCATAAATACCGCTACCTCTTTGTTGCCAAACAAATAAAGCTTAGCCTATCCATGCAGGTATAGGAAGGCCAAAATAAACATGTAAACTGAGCAGTACTTCTAATTGCCCCGCTTATTTTCTCAGTTATGTTAGGAATATAAGCTAAAATAAACATGTAAACTGAAAACTAGAGATCCAACTTCTACAAAGTTCTGAGCATCATGAGAGCAGTTAGTCGATCATTCCTACAAGGCTGTATTAAATTGTGTACATGATTGCTCAAGATCCAACTGGGGCATGCAAAGCAGACTAGCTGACAGATAGATGCAGCATAACACTGAACCACAGATGCCCAAATGCTCCCATGCATCACACTGAATCACAGATGCCCAAATGCTCCATTGCGTCTTACTGTACAGTTGCTCTATATGATGTGTGTTGATCCTATCGTCCTATCATTGCAGTGAATACTGTGAGTACCACCCTGTTGGCAGCATAGCTATTGCACACAGCC
The DNA here is from genome assembly GCF_019320115.1 of Miscanthus floridulus. Classification (NCBI taxonomy): domain Eukaryota; kingdom Viridiplantae; phylum Streptophyta; class Magnoliopsida; order Poales; family Poaceae; genus Miscanthus; species Miscanthus floridulus. The sequence continues at coordinate 84,932,402 of NC_089594.1, read as the reverse complement.
ATTCAGGCATTCAGGCAGGTGGGCAAGCAAGTCAACAGTTGCATCTTGTATTGCTCTGTTAATTAAATTGTGTACATGTGTAGTTATGTACTAATTGCTCAAGATTGCTCAAGCAGCAAGCTCTTTTAATTAAATTGTGTACAAGGCTGTTTTATATCACTATTTTCAAAATGCTAGTCACATGAAGCTATCAACTATGTGATGTTGTGAATGAAGATTAAGGAAATTCAAAATTGCATACCAATATCATGGGATGATTTTGATGTCTTGTTAAGCTTTAGCTGTTAGAAACATCACTGATTAGAAAATCTTGTCACTCATCACATATGAAAACAAGAAACAAGAACATGTGTTGTTTATTACCCAATTATATGGCCATGCAATTGTCAGGTGCTTTGCATCGACCATCTTTTCCACACCAACATAAGGGCGAGGCAAGACTGCATCTCTTTTCATCACAACCTTAACAACAACTTCACAATATTGCCTTCCAAGAGCCTATCCTGCTAGCACGCTGCTAGGATTAGTTGAAATAACGATTCCCTTAGCCACAGCTTGATCAGACTTCATGTTTGGATATAGTATAACTTCTTTGCCAATCTGAAGCGAATGATGGATGTATGAGAATTGTATCAATTAATAAAAACACCATTAAACTAGAAGCAAAAACTTGTAGGATGAATGAGAACTTACATATTCATCATGTGAGAAATGATTAGTATCACTGTTCCTTGTATGGATGCCTAGACGAGGCTGGAGCTGCTGGACATGAACAGGGCTGGACTGACAACGAGAAGCTTGTATTGATGGGGCTGCACTAGTAGAGACGTCTGGACAGGGCTGCACAAATGGAGCTGCTCTCATGGTGGACTGAGGGGGCTGCTAGGCTAATGTGCCTGCATGAACAAGGCTGGACTGAGGGGGTTGCCGGATTGGGGGGACTGTAGCATTCCTATGCACAATGTATATGGATTAAAACCATCGGTGTTGAATGCTAGACGGATATTCCGACTATCTGCAGCGAACTCTGGATGTTTCTTATTAAAGTCCTCCCATAGAGGTGAATTTGCAGGATGTCTTAGGAGACCATCTTTTTTCGGTCTTCATCATGCCATCTTGTTAGACTTGCTGTTTTTAGGACAAAAATAACCTTTGGAGACATTTCTTTATTGGAAAGTAGCGTAGAACCTTCTTAGGAACCTTATATATATGTTTCCCATCTAGAGACTTCCTTACTGATTTCCATCGTGAAACCTTACACTTTGGACATGATTCCAAATCTACATTCCCCTTCCAATAGAGAATGCAATTATTTTCACAGGCATGAATACTAATATACCCAATTCCTATAGTTTTCATCAATTTCTTAGCCTCATGAAATGTTTTAGCTAGTGCTGAACCCTTAGGGAATGCATCATTAAGTAGATCTAGTAGCAGGTTGAAAGATTTGTCAGACCATCCTCCAAGGAGTTTGATGTGGAGTAATCTAATAATAAATCAAAGTTGTGTGTATTTCTTGCAAGTAGGGTATAATTCTTTGCTGTTTTCTGTGACTAACTTCTGAATGGCAACTAGCTCCTCACAAGGATGAGGAACTGAACTGTTTTCCTCATAATCTCCCCTATCATCTAAGCCAACTGCTAAGTCTCTAAGCAAGTCAGATATGTCATCATCTTCATTGGACTCGTCCACAACCTCAACATCATCACCATCAAAGTCTCTTGATTCACACAAGGGGTAGGTTCTCCATGTAGATTCCATATTCTATGCCCTTTAGAAACCCATCACATATCAAATATTCACAGACCTCACTAGCCTCTTTGCAAAAAGAATTGGCACACTTTCTACATGGGCATAATATCTTTCTACCAACAGCTGAGTTACTAAATGCAAAAGCTAAGAAATTGTTCACTCCTTGCAAATATGTCTTATTGTGCCTACATGAAACCTTTATGTTAAAAGCCATTTTACATAACTACATATACCACTTTCAGCATTTGTGAAGATATTATTTTTTACCTAGCATCGTCATCAATCCAAGATTTATCCATCGCTGTTACGAGGGCGAGAACAAAATTCTGTCCAAATTATATAATTCATCTATGAAATTTGGGTACCACAAAATAATGCTTCTTAAAATAAGCATGCATACAGACCAGAGGGGGGAGAGCATCACCTGGTCCTCTTGCTTTAAATCCACACACACGATGACTTCTTCTAGCTCCTGCCCAACACACAACGACAACCGCAACTCCTGCTTGTCCGCAGGACACCGGATCTAAACTCCTGGTTCAAGCAGGACGACACTTCGTAGCTCCTACTCCCTCCTGTTGTTTTCAGCACATGGGAATTCTCTAAATCTTGACTTACAGAGTTACAGAGAACGCCAAGCATGTGAGTATTTATAAGCTAGCTCAAATTAAATACAAACTAAAACTATGGGTACATATGCCACACAACCCTGAAATTGTGGTTTGTATTTATATTGCAGAGGGGTGTACTCTTTGTATACGAAAGACTGATTGGTGTAGGTAAATTGTTTGTTCAAGAACTAAAATATAGCTTGGAGTCATTAAAATCTATCATTAGTCCTAAACAAAAATCATGTTGCATCGTGTGCTCATTTATGGAACAACGCATCTAATAGGAACAAGTAGACCATCATTAAAACTCTACATCACATAAAACTCAACTTTGGCATTGCCAAACTCTGTACAGCCAAACAAACTCGATGCAACTGGGCAGCGGAGTATGAAGCTGCACAATACTAATATACCAATCCCAATTGAAGTGAAGCAGAGGAGGTCACCTTAACGAACATGGGGAAGAGAATCACGACGACGGAACAGGAGATGGGGGGCCGTGCCTGGGGGAGCCGCCAGGGGTGGGGTGGGGGTGCCTAGGTAGCCGGGGAGCCGTGCCTGGTCGCCGGGGGGGGGGGCTAGTCGCCGGGGAGCCACGCCTAGGGGCCACGTGGGGACCGCAGGGGGGCGCCTGGGTCATCGGGGAGGGCCGCGCCTGGGTTGCTGGGGAAGGGGGAGGGGGTGCCGGGGAAGGGGAGTGGGGCGCCGGGGAGTCGCGTCCTCGATCTGGGTCGCGCTCGCGTGCGGGAGTGTGGCGGCAAGGAGGGAAATTTGGACAGCCACTAGGGTTTTCCAAAACAGAGTAAGGATGTGGTATGACAGGTGGGATCCGCTAATTTTAGGCGCCAACTCTGCTCTGACACGTGGGCTCCACTAAATTTTATGCGTGAACTGGGCTGAGCACGCGCGCGCAGGCCCAATCCAATATACCGATGGACCGGTGGACCCAAATAATTAGATTTACCGACCCACCATCTAACAGTAAACCAAAATAAAAATACCGACCGACCGTCTGACGAAAACATAAGATATAGCGACCAACCGTATGTTACTAATCTATACTGACCGACCATCCAAACAAACGGTATTTTGATATTTTTACCGACCCTTTGTTCGACGCTACTTTGGGCTGTGGTATAGTGATATGGTGCAAGTGCAATTCCTTCGGCACTACGCATTCCTCAATAAGCAAATGCATTGGGCGCCACTTTAGTTTTTCCTCAACTGTACCTCCAATAATATAATCCTTGCATTTTTTTAAGAATGGAAGAACGAAGCTTTTGATGCTATTATGATAACAAAGTTTGTCCTCCTATTGCTTCTATAAACAATCGATTCTGCTCTTGGATTGAACTCTAGAAAACAATTGATTCTCTGCTGTTATTAATAACAATGCATGGTCTATGCTTGCATTGTATATATACAGAAGGCTACCTTTTAGTAATTTCGCTGACGGTCCATTGCTTATTCTCTTCCTATCTGCACCATCCATTTCTTTTAGTTTTTTTTTCATATGTAAGGGATCAAAAGCCAAGACAAAAGAGAATTGTGACAGAGCTGTTCGGCTGATGGATAAGCCAGCTAAAGCTATTTTGTTGTGAAAGAAAAACCACTGTACACTACAAGAAATACCCTTATACATGACGGTTCACCAGTGACCTTTTAAGAAATCATCATAGAATGTTGTCATCTGTGACGGTTCATTCTTGATGTGATAGATCTATGACAATTGGTTAAGTTGTCGTCATGGTTGGACATCACAGATTATTTAGGCAACTCTATGATAAATCTATGGTGGGCTTGTGGGTAATAAAAAAATTATAAAGGAAAGCAAATTCCTAAACCTAATCCACTGGCCTCCCTCCCACATCCACACATATTCATGTACCGCACCCCCTTTCCCATCCGCCGCCACCCGCATCCACCATTCACCCCTTTCCCCGACGTCGGATCCAGGCAGGAGGCCGAGCCCCGGCGGCGGAGGGCCAAGTCCCAGCGGGCTAGAGGCCGCACCCCTAGCGGACGAGGGCCGCGCCCCGGTGGGCAGCAGGTTGCGACCCTCCAAAACCCGACGAGCCTCGAGGCACGGGCAGCCGATGCCGCCGCGCAAGCAACAGGACGGCCTCGACGCGATGACGCCCTAGTGATGCGGTCGTCGGATCTCGTGGAGGAGGATGTGGGTCGTCGTCCACTGGGGCTGCGTCGATCTATAAACAGCGGTGGCATCAAGGTATGAGTAGTCTAGATCTCTCGGTCGCTGCCTCACTTGCTTCCTCTCTGAACCACTGGCCGCACGCTGCGTCATGGCCATGTCGTGCTAGCCGCGCTAGGTTGCTGCGATTTCTAGGGCATAGCACTAATGCGTGAATCGAATTCAGGTATATTGATTGGAGATCTGGGGTTAGGGTTGCCTCTTAGATCCGTGTTAGTGTTGGGACGCTGTCATATTTGTGGTCTTCTCCTTGAATTTTTAGCTGTCGTAGTTTTGGGTATATTGATTTGGGATCTAGTTTTGCGTATACTTATAATTATTGTACCCGTCAATTGCATAGAGCTCACCTATTTCATAAATTCATTGTTTATTCAGATATGAATGTATGACCAAAGTGCTTCTGGGAGGTGCTTGTGACTATCTTGTCTAGCTATCGGCTCCATTATGTATCTGATCTCTAGCTTTAGATGAATTATTACGGCTGCTGCCTATGTGGCTATGTGCCAACTACCAAGTACTAACATGCCTACAGGTTGTAGTCCTTTATATGATCTATTTTCCTTACCAAAGTTTGGATTTTGCAAGAATTATAGCTATGATTCAACTCTATCATACTGCATATAGTGATGTTTTTCTCAAAGCTATGGCCTATGTGGCTATGTGCCAACTGCCAAGTACTAACATGCCTACATGTTGTAGTTCTTAAAAGTTAATAAGCAAAATTCACCATCCAAGCTCGTTGACACTTAACAATTATGATCCATGTTGAAACTTGCCCTGCTCATTTTTATCAGAATGATTAGAGTTATGCTTACGCCTACCATATGTTAAATATGTGCCTGGCCATAACTTCCAACATTGTGTTTTCCTAGGGAATCTTGGAAAATCCTGAAGATATAGTTAGTTATTTGAATAAGAAGGGTGTCTCCATGATATTTCTGTTCAGGAGGAACACACTGCACAGGCTTATATCTGTGTTGGCCAATGACTATGAAAAAGATGCAAAGTAGTTGAATGGAACTCACAAGTCTCATGTTCACTCAAAAGAAGAGGTATCTTCGATGCACAAACAGTTTCAAAACAGAGTTTACTAGCATAGCGTTTACTAGCATAGCTTTGTTCTGTTAGTCCTAAATATTCTTTTGAGCATATGCTGTCCACAGCTCATTTTACATGAGTTGTGCCTTAGTACATACTCCTATATCACTTATTTTATGGCAGCTTTGTGGTTTTGATTAGACATCGGTGGGGAAAAAAGAAACTACATCTAAGTTGATATTATACTGCAACTTCCTATCTGATTAGTAATTTTGGATAGGCTGAGATGTTAGCAAAGTTCAAACCACTTCTGGATACGTTGACTCTAATTACAAACATTAGAAACATTGAGAAGGTCATCAGAGATTGCTTGGACCACTTCAAGAGCACACGACCCAACCATCAGTTTTATTAGTTAGCACATATTTTGACTAGTGCAATCCTAGAAGCTACAACCATCAATTTTATTAGTTAACATAGATTTTGACTAGTGCAATCCTAGAACAATCTACTTTGATTGTTTCTGTCTTCCACTAGGATCCTAATAAATAGATGTCATTTGTTTTTAGAATCTTTGTTCAAAACTAACTCATTTCATATTCATATTGATTTTCAGGAAGCTTTTGGAGTTTGCTTGGTAGCACATCATATGGACAGCAAGCCAATTGAAGTACTCATGGAGTCATGGATACTACTGTTTGTTTATTTTAGACTCCCTATAGATGAAATCTTAGTTCAGACGTACTTGTTAGTTTGGCTATGAATTGATTGTACTCAAACTATATGTGACAATAGTGGACATGCCAATAAATGAAAGAATCAATGTTTGTTTGTATGATTGGTGTATTATAAGATGTGCTGCATGTTAATACAGTGATGATTTCGCACTAATATGTGATGTTCTTTTTTGTCACTATGGTTGGATCTGAGCTTGGATATGGGCTGGGTATAATAGACAGACAACTAATCCATGACGAACTCAAATGTTAATCTATGACGGCTCAATTTAGGCCAACAAATGTATGATGCGGGATACATGATATTTTTTTCAATCATCATGGTGAGTTAACTGTGACGCATTTTCGCTTTACTGTGACCAAAGCAAACCGTTATATATAAGTGTATTTTTTATAGTGGTGCCATGACTGATAAACCGGGCTGATAAGTTCTAAGCGAACATGAATTCATCTTGATAACAGGCATTAGCGGTGACCTCGTCGATCTGATGGACTCTTAATTCAGTCTCATAGCAGGGGTTGCGCGCTTCAGCATACATTTACATGTGTGCATATATATGTACGCGATTGCGAGTGCCTGCGACTGTAATGTGTTTCGTAAAAGAAAACTATGATAGAGATACGAAGGAAAAAGAAACAATAACAGTTAATATGTGATCAAAACGGTAGAAAACTTTCACCTAATAAGTTGTCTCAAAAGTCATCATTTTCTGCAAGTCTGAATTTAAGGGCCGGCCGGGCTTTGTTCTGAGCTCTGCTGGAATATATCCTTTAGCCCATGACTTGCCCATTTCTAGTTAAACAAGGACTAGCAGCCAGCTCCCTCCATGTGTTTTTCCACTGTTTCCCGGCCGGAAGTTTGATCCTTGTTCCCCTCATCATTTCATTTTATCTCATCTAATCTGGTTAGCCTAGCTAGCTTTGTGAAGAACCAATGGGAACCCGGTTACATGACCCCGATTTCAACACCCCACGCACGGTCCAATCCAACAAAGTAAAGCTGCTTGCTTTGTTCGTTACCCTACCCATGCATCTTTCTGCAATTCTCTGCACACTTTAATCATCCAGAAAGAATTGGCAAATTACAAGAGATTACCCGCAACCTGTCCAAGTCTCCAAGAAGTATAGCTGCAGTCAAAATATAGGGTTAGTTCATCCATCCATGTCCTTTAAAATTTCAATGCAAGGAGAGAAATAAAAGATGACATGCACGACGACAATATATACTGAATTATTCAGTCTGAATACATGCATGCATACACTAGTCTAATCCCCAATAGTACATTAACCAGATTAAAGCTGCACCTGCATGCATGCAAGCAAGCAAGCAGCAAGTGCAGGAGCTGCTTGCTGCTGTGTGGACACCTGGCCCAGTCTCGCCTCTCGATCGATCAGTTCATCCTCCCTGTCTAACAGAAACAAGGATCTGGGATTTTAGATCTCCTCGATCGCCTAGATTCCCAGCAGCTGAAAAGCTGCTTTATCCCCAAAATCCTCAGGCACACCATGTGGCCTCCACCCCCAGACCTCGCTAGATCCCATCCCTCATCTCCGGCCGTGCAGTGCACCCCATGATCCATAATCCATCAGTCTCCACTCTGCAGTGCATGATCTGATGCACTGCATCATTCAGAATTTCAGATACAGACACGAGCTCGCAGGCTTTGCAGCTAGCAGGTAGTAGTGGTAGCTGCACATGCTTGTGACACCTGTCCGGCAGCGGCAGGTAGCCCCACGCCTAATAACTAACTAACATGACAGATTATTTGCATTGCCTATCACTAATCACCCTGCAGATGCCCTTTAGTAATGTCTGATGAGTGTTCGTTCAGTTTGGTCGACGACGACCCTGTTCGTTTCGCTCGTATCGTGCTCCACACTTGCTGAAGCTCAAGAGAGCTGAAGCAGAAGTAAAGTAGGGCGGACACAACAGCTGCTTTATTGCATGCGTGCCCAGCGGACAGCAGATCTAGCTAGTGTGCATGTGTGGTGAACAGAGATTCGTCAGTCAGTGTTGCTAGCTTTTGGCGGGACTGCTTGCATGCATGCATTTGCATTGGTAGACAGCAGACTAGACTAGATTTAAGGACTGATTGTTTCCAAATTCCAAATGCAGTGCAGGCAAGGCCGTTTCCTTCTCCCTGAAGGCTTTCTTCTGCTGCATCATATGCATGCATGCAAATGCAATGCAGCCACAGGTCCACAACCAACCAGAAGCTTTTGTTCTTCATTGTTATGTTCTCTCTGCTGGCTTATATACCATTTTTTTCTGCTGTCTACGAACTAATGGAAATTAAAGCTAGATTACTTACTTGCGATGGTAGCTAAGCAACACGGCCGGCATATTCCATTTCATTCGACTTTAGATTACATTATGGACTTATGGAGATAGTGACATATATATGCTCTTCGATCTTCTAGTGGCTGAGCGTGTTCCTGAGAAGATATTTCTACTGTGTGCAGCATGACGAGGCAGAATATATACTGCTGCCCGGCCGCCCACCCGCCCTGCGTCTTTGAATAACATGTAACTTGCTACCTACCTGTAGCTTTCAGTGGCCTAATAATATAGTTATGTCGTTAATACCTGATGAAAAGCAGGCTGAGAGTAAAGTACCGGTCGACGATACACGCTAGGCTGCACTTGCTTTGCTTTGGCTGAAATATCTAGAAAGGTAAGCAGGTCATTGCTGCAGCTAGGTCGATCCATGTCCTCCTCCATCACTCACTGATATAATCACTTGCTGTTGTCTGCCTGTCCACACAATGCATCATGCAAAGTAGTGGTGGTGGTCGAGCATATGTATGTGTATGCAACATGCTGGGGTCAATGTGGCTTTATTAGCTTTTTACTGAGTGTTATGCATGGCTTGCAATTGCAAGGCTATACATACTGTTCCATAAAACTGTGCTTGTCTGCCTACGTACAGAAAAATTAAAGATGATCGATAGATCGAACGTACTTATAGAGCAAACAATATGAAACTAACCGGCGGCACCTTTAGTTGCATATATGCCCTACTGGATAGAAAACTTTCATTCGATCGGTGTCCGGATTATTTCATTTTTATTCCCCCGTTCCAAATTATAAGACGTTTTGACTTTTCTAGATACATTAATTATTTTTACTATGCATCTAGACATAGTGTATAGCTAAGTGCGTAGCAAAAGTCATGAATCTATAAAAGTCAAAACGTCTTATAATTTGGAATGGATTAAGTACTACATAGAATTGCATATTTTAAAATTGATCCCAAAGAGTTTATTTTGAAAACAACCTAGAAGAAGGAACTGTTGAAGCTATTGCAAAAATTGCATATTTTTCATACAGTTTATCATTAAGAAACCCTGCAGTTTAGAAAGTTCTACCTTTTGCTATATTTCTTTGAGTATGATCGGTTTCGTCTTTACTTTCTCTCGCAGAAAGAGAATCATATCTTGGAAATGGGTTGATGCGATCAAAATTCTGGTGGACAAAATTACTAGTAGCACCACCGGAGACGGCTTCTTTGTCGAGTGTCCCAGACTTTGCCGAGTGTTTTTTATCGGGCACTCGGTAAAGAGGTTGTTTGCCAAGTGTCAGAGAGAAAGCACTCGACAAACAAATAGCACTCGGCAAAAAGGTGGTTTGCCGAGTGCCGAACACTCGGCGAAGAATAACACTCGGCAAAGACCAGGTTTGCCGAGTGTCAAACAATAACACTCGGCAAAGAGCTGCCGCCGTTAACGGCTGGCAGCCGCCGTTAATCCTTTGCCGAGTGTCTTCTCCTGACACTCGGCAAAGAGGCTCCTTTGCCGAGTGTCATTTTTTGACACTCGGCAAACCATATTTTTTTTTACTTTTGACCTCTAAACTTTTTCTGCAGTCATCAGACAATATCTGTTACTCCATGTTCCAACGTGGCACATTTCTCGGACTTTTTCTATATTTCTTTAATTTATTTCATTTAATTGAATTTTCTTGAATAATTCAAATTATAACTGCTAGTCATTCGAATAATGAAAAAATGATATTCATGTTATTTAGTATAATGTGAGGCCGTATCCAGGAACAGACCACCAATTTCGAACATCTTGTTCACGAAACATGACCACGAACTTACGGTCAAGTTGTTTTTAAATTCTATAAAAAGCAAATGAAGTGCGAAAAACATGAAACTTGTCAAGATATCATATGTGGAGGCTGTGATAAAAATTAAGGAGGTTTCGCACAAGTTGTCACGTATGAGAGAGGAGGTGGTGAGACCACGCGTCGAGGATTATGATGCTGATGCCGGGGTAGCAGACCTGTGAAATGACTACCACGAGGCACAGTTCGCTGAAGGACGTACGGAGGAGCCAGAGGCAACCGCAAAGGTGTTCTACGACATGTTTGCCGCGGCACAGAAACCCCTTCACAGCCAGACAAAGGTTTCTCAACTGGATGCCATTGGACGCATAATGGCGTTCAAGTCACAGTATAGCCTGAGTCGAGATGCCTTTGATGGTATGTTGACAGTTATTGACAGCCTGCTTCCGGAGGGTCATCTTCTGCCAAAGAGCATGCACGAGTCACAGAAACTCCTTCGTGCACTTAAGATGCCGTATGAGCAGATACATACTTGCCCGAAGGGGTGCGTCCTATTTAGGAAAGAATACGTGGAAGCAAAGTACTGTCCAAAGTATAAATCCTCTAGGTTCCTGGAGGTAGATTCTAGTGATGGCCAGAAGAGGCAGCTTGACATTCTCGTGATAATCCTACGGCACCTTCCATTCATACCAAGGATCCAACAGCTATACATGATCGAGGAATCCGTGAAATAGATGACATGGCACAAAAATGACAAACGATACAATCCTGACAGGATGGTACATGCATCCGATGGTGAAGCATGGACCCACTTTGATGGAATTCATCATGAGAAAGCTAAAGAGGCTCGTAATGTACGTGTTGCACCGGCAACAGATGGGTTCAATCCTTATGGAATGATGGCTGCCCCATACACATGTTGGCATGTGTTCGTTATCCCCCTCAATCTCCCCCCGGCGTATGCTTTCAACGACAGAACGTATTCTTGTCGTTGATAATTTCTAGACACCTGAGGAATAATATGGGTGTATTCATGGAGCCTGTGATTGATGAATTGGTCCATGCTTGGGAGAAAGGGGTATGGACAAACGACCGAGCTACAAAGAAAAACTTTAAAATGCATGTTTGGTATCACTACTCCCTGCATGACTTCCTGGCGTATGGGATATTTTGCGCCTGGTGTGTTCACAGGAAGTTTCCATATCTAGTATGCAAGGAAGGTCTAAGGTTTATTTGGTTGCAGAAGGGTGGTAAGTATTCATCGTTCGACAAACATCGGCAATTCTTCCCTCTTGACCATGCATTCAGACGAGACATCAAGAACTTTACAAAAGGTGTCATAGTGACAGACCCTGCACCACCGATAATGACTGGTGTCGCGGTTCGTAAATAGATAGATGGTCTCGTGGTCAATCCAGAAGGTGGTTTTGTGGGATATGGAGAGAAACATATGTGGATTCATAAGTTGGGCTTGACTCGGCTCCCCTATTTTGATGACCTTCTCTTTCCACACAACATTGATGTGATGCACACTGAAAAGAATATCGCCGAAGCACTTTGGGCAACAATCATGGACATTCCTGACAAGTCAAAGGACAATGTTAAGGCTAGAGTGGATATGGCAATGTTATGCGATAGACCAAACCAACATATGAAGCCTCCTAGTCGCGGCAAGACATGGAGAAGGCCTAAGGCCGATTTTGTCTTGAGCAAGCCCCAAAGGAGGAAAGTACTAGAATGGATGCAGATGTTAATGTTCCCTGATAGGTATGTAGCTAATCTGAGGAGGGGAGTAAACTTATCTACTATGCGAGTCTTAGGGATGAAGAGTCATGACTACCACATATGGATTGAGCGGCTTCTTCCGACGATGGTTCGAGGCTATGTCCTAGAGCATGTCTAACTAGTGCTGGCAGAGTTGAGCAATTTTTTTCCAGCTTTGTGCCAAGGAGTTATCTCGGACCGTGATTGCTGACTTGGAAAGAATGGCACTTGTGTTGCTCTGTAAGTTAGAAAAGATCTTTCCACCTGGCTTCTTCAATCCGATGCAGCATTTGATTTTGCACCTCCCGTATGAGGCACGAATGGGGAGGGGAGGGCGTGCAGGGCCGTTGGTGCTATCCAATCGAGAGATGTCTAAAGGTTCTTCGAAAGAAATGTAGAAATCAATGCAAAATCGAGGCTTCCATTGCAGAGGCATACATTCTGGAGGAGGTGGCGAACTTCACAACAACATACTATGGTGACAACCTCCCTAACGTGCATAATTCACCCCTCGTTACAATGCTGGCAAAAATAAATCGAACCTCAGCCTTTTTCGAGGGCAACTTGGAAGCACAAGTGCATCGACCCCCAAAACCTTGAATCATGAAGAGTGGCGCCATATCATGCTATACGTGTTGACCAACCTTGATGAAGTGGCGCCGTACATGCAGTAAGTTCTCAACGAACTTGTTAAATATGCCGTCACTATTCTGCATCCAACCCCCTTGTTTCTCGTTGGTATAGGGAATTTCTTCATGAATTCTGGCATCAATCAAGGGATCCTACCCCACAGCAGGTAGATACCCTTCTTAGATAGGGTGCGGAAAATGGAATGCCCGATTTTATTTCTTGGTTCAAATGGAAGGTATCGTCCAATTTAGTTCATACTTAGTTTGACATTCCAAGTTAATCGTACGTGCGAATAATATAACAATGTATCCTGCTTGAGCTTGCAGGGCCAGAGGGATGCGTCTATGCGTGCCGAGTTGAGACAGGTTGCCGATAGCTTTGCCTATAGGGTCAGGTCATTTTCTGGTTATGACATGAATGGATATCGCTTTCGCACAACAAGCTACGAGCAGAGTCGGCCCAATCGAAGAACCATAAGTTTTGGAGTTTTTACACTCGGCATTGATGAGGTCGAGTATTATGGAAGAATTGAAGAAATATACAAACTCAAGTTTCATGATTCCAAACCTTTTAATCCCATCATATTCAAATGCCATTGGTTTGATCCTGAAGTAACAAGACGGACATATTCTAATCTTGGGCTAGTTGAAATTCGACATGATTCTGTCTTACCAGGAGACGATGTCTATATTGTGGCCCAACAGGCCACACAAGTTTATTATCTTCCATATGCGTGTCAAACCATAAGGCATCTTAAGGGTTGGGATATTGTGCACAGGGTATCGCCACACGGTAAAGTGCCTGTCCCAAACGATGAAGATTACAACTTATACCCAAACACATATGACGGAGAGTTCTTTCAAGAAGAGTGATTAGAAGGGAGGTTTGAAATAGACTTAACCAAAACGATCGGAATGGAAATAGACAACGAAACGGTTATTGAAGAGGACGCTAGAGATGAGGTGCAAATGTGAAGGACTTACAAATGCTTGAGCGATTACATTTAGACAATGACAACATTGCTCATTCGGATAGTGCTGATTATTTCGACATGATTGATAGTGATGATGAGACTTATGATCCAGCTAATCCCGATCATGAAAATTATTTCTAATACATGTAATACTATGTTATTTTATAATTACGTTTTGTTTATTTTGTATCTATTTATAAGTACTTCTTGTTTATCTGTGCTTATTGGTTTACTCTTTTTAATTGCAGGTGATTGAACAAAGATGGTGGGCGGTAGGATGAGGAAGCTAACGTCCTTGTACCGAAGGACAAGGACCGCTGCACCGGGGGAGAGTAGGAGGAGGAGGAGCCGCAGGAGGGAGTCGTCGCCTGCCGCCCCGTCGTGTGAGGAGGAGGAGGAGGAGTAGGTGCCCTAGGAGGACACCGAGGAGGCGTAGGAGGACGCGTAGGAGGACGATGAGGACGAGGCAACAGCGGGGGGTTCCGCTTCCTCTAGTTCGTCGAGCGTCTACTTGCGAGGTCCCGCGAGCCTCCCTCAACGACCGATACCTCATGAGAGACGCCCGCTGATTCAACCCGAGGGGGAAAAGTAAGTAACTTTAGATATTATCACTACTTTATATGATATGTTGAAAATCAAAATAGAAATTAATAAATTTTCTTAATCACTTGGGCAAGAACTGGACGATTGTGGCGAGTGGAGGTGGTCACACACGCCAAGTCAATGGCATCCTCGGTCTTCTGTGCAAGGAGCACTTCCCTGGCCTAGTTGAGTACGCCGGAGTGACGGGGCTGGCCTACTCGTTTGACCACTACGCCGCCGCCCCCGATGCTGCAGATCGGGCCCGCTGGGTATTCAACAAGGCAGAGCGGGTGAAGCAAGAGATGTGGGTAAGTCTTCCTCGTACTACATTGCTCAATACATTCTTGAAATAATGAATGGATACATCATGTTTGCATGCAGGATTTCTTTAGATGCCAGGACGGACATGAGGCCAGGGCGGATGCGGTGGCTACCAAATGCTACAAAAACCTCGTCGTGGACATGCATTACGAGGCGCGTATCCAGGCCGTCGTAACTTACCACGGGACCGTCCTTGGAACGAAGGTCACCAAAAGGGACGCAAGATCCATGACGCTGACCCAGGACCAGTACCTGTAGGTAAATACAGAATATTAATACTGATTCCTTTTGAGATTAAGTAGGCTTAATTTCATCTTCTGATATGTCATGTACTTGATGGCCTGTAGATGATTCCTTATTGGTGCGTCGTGCATCCCCAGTGTTGGAAACAGATGGTGGACAGGTGGTGCTCACGCGAGTGTGAGGAGAGCACAACTTGTGCCGGGAGCGACGTTTGATGATGCCAGGTGTAGCACACCATCAAGGCAGCCGTAGCCTTAGCGGATACACAAATTCATTTATTTATTCTAACGCTCAATTCTACATGATTTCTAATCATCTTGCATTTTTTCTCGTAGTCGACGTCACATGGTGGCCAGTCTTGCTCCATCTTCAAGGCATTTGCTATGGCCCACAAGGGCAAGGCGACGTCCGACGTCGACTACAACCTGGAGGACGGGCCCGAGGTGTACAGCAATGCGACCGTCCACAACCGCCTCAGTGAGTACACATCGATGGCAAGGGAGGTCCATGGGTCAGAGTACGATCCGAGCACTGAGAACCTTGATGGAGAAGTCATCATGAGGGTGGGAGGAGGCAAGAAGCATGGGCGGTACTAGATTGATGACGACGCAATCGACTCGGTCGCTACTCCCAGTCTCTCCTAGATTCGAGCAAGCAGCACGAGCAGGAGCCCGGCCATACGACCTCGGCAGGACACTTCACACCACCGGATGGAGGCACTCGAGGTTATTCCTGGTTTATTCGTCGTTCATTGGTTTTTTCATACCTTTTCTTTGCATTATTGTAACATTGGGGTGAATATATTGTAGGCCCAGCTAGAACAAGAGAGGGGGATACGGGAGCAGATGCAGGCGAAGATGGAGAGGGTGGAGGCCGAGCGGGAGGCCGAGTAATGGAGGATGGCGGAGATTCTTCAGTACATGCAAAGTCTTGGAGCTGCTACGGGTGTAGCTCCGCCACCTTCGCTATTCGCTCCACCTCCACCTCCTCACTATTCTACTCCTGTGAGTATAAATGTTTTAGTTTGTATGTTCATGCTTACGGTCAAACCTAGTGGAGTATGAAAGTTTTATTCATGTATGGTATATATTTAACTTGTCTCACACATGCAATCTCTTCTTCTTTGTGCAGAATCAATCGGCGGCATCGAACGATCCTCATGCTTCAGCGAATCCTTCACCAAATCAGTGATGATACTTATGGTTGTTAATGATACTTCTATTTGCAATTGTGGTTGACGATGATGGAGCACTTGGATTGCTTGTGAATTTATTTGTGATATATTGTGAGACATGTGACGTTTGTGATATATATATGACGTTTGTGATATATATGTGGTGTTGGTGATATATGTGTTGTTGATGATATATATGTGATGTTGGTGATGTTTGTTATATATATCTTCTGTTTGTTTGGATGGGATGTAAAAAACAAATAAAAAAGGTTGTTTTCAGTCACTTTGCCGAGTGCAATGGCCATGACACTCGGCAAAGTGACCATCTGGGAACTACTTGGGAACATGCTTTGCCGAGTGCAATGGCCATTGCACTCGGCAAACATCACAGATTTACCGAGTGCCACGGTCCAAGCACTCGGCAAAGGTCGCCACTTTGCCGAGTGTCGCCGACAAGACACTCGGCAAAGTGGCCACCTTTGTCGAGTGTCTAAGTCAATGGCGCTCGGCAAATCGGGTACCTTTGCCGAGTGCTTGACCTTGGCACTCGGCAAAGCCGTCGTCACGGCCACTTTTCTTTGCCGAGTGTCGGATTGGCACTCGACAAAGCCTTTGCCGAGTGCCCAATATAATGCACTCGACAAAGATGTCTTTGCCGATAAATTATTTACCGAGCGTCCTTTGCCGAGTGTATATCGGCCTTTGCCGAGTGCCTCAGCAAAGAATCCGCCTCCGGCAGTGTAGTTAATAAGAAGAAGGATACACGTATAATTAATCCAGTTAGCTAGCTCTCGTTCATCTTCCTTAGTGACTAAGGTTTAGAGAGAGGCTAGCTAGCTTCTCGATCCATCACTTGATTGGGGTGAGGTAGCTACTAGTAGTTCCTGTTAGTTTGCTGCTGTGCCTTGCATTGGGGATACATGCATGCAACCAACCATATCCACCCATGGCAAGGCAAATGGCATGCACGTCCCTCTCAATCATCACCACACCTTGCATTGCTGCTCTCCCGGCCCTAGACTACTAGACACAACATGTTTCCAAAGCTGTGTGCTTTACTTGCTTTGTTCTACCTACTACTAACTTTAACCTTCTTTTCCCAAATGCAAGGTTTATTTATTTATTTCAGATGTATAACTCCTCATCAGCTAAGCTTCTACTGCTAGATTTTGTTGGATTCAAAGTGAATGATTAATTTGGGGATAACCTCCGTGGAAAAAGCGATTTGTTTGGTATATGTTCTCTCTTTAGACCTCTAACAAAACAAAACCTCCACTTGAATTACGTCTGGCCCTTTGATGACCAGACGTTCGACTCAACCCAATCAAATATTAAGCATGTGGTCGAAACCAGTTTGTTTCATGTCTTGAGAATGATAGATTAGTTTTTTTTTTCGTCTTCAAACATTAACTCTTTATTTGACTACACCAAAAAATCCGTTTTTATTTTTGACAAAATCTTGACTTTCTTCCCCTTGGTTTAGAGAACCTATCACTCTTGCAAACTAAGTTCATAGTTTTGATGGGGGGGGGGGGGGGGGGGGTATATATCTGTATGCCGCAAAGTTGGTGCCACGCGACAACCCACCTGTTGACGCAAATAAAGCTTTTTTCAGTCAAAAAATGAATTTTTTTTTTAAAGGAGAAGCAACAAAGGTGCCACGTCAGTAAGCACTAGGGAGGGAGCGGGGCCCACCCAGAGGCAGCACAGACGACCCCCCGGTCTCACCGCCGCGGCTATAAATACGGGCCTTCGTTCACTTGTTCCCTCCCTTTTCCCTCTCTCACCACTCGCCCCTCTGAGACGCTGCTAATTACTATTCTGCCCCTGCCCAAGTGCAGCTTCCAGCTCGCTGGGAGCCTAGGAGGGTAGGACTAGGAGCACTAGTGCACTACTGCCACTCTAGTCCTGTACGTGTCTCTGCAGCCATGGCCCACCAGCAGCTCCCCATGCTGTCGGAGTGGGACCCCGCCCTGGACCTCGAGGTCGAGGCGTTCCTCTCCGACATCGGCTTCGGCTTCCTCGGACCTGACCCCACACCCACGTCGCCCACGACTCCGACGCCGCCACTGCCCCTGGACGTGACGACGACGGCCACTGCTACGACTACCTCAGCCGCCACCGTAGCCACGCCGCCGGAGGATGACACGTCGGCGTCGGCGCCATCGCTGTCCGCAGGAGTCGCCGACGACGCCGAGCTGGCGGAGCGTCGGCTCCGGCGCCGGATCTCGAACCGCGAGTCGGCGCGGCGGTCCCGCGCCCGCAAGCAGCAGCACCTGGAGGAGCTCCGGGGCCGCGCCGCCCGCCTCCGCGCCGGCAACCGCGACCTCGCCGCGCGGCTCCGCGGCGTGCAGGCCCGCGCCGCGCTGGTCCGCCTCACCAACGCCCGCCTGCGCGCCGAGGCCGGCGCCCTCACCCGCCGCCTCGCCGCCGCCAGCCGCGCCCTCGCGCTGCGCCAGATCTATGCCGCGTCCGCGTCCGCGTCTGGTAGTGCCGGCGGCCCCGGCGCCGGCAGCGGTACCAGCGGCTTCTTCGAGCTGCAGGCGCTCGCCTCGCTGATCGCGTAGCCGGCCGGGCATCGAACGTCTGAGGAAGAGGAAGCATGCACGCTTGCTTGCACGTGCGGATCGTCTTTTTACTGGGTCACCTCGAACGAACGAACTGATGAAACAAAGAGAATGAAAGGGCTCTTAAAACGTAACCATGGATGACGATTTGAAGAGCCAGCAGGATATATATTCTTGTAGATATAGACCACCGTACTAGCATAAGCAAAGCAATTCTTGATGCAAAAATGATGAACTGCACCATGCATGATTTTATATATATGCACAAGGAGTTGAATTTGAACGTACGTTCGTCCGATCCGGCCGGTTCTAACAAGAATGCATCCATGCATGCTTATTGCTTACAAACAAATCTGCACGCAAACATGACTTGTTTTCTCCGGCGAAAGAAATTTACTTACTTGCCCCGCGTGCACCGCGCCGTGTCCCGATTCCTCTTCATCGATCTCGGTAAATTAATTTCCGGGTTACCTCTGTCAAAGTAAGAAACCACGTACGTAAATCTGTGGTT
Organism: Miscanthus floridulus; assembly: GCF_019320115.1. Taxonomy (NCBI): domain Eukaryota; kingdom Viridiplantae; phylum Streptophyta; class Magnoliopsida; order Poales; family Poaceae; genus Miscanthus; species Miscanthus floridulus. The sequence goes on along the minus strand of NC_089594.1, from coordinate 84,913,218 downwards.
ATTACTAGTACTAGCTAGACTACTGGTCTGCTTGGAAAGTTTTCCGCTGCCAAACTCTCCCTCCATCTGTTCTGTGGGCCGGCCGGGCAAGACCGGGGTAGTTTGGTACTTGTCACACTCAGAGGAGAATTTCGGGCACCACTGATCTGACGTGATTAGTTGGCGGCTGTCCAATCACCGAGTTGCATAGGAGTATATTCCCTTCCAGCAGGCATCTTCCCGCCCTCGTCGTCGTCTTCTCTTCTCACGCTGCTGATCGAGCTAGATGTTTCTTATAGCTCAAAACAAAATTCCTTAGCATTCGATATCAGTATATACACATCGTGTCGTTCTCAAGCTAGGTTGAACGAACGACGAAGAACACAGGCACCAGACGTCTGTGGTGGCTTTATGTTTTTCGCCCTGTTCTGTTAGTGGTATTTCGGCTGATTCAATAATGTTCTTTGAGGGAGAATAAGTCGGAATAAGCATAAGCCGGCTGAAAAGTAGATGAGCAGACCATGGTGATTATAATCCGTGACGTATCACTGTCAGCGAATCGAAGACGAAGCTGCTATGGCTGGCTACAGTGGCTGCAGGTGGCTCGTCGCCGTCGCCACGTTCAAAGCAAAGCATCACACGCAGCGTTGTGGTTTACGTCTCCTAAGCTAGTAGCTAACTGTGGTTCGCCTTCGCTAATGGCGTACCGGTACTGTGTTCTCGACGACGACACCACCCACCTTTTCCAAGCTTTTCTAATTATTTTTTATCTTTGCAAAAAATTAAAAAAAAAGAGCTACGGTATTGGTCGGTCCTCCAGGACCTCCACTCCACCGATATACGTATCTAGCTGTGATTCCTTAAACCGTACCGCCGTGTGAGAACGACATGCAGTACGTAGTAGCGAGTCTGACACGGGTGGCCCACACGCAACAGCATGCAATAATGTTCAATCTATTGGGATTTGGGATGGGAGTGTTTGCCTATAGTGTCCATAATCTACCTTTGTGCATATGTCACCATGTCGCATTGTGAGACTATACTATACGTCGTCGTCTGCACAAACTCATCGATCGATCACTAGGGTAGGGTGGTGTTTAATTCCAGGGTTAAAGTTTAGGGGTGTCACATTGGGTATCACATGGGGTGTCAGCTGGGAGTGTTCGGATAGTAATAATAAAACAGATTACACAAGTCCTCAGTAATCCGCGAGACGAATTTATTAAGCCTAATTAACCCGTCATTAGCACATGTTTACTGTAGCACCACATTGTCAAACCATGGACTAATTAGGCTTAAAACATTTGTCTCGCAAAGTAGTCGCAATCTGTGCAATTAGTTATTTTTTAATCTATATTTAATACTCTATGCATGTGTTCAAACATACGATGTGACATGGACTAAAGTTTAGCGGGAGGAACTAAAGAAGGCCTAGATATTGAGACCTCATCTAACTGGAATATTTATATATTATATATATATAAGCAGTGAGAACTAGTAAAAGTAGTTTGAGGTGCATCTTCATTCAGATGCCATTCATGCATTCTTTGTTGCTTCCTTCTTGTAATCTACCGCCTGTCTTCATCTCAAGCAAAGTTGCCTCTCCATTATTGTTATCATTTAGTCTCCATCAGTTGCATATGTACACACTCTGATGACGCAGAGGGTGTCGTATGAAGCAGAGCAACTACCTGCTAAGTGGAGCTAACACTACGTACTAGTACTAATCTTGTATACCAATGCAATATGGCTGGTTGTTCTTGTTGCATTATTACACATCTTTGTAAAAGTTGAAACTAATCTCCTGTGTATACGTAAAGTTTAATAGCAGGGAGGTTTGAAATTATTAAGCCCTGCTGAATTTCTCTATAATTTTGTATGGTGACAAGTTAGTTGTCCTTGAAGTAAAAAAAAAACCAAAACAAGAAAACTTGAATCGCTGAGCTCCCGTGAATAAGGGCAGCCAAAAAAAAATGTTCAAGCTGGAGCAAATGGTTTGCAAGCAAGCACCAATTCAGCACGTCCCGTCACTCATGTCCTCTCACATCTATCAGGTATCAGCTCTGGTCTCTCAGGCAGGCATCATGCATGGCAAGGCCAACAAAAGCAGGAAACATCACTTGTGCAGGCCTATAGATCATCGTGGGTCTTCCTGGTCTGGTGAAAATGGTTAAGGGCTCTTAATAATTCCTGATGAATACTAGTTCTTAGGAATTAGCAAGGGAAGAGGAGGTCAGGAGGGCTTTAAAAGTACTGGGCCTCAAGCCCATATGAGATAGCGAAGCCTAGGGATGCATCATTTTTTCCAGGCCCAGCTCGTGCCTTCGTCAGGAGCACTCACAGGCCTCAAAGGCCCATGGCCACACCAAACAACATCACAAAAGTGCAATTATGATGGTCCAGTTACTATACTCTAGCTGTTTAACGTTCCCTTAATCATCGGTGCCCCCCAAAATTACACCAGTAAATCACGACTGGATTACCAGACAGCAGCACTCTGGGTTGGGTTTGCACCGCCCTGAAAAAGCAGAGTAGAAGAAGGGAGCAAAAAGAGGACGCGGCGGGTTTTTCTCTCGGATTCATATGAAAAAATTGCATTGCATTGTGGTAAAGTTGGATTTAGGAAATAAGAGAGCTATAGGGCATCGTATCGCCATTGCAAGAATGGCGTATGTTATGAATGGAGCAGCTGCTTCATTTCTTGCTTGCTAGTATTCTTAATCCTTTCGGTGGAGATGGAGAGAGAGCAGAGTAGACATAAACTAGCTGTGCAGGGCAGTGCTGTTTTTGTTCGTCTCGTCTCCTCTTCCTCGCCGACTAAACTGATCACCGACGATGGTATTAGCCGCTAGCCTGCAACGAACGAACTACTGCATCAAGCATGCATGGGCGTGGCAATTGGCCAATGGCCGGCCTGTCTGCCTGAGTGCCTGACGGTGTCGTGTCGTCTGGTCTGCGATCTGATCTGAGCTGGGAAAGGAAAGCAAAGGAAAAGCTGCATGCCCGGGACCGTGCCAGCTCTCTGCTCTGCATTTCTTTCTGCAACAACAACGAAAGGGGGGAGTGGACGGAGCCCATCTGTCTCTGGGAGTTGCAGGCTGCCTTTTGCTTCCTTGCACCTTGCTGTTGCAGCTGCACAGCTCGATGAGCAGTACTGCTACAGAGACAATTCATCAGACAGAACGAGGTGGTCAGGCCAGTCCAGCCAGTGGATACTGGATTATTGCTGTGCTTGGATAACATGAAACTTAAGTAAATGGGTGTTTAAATGTATCTCAATCTATGTGTAAATGGGTGTAGAAATTAAACTAGGTTTCGCTCCAACCAACTTCAACGTACGTGGATTGAGGTGGACGTACCGGTGCATCTAAACAGGGCCTTAGATGGAATATTTTGTTAGACAAAAGTTGAAGTGGCTAAACTAACTTTAGTCCGTTGCAGTTTGAATACATGGACTAAAACTAAGCAATGGACAAAGACGTATGTATACATTTTTATTAGTCTAAATAAATAATTAATGACTAGTTGGGTTGAAAACTAAAAACTAGTGCACTTTTGGTCCACCTATTTGGATGGATACATAGGCCCAAAGTCTAGGTGACTAGAGTTTAGTATCATGCACCTGACCGCCATAGATGGAGCCGCCAATTTGCCATTGACATTGTATATTGTCGTCCTTGTGTCGCCTGAACACTGACTGCTCAATTCAATTAGAGATTGGGCATTGTTGCTTATTCTCATTTTTCCACTCTTCAGTCTTCACACCCACAGAGAGAGAGAGAGAGATGTTGTGAGGATGGATATGGTGGCACCCGTACAAGTTCTTCTCATGGTCCATCAGCTCATCTGGGACCTGGTGGAAGGCCCTCCCTTTTGCTTTGCCTTTATGTGTTGTTGTCTGTATGTAGACTAGAAGGAGAAGACATGTCTACCTTTTTATAAGCATCCGCTGATCATCCGCTGTCGTGGCGACACTCGAGAGATCGCCATCCACAGCGTGCCAAGCCCATGCACTTATTTTGTTTCATGGCGACTGGCCACTAGAGACGAGAATGGGAGGGATGCCTGCCCTCGTTCACTAGCTGGTAGCTGCCACCTGCCACGCAATTGCACTCGCTCGCAATCCCATTGCCTCCAATCCAACCATCCCAATGGCCACCAGCTGCGGCACTGCCAGGCGTCTCTCGGACCTGCTCCAGGAGCAGCAGGAGCCCTTCCTCCTCCACCACCTCCTCCTCCAAGACCACGACGACAGCGCCACGCCGGCCCGCCCGCCCGCCGCCGCGAGGAGGAGCCTGCTGTGCGGGAGCACGGCCACCGTCACCAATCTGGCTCTGCGCTGGGCGGACGACCTCCTCGCCGGCTGCTTCCTGTGCGCCGCCACGCGCCAGAGGTTCCGCCGCCTGCCGCGCGCCGACAGAGTCGGAGATGTCGTCGCTCCCGCCGACTGCCACGACGGCGCCGGAGACTGCGGGAGGCAGCTCAGCCCCGTGTCCGTCCTGGACCTGCACTCCGACGACGATTCATCGCCCGTGCCCAGCCACCGTAAGCACTCCTAAGTCCTGATTCGTCTCTGAATGCAATGCTGCATTTTCTTGCCGCCATCTCCGGTCTGCTCCTCCTGCGTTACAGCCAGACACTCACTCTGTTTCTTCCTCGATGACAATGCAGGGGATGAGCACAGCGACGTCGATGGCAATCGCAAGCCGTCGACCTCAGGGACAGGGACCTCGCCGTCGCCGCCATCCATCCACGACCTCGACCTCCCTGGCAAGACTCCCGCAATGGAGGTGGAGAGGTTTCAGAGGAAGAGCGTCGCGTCTGTCTGGGACTGCGAGTGGGAGAGCGTGGCAGCGGACATCTCCCGCATCCCGAGCCTGGTGGAGCTCGACTTGTCCGTGTCGCCGCTGGACGACTGGCGCCGCCTCGTCGTCGGCGGCGGGGAAGAGGAGGCCCGGCAGGTGGCGCAGAGCATCGAAGCTATGATCTTCGAGGAGGTCAGGTGGGAGGCCGTCCGTGACATGCTCTGCTCGCCACAACACTGACAGTTCATATGGTTGCTATCTTTCAGAGTTTGCGGTTAGTGTTTTTTTTAAAACGAAAAAAAAAAGAAATTTGCAACTAGTCATCGTGCACTGACAGTTGGGGGCCCACCTGCCTTTGGGACATGGAGTGAAAATTGGTCAAGCGAAATCATTGGAAGTTTGGACTGCCACTTTTGCTCCACCTGTATATTTATTGTGCTAAAGTAGTATAGCAAGTGTTGGTACAGAAAGTGAAAGAACGGGAACTCTTTTTTCTTTCTGTCCTGTAGTGTTTCTTTTCCAAAAACTAAAACAAAAAAAAGAATAGTGAGTTGTAGCATTACTAGAATGCATGCTCTAGTACTGAATCCTTGGAGTTTTTCCACACTTTGCTGCTGCTGTTACTTGAGTTCAGTCTGAACTCTGAACTTTGGCATGGTGAATGACTCTACTATGTTAAACAAATGGTGAATGTACTCCACCGACTGGTAGCAGCACAAGGCAGATCACAGGTCGAGTTATGTTTTGGGCATTACATCTGGATGATCCTATCAAGCTATCACCAATTCACCATACTATTATGCTTTGGCAGCCCTGCTGCTCCCTCCTCAGTTCAGAGTCTCAACTTTCCTCCTCTTCATGCTTTGTATGGAATCTCAGGAGAGGAAAGGACTAGTACTTCTACTAGAGTATTGTCTGGTGATGCGCTGCCAGACTTGAAAACGATGAAACTGTCTGATAATGCACTGACAGGCTCTCTTTTTTTACCCTGGCACCAGGCTATGGCAAAATCAACAGTTGACTTGATCGCCGCAGCACAACTAGCAGCGCATCACGAACTGGTGATCTTTGCAGTATCTGCATCAGCACGTCAGTTCACGACTGTCTTTTTGTTTTTGTTTACCATCCTACTGTACTCCGTATCTCTGATCTCTGCATGCTTGAAAATGGAGAGGAAGTGGTCCACTCCACTGGATCCATTCGAAGCAGCAGCTGGAGCAGATGAACAAAAGCCAGTGTTGTGCCAATCAGAGCATGCCATGGAAGAAGCAGTTGGGTTCAGATAAAGGCGATATGCTGACATATTAACATTTAGCGCCCAATGAGACTTACGTACCTTTTCTGTCAGCAGAAAAAAAGTGTAATAAGGAAATGAGCCCGTGGAGATAACTGTCTGACAGTGGTGAATGGTAGCTGCATCCCAGAGACGCAGTGACTCAAGCTTGAGCTGAAACTTGTGGTAACAATAATGAAGCAATCCATGAACCATGGGCCGCTCTCCATAGCAATCAAGTATTGGGCCACTCTCAGTACCATCAGGTATTGGGCCACTCTTCCACGGAATTTGGAGCAAAGCAGGGCCCATGGAAATGGATCACAAGGAACGTGGCGCGGCATGGCAAGTGCGCAGTCGTTGTCCACGACTGTAGTAGGATGCCAGATCTAACCGATCGACCTACTCTAGCGATGTCCTCTTCTTCCCAATTCAACAAGGTTTCCAAAACTGGTACAACTAATCCTAAACCTGAAACCTCAATCTTGTCAAGGAAACTGAATCTCAAATCTCTCTACTACCTTAAACCATGACTTCTCATCAGATTTCTCAAATCCCTCACACTCTTCTCACTGACTGACGTGTGCAGTTCGTTTGGAGTACGGGGCATCGGTTCAGTTGGAGTGGCTTGCAATCCAAAAATCTGTGCCTGCCTTATCTGTCATTCTCTCACTCAACTCTCTTCAGGCCATTGGACTGATGGTCAGAGAACAGGAATGTTAAACTGTCACACCGTGCAACGTGCATGCATATTTTGTCCTGGACTCATCATGCATGCCTCTTGTCAATGTCAGTTCCATTTCGATCCCAAGAGCGAGCCATGGCTGCTTGCAACTTCAGGTAGCCACACCACACACCAAGATCACCTGGTGGCTCAGTGACAGTAAGCATGCATGACACCAAAGTTAATTATCTGAACTCTGGCACCTAACTGAAGAAGCTACAGGTCAGAAGCCAAATTGCACAAGCTGAGTCTGATAGTTCCCTGCAACAAACAGGGTACGCTGTCACTGAACTCAACTATCAGTTCAGAGTTGTGAAGCATTCCGCAACACCTGAAACTACACGCTGGCATGGCATCACATCTGCCTGACCATTTCACCGTCTTCTACCAGGCATCAGCATTGCAGGGTTGCCGGATAAAGAAATAATTTGGAGGACGAATATGCATGTATTCGGGAAAATGATCAGAACAGAACAACACATTGATCAACGGTTAAAGTCTCGGTCAATGTCCGTCTTTATCAAGTTGGCATTCAGTCAGAGGACACACGGATGCGTTCGCTGTCAGAAGGTAACCCATCTATCTATTATTACAAAAAAAAGGAGATTTTTTTTTTCACATAACAGACATTGATGCGACTCACATACAGCCTGTTCGGCTGGAGAGAAACGATCGTATACGATCGTAAATTTCCAGCCGGAACAGTATTTTTCTCTCACACAAATCAGCCAGCAGTACTTCTTCACGAAACAGCAACGATATGAATCAGCCAACCGAATAGGCCGATAATCCTGCCGCTGCCTAATCAAATTAAAAGGAAGATGAGATTGCAAATATGTATCTTTTCCATTCATTCACAAGTGATTCTTAATTCCATCACCACGCACTCATAAACCTCGCTAATTCAAGCTTGACACTGAAAGAAAAAAAAAAGAACTAGAACTGAACATGAGACTGACTAGAAGAAGAAGCAGAGAAGAAGACGAACTGGCCGCGGCCGGTGGGCGGTGGATCAGGCATCTCTAGGATCCAACTCCGGCCGTTTGGCCACCTTCACCATGCTCCGCTCGACGACGCCGGCGGAGCTCTTGCAGGAGAGCCCGAGGCGCGCCCACGTGAACCGGCTCCGGCCCTGCTTGCCCTCCCCCGGCGTGCCACCGGCGTCCCTGCTGCCGCCTCTGCTGCTCTTGGTGCACGCCAGGTACGCGGCCAGGAACGGGTCGTCCTCCGGCCGCACGGCGCGGCCGCCGGCCCTCGACGACAGGCTTCTCGTCGCGGCCCGGCCTGGCGGCGGCGGCACCGAGAGCCGGCGCGCCGGCGGTGCCGCTGCCGCCTTCTTCGTCGGGCTCCCGGGCGGCATGACGATGGTGTCCCCGCGGGCTTCCGCGGCGGCCGGCTTGGTGGTGACTGCGACTGGCTCCCACGAGAAGACCACGGCGGCCGGCGGCTTCAGCACGGCCGCTAATTCCTCCTGCTGCCCCATAGTTGCTCCGCCTCGTTGGCACGCAAAGACTGTGACGCAGTAATCCACCGACCTGCCGTCCTGTTTGTATATATGGATGGATTGTTGTCTGTGTGTTTCTTGGTGTGAGACTGAGAAGACGAAGATGGAGGAGAGGAAAAGACGGTGGTTGGCGCTCGGAGAGGAGGTTATCAGCAGCAGAGCCCTGGCATTTAGAGCTACTAGTGATGGTGGTGGTGGTGGTGGTCATGCAAAGCAAGCGTCGAATGGATGCCTTCCCTTCCCTTCTCTCTTCTCTCTGCACGACAAACGTGTGACGAAATGGTGGTGTTTATGCTCGAGCGGTTACGGGTTAGGAGTGTTATGAACGACGTATAGGAATATGAAGTAAAGAATCAAACCACAGAGGAGACACACGATTTAACGTGGAAAACCCCTCCGATGTGAAGGGGAAAAACCACGGGCACCAGCCAGCAACAATCTCACTATCTCAAGAGTTTTTGGGTTACACGCCTATGGCGGCTTACAAGAGAATCAAGTCTCCACGAAACCCTAGCAAGGGTATATATACCATACCGTACCGCGGGGGGCTCCGCCCCCCGCACCCCCCGAACACAGGGGCGAGACCCGATGGGCCGGCTTCAGACTCCGCTACGCTCCGGCCCAAGCCTCCGGCGACGGGCCTCCGCTTCGCTCCGTCAGAAGCCTGGCCTATATCCTGGAGTGAATTTGGAACAACTCCAACAAACTCCACCTTGAGACAAATTCATCTTGTATCATAAATCAACCCTTCATCCTGAACATAACAAAGATAGAAAACCACTGGTGCCAACAATAGTCTCTTGGACTATCCAATTAAACCAACTAAGCTTGAGCACAGCTCAAACTTAGCAACAGGAACAGGCTTTGTCATCATATCAGCAGGATTATCATGAGTACTAATTTTGCATACCTTCAGCTTACCTTCTTCAATCACATCACGCACAAAATGATACTTGATATCTATGTGCTTAGTTCTCTCATGGAACATCTGATCTTTAGTGAGGTAAATTGCACTTTGACTGTCACAGTGCAAACTTATGCAAGATTCAACTCCACAAAGCTCAGCCCAAGCCTCCGGCGACGGGCCTCCGCTTCGCTCCGTCAGAAGCCTGGCCTATATCCTGGAGTGAATTTGGAACAACTCCAACAAGGAGTCAATTAGCTCTCCTCTAATATAGTCGTCTCTAGGACTTGTTGCATGGAAAGCTAGTGGTCATCTGCAGGGTTCGAGATTTTGGCGAAATTCAGTAATCCTGGTGATGTCCAAAAGAAAAATCCAATTTTTTTTAATGGCGCTAATACATGTGCTTTATTGTTAATGTACTCCCTCTGTTCCCGAAAAATTGATGTTCTAGGGTTTCTTAGTCAGATTAGTGGAGGAGAGAAATAACTCATATCTTGTTACAGGAGATTTCGAATCACAGAACAAGTTTTTTGGGACAGAGGGAGTCTAGCGCTAGACTCATATTTTCTATTGTGTTTATATTGCACATTTTTCTACTCAATAGATTTGTAGTCATAAATCATGATAATATTTTAGTTTAGAACTAAATAATTTAGAAAACCATACTTCATGTTTAAAATTCTCAAAAAAAAAATTGGCACAATTCCGGTCAAATTTTGATAATTTTGGGGCCGTTCAAAAAATTATAATACCGAAATTGAAAACCTTGTCATCTCTCTCATGGACATGCATGGGTTCTACTGCCTCTTCTTCCCTAGGATAACATAGGGATTAGGCTTATGCTATGGAAATACACACACATGATGTAATAGTATATGAGGATCTAGTATATAGAGAAGTATATATATACATAAAAGAGTACAAGAGGGCAAGGAATAATGGTTGGGATTAACTTTAAGGAATTGCATGTTTGTTAGGGTGGATAGGCTTTCTTTCAACGGTGATGGCTTGACCATTCTCTCTCAACCTTTTCTTATTCTCCATTTCTGCGTATCTTCTTGATAAATTATATATTTTTGGCTCAGGGATTGCAACAAACATATGCAAATTGTGGAGAAGAGTATACTGGCGGCAGGACTTGATTAGCATATCTGAAAATAAAATAAATTGTAATATAACAGTAGAATAAACATGTCTGATCATCATCCACACATCAGTCTTAGGAGAATAAAACTAGTTCCCAAAATGTTTACAATGTCGTATTCAATATTGTGTTTTATATATAGGGACAAATGGAAGGTTGTTTGTATACATGGAAGCGCCCTCGTGGCTACCGCGAAGTAACAAGGCAAGAGTCAAAGCACAAACCGTGACTTTCTACACACATGAGAAATGGACAAATACAGATTTGAGAGCGAAATGTGGAGTAAGATACACAGAGAGAATGTTGAAAAACACGTAATTCTCTTGCCGCACATGCATGACAAACCTAGGAAACAGATCGTCTAGAACACCAACTAGTTACCCACCAGTTACTACTGTCTTGTGGATTTCAGAATCCAGGATTGTTCAATTCGTGGTACATTTATAAACTACTACTATCTGAACGAGAAAACGTACTGAAGATATGCATGTGTTGACATGCTATCTGGGTTGGATTTACATTTTCTTTAGATAGCATGGTAGTTTTTTAGATGCTGTTGATGAAATGGAATAATTGATCATTCTACATACACAGGAATACCACTGTACTGAAAGACAGTTTTTTTTCCCTTCTATTTTTTCACTACCAAAATGGTGAGGTTCTTTTAGTGTTTTAAGTAGTAATAAAAACACTACACCAATAATCCTAGCACATGGAAATCCTCTCTAGGAGGCATTTGGTAAGGAAAAGCTCATACTAAATATTAAATGCTAAACGCCAGGAGAACCTGCAAATTCTGGTTATGTTTACATTGTTCAGGTTTTGTTTATAGGAACAGACACAAATAATCATTCATGCAGTAGCCCCAGGCCGAGACAGTAGCTATCAATGCAAGGAGTTAGGAAATCCATCTCAGGTACTGTGATAGGACATTAAGAAATGCCAAACCAGCTACGTTGACCGCTAGCTGCTAGTGGCATCGACAAGGATTATATCACCAAATGGACAGACAGATACAAAACTGCCATACCTGCCGCTTACAAATTGAATACTTGTAGTACCTGCAATTCTTCACCAATTATATGTGTGTGTGTGTCTATATATATATATATATATATATATATATATATATATAGAGCATATTAAGCATGCATGTGGTGTAAGAAATAGCATTGTCGTGGACGAATTCAACTCAGCCGCCATAAATTTGAACGGTATAGGCCTGCCTCAATAATATGACCGTGATGTACCGGAATGCCTCCTGATCGATTCCATTTTGTTAGTCATATAAACTAGTCGTACATGGCTACCTGTTCCGGTGACGTGATAAAATGACCTACTGACTACTGTATATTGTGAATTGTAGTCTCTAATGAGATGAGCCATGCATGTATCGTACAATAATAATACATGTCACATGTGTGGTATTTGAGGGAGTTTGGAACGTTGACTCGACTTGTTCACCCAATTATATATAAGTGATCAGTGGCGGATTTGCTATGATTAGATGTAATTTGCTATGATTATAAAACTCACATGATATGAATATCTTTGATGTTTGGGGAATCAATCCATGATGTATTGATGTCGAGCGGTCTCCCTGATACATAAACTAATGATAAATAATTAATCAGACAAGTTTTTAGAAAAGTAAGAAGATTTCAAAACCGTGACCTGTGAGATTTGCAAGCATATGTTTGCCGGATTGATAGCAGCGGAAATGTTTCAGCTCCTTGCCCTATAGTCAACTCAGTACCGTCTCCTACCCAAATCCCGATCCATACCTAATTAACAACAATTAACCTCTGTATTCTAAAGCTTGGTACCTTGGTAGCTTGGACAGGATCGCGACGTGCTCGTAAAGTCTTGCGAGCAAGGCAGGCGAAGTGGCACGACCGCGCGGGTGTGCAACGGTGCATGGCTTGGGATCATGAATCATATCTACGGAGGTAGGTGACGCGTCAGGATTTTTTTACATTATGGCCCCGTTCGGATGGTATGGTTCTAGAGGAATTTAGATGGTTTGGAGGAATTTGTGAGAGGAAAACACTGTTCCGGATGAAAAAAGAAGTGGATCAAGCCAGATTTAAGGACACGCGAACGGGGCCATATAAGGAGCGTCGGGATTCTTTTACATTATACTTATCTATCATGATGGGTTGGACGGCAGGGTATGCCAGTAGATCCGTCACTGTAAGCAACTTCCATAGTAAATTTTGGTTTGCAGCCACAGGTAGGTAATTTATCAAAATGACTGGAATTAACGATGCAAACTTGTGCTCTCCTTTTCATCATCTGCGATATGCGACGAGGAGACCTAGCTGCAGAGATGACTTAAAAATTCAGTAATTTGAATTTGATATATATACCAGAATATGTGTGTTGTGTTTCTGAAAAGAAAAAGATAGCATTCTGAAGCAGCAGTGGAGCAGGCACATGAAGAAACAGTGCCGGTCCAAAAGAGCAGGCCTATTTCTGTTGTGCCACTGATTTGTTTTAAGGAAAGGAAAGGAAAGGAAAGGGAATTGTTTTGTAGCTAGCTACCGGCTGCTGATTGCTGAACCATCCGACCGAGCAACAATGGCAGCATGAGAACACTTCTCTGCATGCATGTGAGCATAGCCATTTTTTGGATGGACTCAGGCATTCAAAGCGTCCTGATTAGATCACACCAGCTCAACACTATCATTGCATAATCACTTGGCCGTACCTCGGAATTTGTGGCCCCTGCTCACCAGGTGAAGCTGAAGCACATAATGGGGCCCTAAAATTTGAAAATGCAGCAAAGCCAAAGCATACTTTCACATAAATTAATGACAAAAACAGTACTGACGGTTCTCGTTCAACATGCGCAGACGTACGTCTCCTACACCCCAGGCCTCCACCTGGGCCGTATGACATAAACAGAATAAACAAAAATTAGTAATTTAGAATAAACAGAAGCCAAAATTTACTATATTATTAGTATGACATAAACAGAATAATCAAAATTTACTATATATATTATTCTGTTTATGCCATTAACTATTTAGCAAAGCCCAAGTCTTCTAAATTAGTATGACATAAACAGAAGAAACAAAATTTACTATATATACAAAATATACATTCCAGAATAAACTTTGGCTTTGCTACATAATTAATGACATAAAAAGAATAATGAAATTTACCTCACATCTAATTTCTAGAAGACATGCTGACGAATTGCAGATCCAATGAAATAAACAAATAAACCATTCCTGGTCATGATTATTACTCGTTAATTCGTTATATATATATATACACTTCAAAAATTGGTACTACGTGAATCTTGCCGATCTGGGCCTTCGGTCCAATTGCAAGTGTCGATTGGGCTTTTAGTTTTTCACATGGGCTAGAAGATATGGCGGCCTTAGATTTTTTTTTTGTGATAAATATCGACCTTAGAACATGGCGCAGACGTACGTCTCCAGCACGCCGGGCCTCCACGCCTCCCTGGTTGTTGGGCTGGGCCCATATCTCTTGCTCCGAGCTGCCCCCACGGGTTGGTAACACTCAAGACCCCTTGAGAAATGAGAATCTGCTCGTCACCAAGCAGATGCATGAGGAAATTGTTGCTTTAGGTCTTCAGCATCCTCCCAACTCCCAAGTGGCTAGAGAAGCTGGCAAACCAAACCATTGCGCCGAAAGAAGCATCTCCTTAAGGAGCGAGGTGACGCCAGAGAAGGAAGAAAGTTTGTTGCAACGAGACACACAACTTATTGTTGCGTAGTCACTTGGACAACTTACAACTCAGAGATTTATGCAACCATCGTGTCACTCATGCCTGCCAATTTTTAACTTAGAATCGAACTCTGTACCACACATGTTTTTTGACTGTATGGGCATAGGAGCTAGGGGCCTAGAGACTTATAGTACCTAATGATCACGTCACGCGTTCTAATTGGTATTGGGATTGGACTTCCACGAGCCTAGACTAGTTGGTCTAACTCATACAAGCCTGGAAGAGAGTGATGAACCAGGAATACGCTACTTGTTGCAATTCGTCTTGGGATTATTTGCCTGAACACGCAGCTCTAACTCAAATGGCACGACACAGAGGGAAGGACCATGGAAATGCTCCATACTTCAATATTATGTAGAGATAAGGTAGGTATAGGTTACAATATTGTTGAGGGCAAGAGAAGCCAAGAAATAAATATTTTCCAAATAGTTGATGAAGTATTTGGTATACCAATGAATTGTTTCCTCAGCATTTGTATTTTATGGATGTTTATTTAGAATCATCATAGCCTATGTATTCAAATTTATTTTGGGTATACCAATCGATCCTTCTTTTTTTTTATACGGATACCAATTGAAGGCATCACTCCCCAGCTCTTTCCTTCTCCCATTCCGGCATCAGTTGCAAGGTTGAGTGGCGCATGGAAACATGCCTCTGCTTCAGCTTGCACAGGTGGTTCAGGCAGCAACGTGCATTAAACTATAGGGCCGTGCGTGCAGGATCTCGCCGGCCGCCCGCCGCGGAAGATCGCCGGAGCTCCCAAGAAGATGACACCGAAGCAACACGCACGGCAGACGCAGAGAGTGCATGAAGAGCCCAAGGGAAAGGCGCCAGCTCCAACCGCATATCCCTCCTGCATATTCCCCGTACCAATCCTCACGACGGACATCCCAAACACTAACAAACCGGCGCGCGCATGAATTATTTAATTAGCTATATAATAATCTTCGTTAATCCGTTAGTTAACCCTGGTGTGCTCTTATATAAGACCGACGCCCTTCATCCCGCTGCTTGCGAAGTTGCGTCGTGTGGTCTCCGAAGCACACGCACAAGCACCCCCACCTCATCATGGCCACCGGCGACGGCGACGATGACGGCCAGCAGCAGCGGCAGGACGGCGAGCAGCAGCCGGTGGTGCTCATCACGGGGTGCGCCAAGGGCGGGATCGGGTACGAGTACTGCCAGGCCTTCGCGGGCCTGGGCTGCCACGTGGTGGCCACCGACGTCCCGGACCGAGTCCCCAGCCTAGCCGCCGACCTCGGGGGCACGCTGTCCACGGAGGCGCTGCCGCTCGACGTGACCTCAGACGCCAGCGTCTCCGCGGCCGTCCGCGACGTGCTGGCGCGGCACGGCCGCATCGACGTGCTGCTCAACAACGCCGGGGTCGGGTGCACGGGCCCGCTGGCGGAGCTGTCCCCGGCCGCCGTGTCCCGCGCGATGGACGTCAACTTCATGGGCCAGGTCCGCACCGTGCGCGCCGTGGCGCCCCACATGGCGGAGCGCGGGGCCGGGCGCGTCGTCAACGTGGGCAGCGTGGTGGGCACCACCGCCACGCCCTGGGCCGCGCCCTACTGCGCGTCCAAGGCCGCTGTGCACGCCGCCACCGACGCCCTGCGCCTCGAGCTCCGCCCCTTCGGTGTGCACGTCGTCAAGGTCGTCGCGGGCGCCATCAGGTCCGGGCTGGGCCGCGCCAACGCCGCGCAGCTCGCCGCCGGCGGACAGGAGTGGCGGATGTACCGGGACTTCGCGGCGGCCATCGAGGAGCGGGGCCGGGCGTCGCAGACGAGGAAGTCCACAGACGCCGGCGTCTTCGCTAGGCACGTGGCGCGACGGGTCATGAGCGCGCGACCTCCCAGGGAGATCGTCTACGGCAACATGACGCTGCTGTTCGCCGCGCTCGCGGCGTCGCCTGCAGGGGTGCGCGACGCCTTCTTCGCATGGCGCTTCGGGCTCAACAAGAAGCCACGCTAGCGAGTTCAGTTCATCACAAGCGCGTCTTGTTGTTGCATCGGCCGACCCAGATCTCCACTCCGCCGAATAACCGACGAGTCACCCACCCTGCATCTTCTTCTTCTTTTCTTTTTTCTTTTTTCTTTTTATATTTTCTTTTGAAGTAACCATGCATCTTCTTGCTCCTGTACTAGTACTAAAGTTACATTTTCATTCAACTAAATAAATTTATATGAACTAGTAGTTCCTAGCAAATTATTATTATTATAATTAGTTGGTCTCTAACACTACTAGAAAACAGACCTTTCATCCCGTCTCTATTTTTGCCTTTAGTCCCGGTATTTTTGTGTTCGGGACTAAAAGGACTATTAGTCCCGGTTGTATCCTCAAACAAGGATACAAAGTTCCTACCCCAAGTGTGTGGCGACGGCAGGCAATAATTAGTCCCGGTTATAGCCCAGAGCCGGGACTAAAGGTTATCCTTT
This sequence comes from Miscanthus floridulus, assembly GCF_019320115.1. Taxonomy (NCBI): domain Eukaryota; kingdom Viridiplantae; phylum Streptophyta; class Magnoliopsida; order Poales; family Poaceae; genus Miscanthus; species Miscanthus floridulus. The sequence goes on along the minus strand of NC_089594.1, from coordinate 84,896,690 downwards.
AGTCCCGGCTGAACCCTCTAACCGGGAATAAATCTTTACTCCCGGCTTGAGGCTCCAGCTGGGACCGGTCCTGGGATATAACCGGGATAAAATCTTTCTTGATAAAATAATATAGTCGTGCTGGACAAAAAAATGAGGCAGCCAGGCATTGAACCCACGACCTCATAGCCAAGGTCCAAACCGCAGCGCACTAGCTAGCCATCTGAACTAAGTCACTTTCTAGACAAGAAGGCACCCAAACATTTATTTAATAAGAGAAAAGACCCTTTAATTGATTATATTCTTTTGTTAACTATACTTTGAATTTTCTGGTCCATGTGCTTTCTAGTGCCTGATTGATCTCATAATTTTTATCAGGGTTTCAAATGCCCAGTGTGAAGCCACCACCAAGTTCGAGATTTTGCTGAATTGGTTTGGTAAATTTTTCACTTTAATTGAATTTCCACGCGACTTCACCGATTAATTATACGTTGAACTGAGTCCACCCCCGAAAAGATCCGGAATGGTGCCAAACTTTGCCAAATGGTCTCTTGTGCCCTAGGAGACAAATATTTGTGGAGGTTGATGCAAAATTATATTGTTTTGAATATGTAATTCGCCGTATTTCGTCTCACGCGGCACAAAGAAAAATGTAATAATAAAAATAATTATCAGAAAAACCTAAGATCTTGTGTGGGGCCATGTTTTGGGTGTAAATGACTGCCAAATTTTTTTTAAGCCATTTCAACATAGGCGGAGTCGACGTGCTTCACAGAGGTATATAGAACATTTCGTCGAACCCTATCTATACACCTAGGTTCTCTAGGATTCTGAGGTCCATGTGCTTTCTAGTGCCGGATTGGTCTCAAACTTTTTCTCAAGACTACAAATGCCCTGTGTGTAGCCACCACCAAGTTTGAGATTTTTCTAAGGTGGTTTGGTACTTTTTTAACTTTAATTGAATTTCCGCCCGAACTCACCGATTAATTATACAATGATTAATGAAGAACCTAAAGATTTACGTTACAATTACGTGAAAACTAATTTCCTATCGAAAACCAATAAATTTAATAATTTCAATTAAAGTCTATATTTTTGCATTAACGAAAATAGTAAGTATTAGTTGCATTATGTTCAACATTTATAATAAAAACACAATAGTTTAGGTCACATATTTTTTTTTGTGCAGTAAATGAAAATAAAGTTTATTACTTTTTTCTAAAACATTTTATGCCTAATATTGAATTTACTGCGCAAATAATAAGACTTAAACATTTAAATACAAAACATATATAAAATAAACTGATCTGCTTAAAAGTTTGTGGGAAATGAAAATGTAGCCTACCTTTAGTCCCGACTCCTGCCACCAGCTGGGACTAAAGGTGGGCTGCATTTGGCGGCCCGCCAAAAAATCCTTTAGTCCCGGCTCTTTCCAACAGCCGGGACTAAAGGTCCCTCTTTAGTCCCGGCTGGTGGCAGGAGCCGGGACTAAAGGTGCTTTAGTCCCGGGCGGTGGACGGAGCTGGGACTAAAGGTCCCTCTCCTATATACCGCCGCCTCCCTTCTCTTTTCCTCCTCATCGATCGTCTTCGTCTTCAGCGCGTCCCCAGAGCTCCGCCGCCGCCGATTCGCCTCGCCGGCCACCCCCGACGCCGCCTTCCTCACCGAAGGGCACCCCGAGGCTCGCCCACCTCGCCGGAGTAGCCTCGACGCCGCGTCCCTCACCGAGGAGCCCCCGGCCGCCCCCGACGCCCCGCGCGCACCACGCCGCCGCCGATTTCGCCTTCCCGGCCACCCCCGACGCCGCCTTCCTCACAGGAGGGCACCCAGACGCCCGCCCACCTCGTCGGAGTAGCCCCAACGCCGCGCCCCATAAGGAGGAGCCCCTGGCTGCCCTCGACGCCGCGCGCGCGCCACGCCGCCGCCGATTTCACTTTCCCATGCCACCCCGGCCCGACGCCGCGCCTTCTTCCTCACCGGAGGGCATCCCGACGCCCACCCACACCTCGCCGGAGTAGCCCCGACAACGCCGCGCCCGGCCAGGAGCCCTCGTGCCTCGATCCAGCGCCGCTGTCCACCACCGCCCATCGCCAACACTCCATTAATTCTAAACCGCCGGTATATATATATTATATTTATGAATTATATTGACGAAATGCGTATTAATGTATATATGTATGAAATTATATATGTATGAAATGTGTATATATATATATCAATTAATGTGTATATGTATGAAATTATGTATGTATGAAATGTGTATATATATATCAATTAATGTATATATGTATGAAATTAATGTGTGTATATATATATATATATATATCAATTAATGTATACATGTATAATTTTTCCTTAGGAAAAAAAATCAATTGTGTTATATTCTGATACCATGTGGCCTATACCCTAAACCCTAAACCACCCTAAACCCTAAACCCTAAACCACCCTAAACCCTCCCCGGCCACCTACCTCCAGCTAAACTAAGGCGGATGGTGGAAGCTGAGCAGAAAAAGAGGCGGCAAGCTCGTAAGCCCTCGCCACCATCAGACTTTGACCGCACTCTTAGCAAGATAATCAAGAAAGCTGCTAAAGCAGGGAAAACTGTTGCACAACTCGGAGAACAAGAATTGCAATCAGTCCCTCCTCTAGTTATTGCTAATGAATATGGTTCAAACATAGATATGCTAGATATGATGGAAATACCTGCTGATAAAGAAGTGGATATGGCGGAACTTGCTAACTTTTATGCTATGAGAGGTATCGACCTTGGCGATTTCCTCTTCGAAAGTGCGCCGGTAGCGGATGAATGGCAGAAATATGAGCATGGCTGGAGTCTATGGAATCCTAAGACCATCAATGAACTAGGTACACAATTGTTCAAGCTAAACATCTTGTACCTCGACGCGTGTCACCGGAAAGAGTTCTATATTTCTGTCAGAATCAAAGACGACCATTGGTTCCGTGGCGATGACGTTATGTACATTGAGTTTGCTGAATTACACCAACTAGTCCACTGGAACTCTCTCGACAAGACTCTCATCAGCTGCTATTGTCGGTAAGTGATTCTTTCTACTAATTAATAATAAGTCGCTACGTACGTACATGTCTGTGTTTATTATCCTCACTCTATATATATGATGCAGGTTTGAGATGGAAGAGTGCAAAAAGAAAGGGTGTACTGATATTGATTTCATTGATCCACATATCGTATTCGAAAACCCTAAACCCCAACCAACATGAAAAGCAGAAATGGAGGCCAATATCAAGATGTTCTTAGAGAAGCAACGTGACAAGAAATGTATACTCTTCCCCTACAACTTCAGGTAAGTGTTCATAATGTCGACGATCGTGTATCCATATATATATGTTCAGTGTACCTGTTAGCTAGTTAATGAGTGTTAATGGACATAGCAGTGAACACTGGATATTGATGGAACTCGATCTAGAGAAAGGTCTTCTAGGCATCATGGACTTGATGAGAAAAGAGCAAAAAGAGTTCCAAGAGACGATAGATATTATTCAGAGGTAATTGCAGTCTCACTAGCAAAACTATTCTAGTCTCTCTGCATGCAAATTAATGGTCCAAATATTTTTTATGTTATTTGGTAGTTGTTGGGAAAAGGTCTGTCAGGAACACCATATGAAACGTAAAGTGCCACTGAAAGTAGTGCTATACAAAGTAAGTACTATATACCTACCTTAGTTCAATTTCCCTATGCTCGGATGATGACGAATCTTTTTCTCGTAAAGTGGGTTCTGCTGCAACCCCAGGGGACCAATCTCTATGGATACTATGTTTGCGAGTTCATGAGAGTGTGCTAAAAAAGAACTAGTCTAGAGCAAAAAAGGGTAAGTCACACACACACACACACACACACACACACACACACACACACACACATATATATATATATATATATATATATATATATATATATATTCTTCATACATATATTTATATATATATATTCGTGATAGATACAATTTATTTATCATTATTCTTGATATATATATATATATATATATATATATATACTAATATAATTTTTCTTTATCTCATATCTTAAATTGAAGACTCGTTGGTTGAAGGAAAAAACCCTGGACACACACCAACTCAAAGCAATCCAAGAGACAATAGGTGAATTTCTGAATGATCAGATCTTAACTCCCGACGGTGAGTTTTACTATGACCCAAATATGTGATGATGAAAGCCAAATTTCATATTGATCCAAAGAACATGTGATGATGAAATGTACAATTAATGCAAACTTTACATGTGACGATGAAATGTAATATTATGTTTTAGTTTACTTTTACTTGTGTTGCTTGCGTGCATTGATTGAGCGAAAACTTTACAGTACGCGCGCGTATACGTATATTACTTTGCAGCGAATAATGCGTATTCGAAAACCAAATTAAAACAAAAAAGAATCATCAATTGAAATAAGCAGAAAAAGAAAAAAAAAGACCCTTTAGTCCCGGTTGGTAATACCAACCAGGAATAAAGGGGCCAGCCCAGGCGCTGGCGTGGCTACCTTTATAGTCCCGGTTAGTATCACCAACCGGGACTAAAGGTCCACTTCTATTCCCGGCTACTAACCATTTATTCTCGAACTCCTATTCCCAGCTGTGTAACCGGGAATAAAGGGGGTTGGCAGCCGAGAATAGAAGCCCTTTTTTTACTAGTGTAATTTTTATGGAACTCAACAAATTGTACTATATAATGTGAAGGTTCTATTTTAGTAATGCGAAAGCCCAAGTGATCACTACAGGAAAACGCCTCTTTGCCGACTGCTTGCCCCGGTCGGCAAAGGCATAAACCCAGTCGGCAAAGGCTTTGCCGACCGCAAAGCCACGTGGCAGTCGGCAAAGCCTGGGTCGGCAAAGGCGGATTTGCCGACTGCCACGTGGCACACAGTCGGCAAAGCCTTTGCCAACTGCCACGCCAGCAGTCGGCATAGCCACGTGGCGCCGTCAGCCCTGACGGCAGCCTTTGCCAACTGCTGGTTCCTCGGCAGTCGGCAAAGAATTTTTTTTTCAAAAATTGTTTGTCGACTGGCCGCCAGCTCGGCAGTCGGCAAAGAAAGAAATTTTTTTTTGAAATGTTCTTTGCCGACTGCTTTCGGAGTTGCAGTCGGCAAAGGTTTGACCTCTTTGCCGACTGCCTCCCATTGCAGTCGGCAAAGACTCTGTCCTGGGTTTTTTTGCCCAGCTTTGCCAGCTTTGCCGACTGTAAACAGTCGGCAAAGCTGGAAATTTTTTTTTTGCTTTTGTTTTCTGTTTTCTCGCATCAAAACCCTGCAAAATCACAAATTATAATCCAATTTCACCAGAAGCACCGGTAGCACCATTTATATCACAATTTCATCACATTTGTCGCCAACATCACCACATATATCACAATAACGCACAACATCACATATATCTCACATATATGTCACAATAACAACCACACAAGTGCATTACAACCATCACATGAAGTCCAACACGTCGAACACCACAAGTCGACGTCCATCACACGAAGTTCAACATAACAAGTCTAGGTCCATAACGAAGAAAAGAAATACATGACAACAACTTCGACGATACAGTGGATACATGATAACAGAATCGACAAATACCTAGCTCGTCGCACCGTCCCCGGTCTCGTTGTCCGCTCCGCCCCCAGAGCCCCCAGGGTTTGCCCACGGAAACCCCCTTGGACCAAACTGAGGCGCCTACGCGTACTGCCACCCTCCGCGCATCGGCGGCCATGAGTACGTCGGAGGAGGGCCACGCGGAGGTGGATACGGTGGATAGGGTGCAGGTGGTGGATACGACATCATCTGATGGCCGGGACCTTTAGGAGACGGGTTCGAACCCGCCGACTGTACCTGCACAAGTTAAACGCCAAGTGATGTCATTAGTATCTGCAGCATGGACGCACAAGTTAAAGCAAGAGTCAATATACTCACCGGGGTCCCTCCAGGAGCGACAGGAGCAGGCACAGGAAAAAACTCTGGAGGAGGAGGCGGTGGAGCGAACATTGGAAGAGGAGGCGGTGTAGACGCCCCGGGCGTCTGCATGGACTGGAAGAAGCTGGCCATGTTCTGCATCTGAGTGTTGTAGTGCTGCTGCAGGCTTTGCTGGTAAGCCATCTGTTGCGCCATCATCTGTGCGTGCAACGTGGCGATCCTCTCCTCCATCTTGGCCTCCATCTGGGCCTGCAATATTACATCCGCAGTGTTGATTGTATGTACAGGTGCGAAACGAGTGAACGACGAACGAAACGGCACTTACCTGTGACGCTGACTGCCGCCGGGGCGCTACGGGGATGTCGCTGGAGCTCGTGGGCGTGGATCGAACCTGGGTCAGCGTAGGAACCTGGGACAGGTCGAGGGCGCTGTGGGCCATGTAGTAGTGGCCATGCTGCTTCCCTGGTCCCAACCTCTGCAGGAGGTCTGTGTCCAGGGGCTCGGCGGTGGGGTCGAACGTCTCCCCGTAGCGCTGGCGAGCCGCGACGGTGTACTCGGTGGCCTTCTCGTAGGCGGTGGGGTTGGTGTACGCATCGGGCCCATCCTCCGGGTTGTAGACGTTGTTCAGATCCGTCGCCTTGCCCTTGTGAGAGAGGAGGTACGCGGTGTACTCATTGATTTCCTGCCCACCGTGCGTCTGCATTGAAAACACAAACATGGTTACAAGTATTGACAATTGAGCGCAAGGATTAAGACATGAACGGACGCATACCCATCTTGTCGCGAACTGGGGGAGGGGCTGATTCCCTTGGTGGTGTGACACCCCTCGCATCTGCGCGCGGTGGCCCTGACGGTCGACGCGCCTCGCGTACGCCTCATCCGTGCGCCACATGCGCACAATCTCCGTCCAGCATTCCCTGTGGTTGTCGCACCACGACGGACACACCTGCATGACATCAAGTATTTGACATGCGAGAAGATTAGTGTAATGTTTCACTGAAGGAATCTGAACGAATGTTGTCATACTTAATTACCTGCTCGTATTGCGCTTGGGTGAGGTCGGCCTCCCTCGAGTTCATTCTCTGGCGGATTTGGGGCTTCTTGATGTTCTCTCCAAGCACGTTGGCGTGGAAGTCGCGGATGGCCTGTATGCGCGCCTCATGGTACAGGTCCTTGAGACGATCTTTGCAGACTGCCTCCTACACTCACGCCGCCTGGGCCGCTTTACCCTCCTCGCACGTAAAGAAGTCCTGCACACAGACACATCATGTAGCATTTCCTTTTTGCAAGAAGTCCGACGAATGCGTACTATTTAGCAATGCGGTGCGATGAAAGACTCACCCAAAACTCCCTCTTTATCTTTGCCGCGATGGTCTCGCCACCCTCCTCGACGAGGTAGAAGTGGGACCACTTGGTGGGCACCTTCATCTCGCCGTTGACGTTGACAAGGCCAGGGTAGTACTCCTTAATCAGGAGGCCCTGGATGCCATTGATATGGCGTGCTTGACCTGCTCCACTCACAATCTTCCAGGAACTGCACGAGTCATTAAGAACAATTGTTAGTCTTCAGTTCGATTTTTGACATGTCATATGAACAAGTAGTGAAATCAATAATGGTTACTTACGTCTGGCCCACGGGTGTGATCACCGGGCGCTGGTGGAATTGCGGCCGCACCCTAGGAAGCTGCATGGGCCCGCGCGAGTACACCTTGGCCACGCCTGACGAAGTCGAAGCCGTCTCGACTGGTGTAGGCGCGTCGTCGCTGTCGTCGTCGTCATCATCGTCGTCGTCATCGCCGCCGCGCTCGTCGTCACGCGACGTCGTCCCCCCTTGCGAGGATGAGAACAGCAGCCTCCTGGTCGCCTGGCGACGTCCGCTGGGGGGCTGGGACCCCCTACTGGACGACCCGCGCACCAACACCTCCTCCTCCTCCTCGTCGTCGTTGGCGGTCTCCTGCGGGGGGACCTGGTACGCCGAGCGTACTGCTCGATGCGGCCACTGCCGCCATCCGCCTGGCATTTTGCCGAGTGCCTGCAATGACAAAGAACAAAACTGTTAGCATAAATAAATGACAAGTACTTGTAAAGGAACATAATAATAACAATATAGTATTACATGGCCTCGTAATTATCTCCGCGAACGGCAATATCTCGGGCGTGGAGTCGTCATCTCTATCACTATCGTCGTCATCGCTATCAATATTGTCGACCTCCCTTAAGTCATCACTGTCATCATCATCCTCATCGTCTCCATAGTCATCATCATGTACCTCCTCCTGGACAACTCCATCACGCTGCATCTGCCATCGCTCAAGCATTCTTAAGTCCCTAGCATCCTGCACCTCCTCACCCTCGTCCTCATCGATTTCGTTGTCTACTTCCATGCCCATGAGCGAACCAATGTCGATCTCCAAGGTACCTTCTAGCCCCTCAGGTTGATAGAACTCATCGGTGCTTGGGTCAAAGTTGTAATCGTTGTCGTTTGGGAGAGGCGCTTTGCCGCGCGGCGACACCAAATGCACAAGGCTCCACCCCGCAAGCTTCTCGTCTTTTTGGCACGCCCATGGGAGGTAATAAACTTGCGTGGCGTCTCGGTTGGCCACAATGTAGACATCGTCTCCTTTATAGCTGGAGTCCTGTCGAATCTCGACTTGACCTATCGTAAGGTCTTTCCTCGTGATATCAGGATCGAACCAATGGCATTTGAATACCACCGGCGCTAAAGTCCCGGCACCCTTAAAGTTGAGCTCGTATATCTCTTCGACTATGCCATAGTAGTCCTTCCCATCCGTGCCAGGCGTATGAACTCCGCAGCACATGGTTTTTAGGTTGGGTCGACTCTCCTCGTAGCTTCTCGTGCAAAAGCGATAGCCATTCACATCATAAACGGTGAATGACTTCACCCTACGGGAGAAGCCACGGCCCACCTGTTTCAATTCATCGCTCATTTCTGCATCCGTTCGGGCCTGCAAGGGTAGGAGATCGTTACATAACTCGCTCCGGGGAGCAAAGTGGAATCACAAAGTCGGAAAGAGGTTAGTTGGTTGGTACCTTTGTACAGAACCAGGAGATGAAATCGGGCACACCGTGTCTAAGAAGATTGTCTTCTTCTTGCTCGGTAGGAGCCCTATTGCCTCTCCAGTATTGACTAATAAATTCCCTGAAAGAAGGAAGAAACTAGAGGGTCAGACCATGATAGATGGAGGATAGTGACGGTGTAGGTAACAAGCTCATTGAGAACTTACTTCTGATAAGGAATCACTTCATCAAGGTTGATCAACAATGTGAACATGATAGTCTGCCACTCCTGATGGTTCAACTGCTTGTTGGTACCTGCGCTTCCACTCCCGAGATCCCCTTGGAAAAGGCTGAGTATCGATGAGTTCTCGTCAGCGTTGTAACGAGGGGTTGGATTGTGCATGCTGGGAAGCTTCTCAGTATAGTACGCCTGTGTGAAGGTCGACACCTCCTCTAGAACGGAGGCCTCTCCCACGGAAGCCTCAATCTTGGCTTTATTTCTACAATTTTTCCGAAGAAGCTTTAGACACCTCTTGATTGGATAGCACCAACGGGCCTGCATGGGACCCCCCAACCGTGCCTCGCGTGGTAGGTGCAAGATCAGATGCTGCATGGACAGAAAGAAGCCAGGTGGAAATATCATCTCCAACTTGCAGAGCAACAGAGGTGCAGCCTTCTCCAGTTCAACACAAACATCCCGAGACAACTCCTTGGCACAAAGCTGGCGGAAGAAGAAGCTCAACTCTGCCAGGACGCGCCACACATGCTCTGGGAGGTATCCCCGGGTCATCGCAGGAAGGATCCGCTCAATCTATATGTGGAAGTCATGGCTCTTCATCCCTAAGACTTTCATAGTCTGCAAGTTCACACCCCTGCTCAGATTCGCCGCATACCCATCGGGGAACTTTAACGTCTTGATCCACTGCAGAACTTCCTTCCTATCTGCCCTTTTCAGGATGTAATCGGCCGGCCCCCTTTTCCATTTCCTGCCGGGCGCAAGGGTCTTCATCACCAGGTTTGGTCTATCACAGATCATCTCTAGGTCCAGTCTAGCCTTGACGTTGTCCTTCGAATTTTTGCCAACGTCCATGAGTGTTGCCCAGAGTGCCTCGGCCACATTCTTTTCTGTGTGCATTACATCGATGTTGTGTGGAAGAAGAAGGTCCTTGAAGTAGGGGAGCCTAGTCAAGCCCGATATATGAGTCCACATGTGGTCCCGAGCATATCCCTTAAACCCACCTGTTTCCTCAGGTTCGAGAGCCTGTATGTCAGCAAGGACGGCGGCAGGGCTCTTAACCTGTGGAATGGGGCCGGTGACTTGAATGCCTTTCGTGAAGTGCTTTACATCTAGCCTGAATTCATGGTTCTCAGGCAGGAATTGGCGATGCTTGTCGAAAGAAGAAAACTTGCCGCCCTTGGCCAGCCAGGTGAACATCACATCTGCCTTGCATGTCGGGCAAGGGAACTTCCCGTGAACACACCACCCACTGAATAAGCCATACGCCAGGAAGTCATGCATTGAATACTAGTACCACACATGCATTCTGAAGTTCCTCTTCGTAGCCCGGTCGTACGTGAGTACCCCCTCTTCCCAAGCAAGTTCCAATTCATCCCACACCGGCTGCATGAACACACCCATATTGTCGCCCGGGTGTCCAGGTATTATCAGTGTCAAGAGCACGTTCTTAGGTTCAAACATGACGCCAGGGGGGAGATTGAGGGGGATCACAAACACGGGCCAGCAAGTGTACGGGGCCGCCATCATTCCAAACGGGTTGAACCCATCTGTTGCCAGCGCTACGCGTACATTCCAAGCCTCCATAGCCTTGACAGGATTCATGTTATCGAAGTGCTTCCATGCATCACCGTCCGCCGGGTGTACCATCTTGTCAGGATGGTATCTTTTGCCATTCTTGTGCCACGTCATCTGTTTCGCGGACTCCTCCGTCATATACAGCCGTTGCAGCCTCGGTAGGAAAGGAAGGTGCCGTACGACCTTCTCGGGGACCTTAGACTATTTCATGCTGCCATCAGAGCCTTCTACCAACACGAACCTAGAGGCATCGCACTTCGGACAGGTTTTTGCTTCCTCGAGGTCTCCCCTGAACAGGACGCACCCCTTCAGACAAGCATGGATCCCCTCATATGGCATCTTAAGTGCACGAAGGAGCTTCTGTGTAGCGTAGGTGTTCGTCGGCAGGACATGATCTGCTGGAAGCAGTCCCCCAACAATGCTCAACACGAGATCGAAGCCGTCTCGACTAATGCCCAGCTGCGACTTCAACCCTATCAGGCGTGAGACAGCATCCAGTTGCGTAAGCTTTGTCTTCTCATGAAGGGGCTTCTGTGCCGACTCCATCATGTCGTAGAAGGCCTTCGCGGTTTCCTCCGGATCTTCCTCCACATCCATTCCTTCGCCAAACCGTGCTTCGTGGAAGTCTGCCATCATGTCTGCCATCCCGGCATCGCCATCATACTCCTCGAGGACGGGTCGCACCACCTCATCCCTAATAGGATGGTATTCACCATGGTGGTGCCAACGGGTATAGTTTGGAACGAACCTGTGCTTGAACAGATCTCTCAACACCTGAGCCTTTACTTTCTTCTTCTTGTTCCTGCACTCGCTGCAGGGACACGGCATCCAAATCGACCCTTTAGCAGCTGGGCCAAATGCATGCTCCAGGAACTCAGTCGTCCCCCTGATCCATTCGTGGCTCTTACTTGCGAAGCCCGAGTACATCCACTCACGGTCACCCATGCTCTGTCATGCGGCAATGTTAACATGTGATAAAACCAGCAAGTGCATCTACAACGCGCTCCTACCATCTAATAGGTGAAGGATAGGTCCTAATCCCACCCGAGCATGCGCAGACGAGGTTAGCTTCCATGCTCCGCTCCCGTCCGAGACGGAATTTCGGCAGCACCTCCCCGCTGTTCTCTCGATACACGTCCCGGCGGGGAGAGTGTGTATCCAGAGAACAACGGGGAGGTCCTGCCGAAACTCCGACTCGGACAGGAGCGGAACATGGGAGCTAACCTCGTCTGCGCATCCTCGGGCTGTCCAAATAACGTGGACAATCCGAAACGGATACGGTTATACATATGCAAAGAACGCATACTTCCAACCGTATCCGTTTCGGACGGGAGACGCCTAACTGGGTAACGCGACCTATGACTACATGTGGCGGAAAGAGGGGTCATACCGCAGGTGCCGGTGAAGAAAGGCTAGCGGGGCAGTGCCGAGTCGTGCTCCTCCGGCTAGCCTCCAATGGGAGCCCTCCTGGAAAAGAAAAACAATTATTGAGAACGAAAAATTTCGGCAGCACCTCCCCTGTACGGGAAGGTTACCAAACCTGCAAGAAAAGACGGCACGATGGCCGACAAACACATATACATGTCAGGCACGATGGCCGACAACCACAAATGTATTTCCAATCCATGCAGAAAAATATAAGCAGGAATTAACAAAGTAAACTACTACTACTAGTAGTACTACTACCTCGTCGTCACGGACGGCGTCACCGGCGCGTGGAGCAGAGGCGCGCGCGAGGACGGCGAGGCAGGGACGGCGCGGCGAGGCGAGGATGGCGCGGCGAGGCGAGGACGGCGAGGCGAGGACGGCGCGGCGTGGACGGCGACGCAGGGCCGGCGGACGGCGAACGGCGCGCGGACGGCGGACGGCGCGCGGACGGCGGACGGTGGACGGAGCGGGGCACGCCGGATCGGGGCGGGGCAGCGACGGCGCCGGGGCGGGTCGGGGCGAGGCCGCGGCCGCTGCGGGGCCGACGCCGGAGCTGCACGCGGCGGCGCGCCTGGCCGGGGCCGGATCGGGGCGGGGCAGCGCCGGTGAGGGGCCTGGGCGGGGCGGCCGGCGCCGGGAGGGGCCCAGCGCGGGGGGGGGACGCGCCGCGGGGGTGGCCCAGCGCGGGGGGGGGGGGAGCACGGGGGGAGGGGGGCGCCGCCGGGATGGCCGGCCGCCGGGGAGGGACCAGCGCTGGGGGGGGCGCACCACCGGGGAGGGCCGCGCCGCGCGGGGGAGGGCGCCGCGCCGCCGGGGAGGTACCAGCGCGGGGGAGGGGCGCGCCGCCGGGAGGGCCGCGCCGCGCGGGGGAGGGCGTCGCGCCATCCGGGGAGGGACCAGCGCGGGGGGGGGGGCACGCCGCCGGGGAGGGCCGCTCCGCGCGGGGGAGGGCGCCGCGCCGCCGGGGAGGGACCAGCGCGGGGGGGCGCCGCCGGGGAGGGCCGCGCCGCGCGGGGGAGGGCGCCGCGCCGCCGGGGAGGGACCAGCGCGGGGGGGGGGGCGCCGCCGGGGAGGGCCGCGCCGCGCGGGGAGGGCGCCGCGCCGCCGGGGAGGTACCAGCGCGGGGGGAGGGCGCGCGCGGCCGGGGGAGGAGGAGGACGGGATCCGCCGGCGCGGGAGAGAGGGAGGGGAGGGGCGCGGGGGGAGGGGGAGGGCACGGGGGGGATGCGCCGGCGGCCGGCCGGGCGACGGCGTCGACGGCGGGGGCGGCCTGGGTGGCGGCGGCGGGCGGGATTTTGGGGAGGGGAGGGCGGGCCGAGCGGATAAGGCTTTCGGAGTTTCTTTTTTTTTATTTTTTTCCCTTTGCCGACTGCCAGCATGTGACGCAGTCGGCAAAGGTCTATTTTTTTTTCAAAAAATTATTATTTTTAATTTTTTTAAAAAATACTTTGCCGACTGCTCTGCTCCCTGGCAGTCGGCAAAGGTTATTTTTGATTTTTTTCTCAGAAATTCTTTGCCGACTGCCATCCGCCCTGGCAGTCGGCAAAGGATCTTTGCCAACTGCCACTGATGGCAGTCGGCAAAGAATTAATTTTTTTTTTCGATTTTCGATCCCAGTTTTTTTGTGTTGCCTTGCTACAGTAAGTACATGATATATTCCAAGTTTGGGATCATTTTGATTTATTTTGCTATATTCCGTAGATTTTTTCTGTTTCTTTGATTTTTTCCGGCAGCTCCAGATTTGAACTGCAGGTACATGAAATAATGGAATCCGGCGATTCAGAAAATGATATTCATGATGTTTGGAGTATGTTGAGGCCGTGTGCGGGGCCTCGCGTGAAATTTCGACCGTGTTGGTGTCGGAACACGCCGAGCCACGCGCGTGAAAAGTGTTTTTAAATTTTATAAAATCGAAACGTAGTCCGAAAATGACGAAACTTGACGACGTGTCTTGTCATCGCATGAGGAGGCTGTGGTAAAAATTTGAGAAAGTTTCGAGCAAGTGGCGACGTCGGATGGCTAAAACCTGGACATCTCCATATGTGGCACATGTGGAGATGTCCAGGTTTTAGCCACCCGACGTCGCCACTTGCTCGAAACTTTCTCAAATTTTTACCACAGCCTCCGCGTGCGATGACAAGACACGTCATCAAGTTTCGTCATTTTCGGACTACGTTTCGATTTTATAAAATTTAAAAACACTTTTCACGCGCGTGGCTCGGCGTGTTCCGACACCAACACGGTCGAAATTTCACGCGAGGCCCCGCACACGGCCTCAACATTCTCCAAACATCATGAATATCATTTTCTGAATCGCCGGATTCCATTATTTCATGTACCTGCAGTTCAAATCTGGAGCTGCCGGAAAAAATCAAAGAAACAGAAAAAATCTACGGAATATAGCAAAATAAATCAAAATGATCCCAAACTTGGAATATATCATGTACTTACTGTATCAAGGCAACACAAAAAACTAGGATCGAAAATAAAAAAAAAATAAAAATTCTTTGCCGACTGCCAGGGAGGATGGCAGTTGGCAAAGCCTGAGCCTTTGCCGACTGCTGACGGAGTGGCAGTCGGCAAAGGTGACGGTGTGGATGGCGTCAACCATGGCCTGCCTTTGCCGACTGCAATTCTTTGCCAACTGCCTGGCAGTCGGCAAAGCCAGGCAGTCGGCAAATCCTGCTTTGCCGACTGCAGGAAATTCCAGTTGGCAAAGGGACCTCTTTGCCGAGTGTCGAAAAAAAACAGTTGGCAAAGAAAATTGCAGTCGGCAAAGAGCCAGTTTCCTGTAGTGGATATGTATATTTTGAAATATCTAATTTCAACGGTGGATGTGTGATTACTTATATAATTTAAAAGTATTCGATCCCCACCAAGTCACTTACTAGGGTTAGTTCACTTCTAGGGTAACATGCATTCTAACTTAATATTGAGGAATCGGTAACCATGATTCTTTGAAAGTGGCACCAAATTGGTATTAATTGATTATTGAACAAAGTTCAGTATTTCAAAAAGTGACTCTTCTAGTACCTCAGAGTTAGGTCACTTCCAAAATGACCCAATTCTCACGTGTAAAGAAATGGAGAGTGGCGAGGGCCTCTGCACGTCCTCCCCTCCAATGAGAGCCTAACACGTGCACGATGCGAGGCGTTTGTGTTGAACAAATTTCGAATGTGCAAGTGACATATGAGTTAAGTCTCTTCGGAAGTAACGTCTACCTTACATTTGTGAATTTGATGCCTCCTATGTTGAAAATGACTCTTCGAAAGTGACATAAGAATGTTGTATATCGATAATTGCACAGAGGTAGTGCGTCCCTATAGGTGAGCTAACTCTAGCACCCCGCTTGACACATCTAAGGATATATGAAGAAGTTTTATTACATACAAGTTGGCATTGTACATGTTAAGAAAGTAGAATGTGTACACCTTATTCTTCGCCTCCGTAGATTTTTTTTTATCGTTAAACTTGAGTAATTCTTGTATCTGATTTTAGTGGTTTGAAAAGCGTGATCTGTTTCTAAAAGTTCCAATTTCCAACGCATCAAAATTTCAAGTCACCAAACTTAGTATATAATATCCATTGGCCAAATTCAAAATCGAATAGATTAAGTTATACAAAAATTGATGGTGTGGTCATAGTTGAAATGGAATAGCTGCATGTCATTGCAATCCTATTCCTTTGGATTGAAGGGTTTTTGGAGGAAAAACAAAGGATTCTAGTTTCCATAAGTAGTACACTGTTCATCCATTTCGAATGGAGGATTCATCCGTCGGAAAAACAGAGGAAACTTTCCTATGCCAGAGATTTCAAAGGAAAACTGCAAGGAAAAAAGCATCCAGTCCGATCTTTGTTCCCATCGCGTTGGATCGAGGCAACCATGTGAGCTTGTCCGTTCTTTTTCTACTACCTATGTCCCTTCTCTAGGGATAAAATCATAATCTATTTCTCTAATCATATTTACTAGTACTATTGTTTCCTATATTTTTCCTATGATCATCCAAACAGTTGTTCCTACGAAATTCCTATGTCAATCCTCTGTTTTGTACCCGCATTCATATCTTATTCCTATGCTTTTCGTATTCCTATAGTTTTTCATTCGTACGTTCTAAAGGAGAGGCCTAAGTTTTTAAATACACTAGGATTATTAACTAATTAATTTTTAGTGAAGGAAGAGGGTAATTGAAATTATATTCCAGCACTTACAAAACTATAAGTGATCTAGAAACATATAGTTAGTATTATTCTAAGTCACTATTGCAAATGGTTAAAAACAAACAAACAAAAAGAAATTTTGCAAGGATGGTATCTAGAAACATATAGTTTGTAAAGAACCTGAGATTTTCTGGTTTGATTAGACGTTCAAGTGGACGGGGATGATAGCCCTTGAAAATGATGGTTCGGAGAACATTAAGTACCACTGCTACAGTAATTATTTTTAGAGACGAGTAACAACAGGCCATCATCTTACGAACCGTCACTGGTAATAAGAGCGGGCTGCCTTACTACTCTATGATTAGACGCGAGCTTTACTTGTTTGGCGTTAATACGTACTGTACGCAACAAGGCTATTTTAGTATACTACTTAGCACTATTGTTTACAAAATGTATGTTCCGTATCTATAAAATATAACACGAGGAGCTAAAAATGAGTCATTAGCATTTTCAGAAGACAGGGGCCGGTGGAGGGGCGCCTCACGGAGATTGTCGTCGTCCCTCGCTCTGTGGAGCTGGAGGCAGCCGAGGAGGATCTCTCCCGCGCGCTAGTCACGGTCATTGGGGGAACACGGCCTGAGGTCTCCCCGGCGATGGCTCGTCAGCACCTCTGCGCCCACTACAGCTTCACGGAGGAGGCTATCTCTGTTCGCCGTCACGCCCCTGAAGATTTCATTGTACGGTTCGGCAGTCGGCTAGATCATGATCTCGTGCTGAACAATGCGCCCCCGCACCCGCCCTTCACCTTGATCTGGCCGCCATGGAGGCGCACGTCTATGGCTTCGGCGGGTGCTTTCACGTTCAGGGTCCTGGTCGGGATGAAGAACGTTCCTGCCCATCCGAGGAGCGCCTCCATTGCTGGGCGCATTCTGGGGACGTCAAGCGCCGGCGTTGAGGTTGCTTCGCCGGCGGTCGTGCCTGAGGACGACGACCGTGAGTTCTTCGTCGCTGCTTGGTGCATTCATCCAAGACTCGGTCCCTGATGAGAAGATCATGACCATCCCGGAACCGGTGTTCCTGGGTGAACACGAGGGCATGACGGAGCTCCCTGCTCTTCGTTATCTGGTCCGGTGCCGCGTCGTGGAGTTCCAGGACTGGTCAGTTCTCAGGCACTCGTCCGATGATGATGACGGTATGGCAGGCCCAACGATGACGATGATAGCAGTGGCGACAGCAACCACAACCGCTACCATCCTGGTCTCGACGATGGTGGACGTCGTACGTCTTGGGGGCCGAAGACGGTGCGGCTCGCCGGCGCCGGGGACGACGCGCCGTCGCTGGGCCCGAGATCCAGGCAAAAAGTTGTCAGGTGGAAAAGTGGGAGGCTGACGCCTCGTTCTGTTCAGTGTTCACATCGCTGGTCGGAGGAAGATTTGGGGAAATCTTTTGACCCCATGCTATGTGAGGCGGCCATCCGGGAAAGGTGGACCGCCAGTCGCAGGTGTCGGGCGATGACGCCGTGCTCCTCGCTCACCATGATGACAGCGGCTGCGGGAACCACGAGGATAGGTCGCTGCTCGTGGGCGCGCGTTCCAAAATGCTATGGAAAGTTCCAAAATGTTTGTTTGGATTGTAAGGTTTTTTATTCTCTCGTTATATCAAATCTTTGGACACATATATGGAGTATTAAATGTAGATAAAAAAATAACTAATTACATAGTTTGATTATAAATTACGAAACGAATCTTTTGAGCCTAGTTAGGTCATGATTAGATAATAAATATCAAATACAAACGAAAGTACTGCAGTGTCAAATACTGATTCATAACACCAGTCTAAACATGGCCTTGGAATGGGCGCGGCATGAACATGCGTGTGCGTCGCTGTGTTGTCCGCGAGTTCATCTCGCAGGAACGTGTGTGTCTTGTATGTCTCCAGGAAACAAAAACTGATGTAATCTCAGCCGCCATGGCGTCTGATCTAATGGGAACTTCCTTCGACTACTGCTGCCTCCCCTCTCAAGGTGCCTTCGGTGGCATTCTACTCGCTTGGCGCACAGATAGATGGGTCGCTTCCCAGCAGACGTGTCGTCGCTTCTCAGTCTCGACGCTCCTTACACACGCGGCAGATGACTCTGCGCCGTGGTGGCTGACCGCAGGTTCAGGACGCGGATAAGGGTGCGTTCCTTGATGAATTGTAGGAGGTACAGTGGGCGTGCGACGGCCCATGGCTCGTGGTCGGAGACTTTAACATGATCTACCAGGCAGCTGGCAAAAACAACGACAGATTAAATCTTAGAGCTATGCGTCGCTTTCGCCGTGCCATTGATGCTTTGGAACTCTCTGAGCTGTACCTACATGGCCGTCGCTACACCTGGTCGAACGAGTGTCGCCATCCGACGCTGGAGACGATTGACAGAGCCTTCGCCTCGGTGGTGTGGCTCGAGGCCTTCCCGTGTCATCACCTCCGCTGCCTGTCGTCCGACTGCTCGGACCACGCACCTTTGCTGCTCGATCTATGCACTGAGCCCTAGGCTAAGCCCCGTTTCAGGTTTGAGTCGATCTGGGTGCGCTTTGAGGGTTTCATGGATATAGTCAGCACGGCATGGGTATGCACCCTAGTCAATGTTGACCATTGCCGGGTGCTGGACGCCTGGACTTCTTGCTCAGGAACACGGCTAAAGCCCCTAAAAAGCTGGAGTGCAAAATGTGTGGGCAGCGTCCGCTTCCAGTTGTTCGCCGCGCGTGAGCTAATTGAGCAACTGGACGCGGCGCAGGATTTTAAGGCGCTGACCGACGAGGAGCATGAGCTCAGAAGAGACCTCAAGCGGGAGTCCCTTGGTCTGGCGTCGCTGGCAAGAACTATTGCTAGGCAACGGTCGCGGATCAGATTCTTGGGAGAAGGTGATGCGAACACTAAGTTCTTCCACCTGCTGGCTTGTCATCATAGCCGTAAAAATGCAATACCGGCGCTGCAGCACGGTGGGCAGTGGTTCTCAGCTGAGGAGGCTAAATCGGATCTGGTTTATGAATACTACAACGATATCCTTGGCAAACCCTTTAACCGATCGCACGGCATCAACTTTCAGCAGCTTGGCATCCCACAGCTCGACCTTGAGCGACTGGGTGACTGCTTCACCGAGGCTGAGGTTTGGGACACAGTCAAGGAGTTACCGAGTGACAGGGCGCCAAGGCCAGACGGCTTCACCGGCCTATTCTACAAGGTCGCCTGGCCGGTCATCAAAGTCCAGATCGTGAACGCTTTCAACTAGCTTTGGTCTCTTGATGCAAGAAGCTTCTACTTGCTCAACGACGCGCTAATGATCCTGCTACGCAAAATTTCGGACCCGACAACTTTGAAGGACTACTGGCCGATAAGCCTCATGCACAGCTTTAGCAAGTTGCTATCCAAATGCCTTGCCCGTCGCTTGGCGCCGTTCCTCAAGACCATCATGCGGAACAATCAGAGCACGTTCATCGAAGGAAGATGCATCCAGGACAACTTCAGAACAGTAAGACTTACCTGCAAATGGCTGCATACCAGATGGATTCCTTGTGTGCTTATCAAGGTCGACATCACCAAGGCTTTCGACTCCGTGGCTTGGCCGTTTCTGCTGGACCTCCTCTGTCACATTGGTTTTCCACAGAGATGGACTGATCTGTTGGCCATCATGCTGTCCTCGGCTAGCACTAGGCCGCTTGTCAATGGGCGGCCAGGACGTCGTATCTTGCACGCGCGCGGGCTGTGCCAAGGCGATCCATTGTCACCCATGCTATTTGTCATAGTCATGGAAGTGCTCAACATCTTGATCGTCGAGGCTGATCGCCGCCGCATCTTCTCAAGGCTGCCGGGCAAGGTCATTCGACACCAGCGGCGGATCCACAGGGCCCCCCCCTAATTTCTTGATTTCAAGCCTAATTACTGTAGCAAAAGCTTGATTTCACCATTAAATCTTCATGCAAATCAACATCTCCATTGTTTTAGCCCCCCTTATCCCGCATCGTGCATCCGCCACTGTTCGACACCGTGTGTCGTTGTACGCTGATGATTTGGTTGTCTTCCTGTCTCCAACGACCCGCGATCTTGGCTGCCTCCGTGCTATTCTTGACTGCTTTGCTAGGGCGTCGGGGCTGGTGACCAATAATGTTGACAAGTGCCTGGCGTCACCAATTCGCTGTTCTGACGAGGACTCCAGGCGGTCTTCCCATGCCGGATTGCGCCATTCCTGTGCAAGTACCTCGGCGAGCCCCTGTCCATCTACAAGCTTCGTCGAGCTCAGGAACAACCTATCGTCGACGCAATTGCAGCGAAAATTCCGACCAGGAAATCTGGCTACCGAAAGGGATCTAGCAAGCCCTAGAGGGGGTGAATAGATATTTTTTTTAAAATTTAAACAACTTCACGAAACAGTTAGAACGCGAAACCTCCGAACTGAAGCGTGGAGGTTCCAGGGGCGCGGAGGTTCCGAGGCTAAGCGTGAAACCTCCGGGGATCAGAGTATGAAATCGATCTATTGTGGAATTTAATGAATGAAAAATAGATCGAATGTAATACCAGTCTTCCTGGGGAGTATGTTGAGCTATCCAAACAGTCGGTTGCACCTAGAGGATGAGAGATTTGTAGATAGGATGCAAACCCTAAAAATCAATTCAAATTACAAGCAATAGCAGCAACGATCATAATCACAAGAGACACGAGAATTTATTCCGTGGTTCGGTTCACCACAAAAGCTGGCATACGTCCACGTTGTTGAGGTTAGCCACAAAGGCTACGGAGTCTCTTGCAACACGCTCCTCTTCTCCAACCTACCACCAAGGCAATAGGTTAGAGGGTTGCACTAAGTCACAAAGGCTAATACAAATATCCCGGTGCTCAACCACAGCAGATTGGGAACTACCGGGCGATCGCTAGCCGTCTAGGAGCCAAGCTCCAAGAGTAACGAACACACCAAGCAGCTAGGGCTTCACCAAGTGCACAAGAACAGAGGAGAATGATCTTCTCGAGCTTTCTCACACTCTCTAGAGCCAAATCCCTCAAGGAATCACAAAGATTTGAGCAAAGGAGTTTGGAGCACCAAGCTTGGGAGAGAGAGAGCTTCTGTTCATCAGGAATGAAAGAATGGAGAAGATGACCGTTGGAGACGAAGAGGTATGGTATAAATACCACCCACGTCACCCACAAAACGGTCGGGTCTGACAGACCCCGGAGCCTCCGCGTCTAGGCGCGGAGGTTCCGCACTGGCCAGAACAAAAAAGATTTTAGCTCAACTGGCTTTTGTGGCCGGAATTAATTGAGTTGGAAAGGTGTTTTGAGCACTTGGTTCCACCCAGATCACTATTAGTATCCCCCTTGAGAGTACGGCTTGTCCTAAGTCAATTTCAAAATATAAAAAGAATTAAACTAGCTCTTTGAGCCGTTGCAAGCCATCCATTCGAGTTGAGGGGTCACCTCCTTTGTTTCTTTGCATCCATGATTAAAGATATGTTGTCAAAGCCATTAGTCCTTTAATTATGTGGTCAACGTCACCAAAACCCACTTAGAGCTTGATTGCACTTACAATCTTCCTCTTTTTGGTAAATATTAACAACACAATTAAAGCTTACATTTAATTGAAAGATTGAGCTTTTGATAGCTTGAATACAAGGGCTCCCCCTTAATATATGCAAGATTTGTTTAGAATTATAAAAATATCCCTTCAAGACATACTTTGCATATATTAAGAGCAAGTATGAAAGATACATTGTATTCATTCCATCGTGGGGTGCAAAAGAAGTGTGTCAAATAATAATTCGTGATGCGTATGACAGTTTATGCACAAAAGAAAATATCCTGGGTCTGCAGATCGCGAAGCCTCCGGGCCTAGGCGCGGAGCCTCCGCGTTCTGCACACTCAGAATATTTAATAGAACAGAAAGCATCACATATATATAAACAAACACCACACAAATCTAAACATGCTAGAGATATATAAGAAATATAAAGCAGTTCTAACATAGTTCTAGCATTCTATTACACATAAAGTTCACATATCCATGTCCATGACCACCAATCGCCACACAAAGGCGATACAAAGTAATATTACAGACCACTAAGATAGAAAGAGAGTTCGAAAATGACCTTGACTCTCATAACTCACAACGTCCACTACTACTACTACTACCACCATGACGAAAGACTACGACGACACAAAAGAAACATCTCAATCTTGCCTCTCCCCCTTTGTCAACAGGTGCCAAAAAGGAAAAGAACAAGAGAGATAAAGCATTGTCGTCTCATTGCTCCCTGCTCCAGTCACTGCCAATGTCACTGTCATCATCATCTGCCAGGTCGGTCTGCTGCTTGCTGCCTGAAATAGTCCTCTCACCAGACTTCTCGTCACTGTCACTCACAATAGCCCTGCCGGCCCTATGTGTAGTAGTTGTGTGCCTCTGTGGCCTAGACTGTCCTCTCTCCCGCCTGAGGAAACTCATCCTCTCTCCAAGTCTCTCTCGATCATGTGGAAAATCCATCTGGTTTGTGTTAGGAATAACTCCCCAGCTGGTTGGAATCGATTCAAGTCACCATCTCTCCCAGATAGTGAGAACTTGACTGAGCAGCGGCAACGTAGCATTAATTGATGGAACTTGACGGTTATGATGATGCTCAAATTAATACATCGGATATGATTACTAATGCTTGTTAGCTTAATCACGTGATTGCTCTAGTATAGGTGCTAATGTAGAGATGCTTAATTGAATAGGTATTCAATTTGATGCTAAAGATATTAAATCTCCAAGTTATGTTACTTAAGCTTTTATGTAAAATATTGTCAAGCTAACTCCACCGATAAAGCCTTGCATACTCCTTGGTATCATATTATTTCTGGTTTACGACAGGTAAGTCTAGCTAAGTACATTCTCGTACTCAGGGTTTATTCCCTCTTATTGCAGATGATATGATGTATCATGGGTACTGTAAGAACTGCCTTCATCCTGTCATGGATGAGGACTAAACCATGGTGCATGGTACTCCTAAGTTATCCTCTCTGTTATGCTTTTGCTAGAAATGACTGTGGTACTGGCATGTATTTGAACTAAGTGTGATGTTGATGTCAAACTACTTTGCTTCCGCTATTTGAACTTGGTACGTAATAACTATGTGAAGTCCGATGTATGTGAGATACTTGTGAACTATTTGTGAACTGTGATATAACATGTGACTTGTTATGTTGAATCATGTACGATCTTGGTTTGTATGTTGGTTGGTTTGAGATCCTTCGTGATTTCATCGGACTACCGGGTTTATATAGGCTCAAATATGATAGTTTGATCGCATCGGTGATTGCTATTGTACTTGTGCTCTTATAAATTGGACGGTTATGTTATAGCTGCGTCTCAACACATAGCTAGAGAGCATGCTCTCTTGGGATACATGGGTCTTGGGCTTATGATCATACTTGTTCCTCTTGGGCACAATTGTATTCTCCTTAACACATTTGGCGCAGAGCCTCTAGGGCGCGAAGCCTCCACATTCAGGCTCGGAGCCTCCGCGGTCTGTACTGGCATCACCTCTCCAATGGTCTCCTTCTTCTCGAACCTGATGCAAGACACTCCATTTACCATGTGCCTCTTGCCGGTCTTGCCACCCTTCTTGTGACCAAGTCCATCCTTGATGAATGGGTGTCTTCCTTGAATGAACTTGGGCTTCTTGCTTGCATCATCTATGCACACACTAGCTATAATATTGTTGAGTCTAGCAATCTCCTTCTTCATAGCTTCTATATTAGCAAGGTTAGTAGCACAAGCTTCTAAATTAACATTATAATATCTATCACAACCCTTGCTAGTAGATGCATTAGAGATCTCACTTGCTTTCGTAGGATGTGAGGTTTTATCTCAAAGGATGCTAAATTGCTCTTCAAGCTCCTCATTTCTTGTCTTGAGGGCATTGTTCTTTTCTTGAATAGTATTTAGATCATCATTTAGGGTAGCTATGACACTTTCCGCTTGGTCAATTTCCAAACATAAAGTTTCAACCTCACTTCTTTTCGATGCAAGAGCTTTCTTGCAAGTAACATAGAGTCTCTCTTGTTTGGCAAGAGTAGTTTGAGTTCTCTCTAATTCACCTACCACCTTGGCTATGAAGTTCTTAGATTTTTTTTATACTTTTTACTTACCAAGTTGTTTACTTCATCATCACTAGATTCATCACTAAGTCTATGTTGGATTCATCACTAGATGGAGGAGAGGGTTTAGGCTTAGATTTTGGTTTTACCTTTTCTCCTTTGCCCATGAGACAAAAGAGTGTAGATCTCTCCTCATCATCGATCAAGTTGGTGAAGAGCTTTGGTGAAGAAGAATGCTTCTTGATAGCAATGGTTGCAACTTTCTTTGTTTCTTCTTCACTTGAGCTATCATCATTTGAATTACATTCATGACCGATATGAGCTTGACCCGAATAGTTCTTCTTCTTGTGTTGGGTCTTGTCATCTTTCTTGTAGTGCTTCTTCTTCTTGTCTTTCTTGTCCTCTTTGTTCTCATAAGGACAATCGGCGATGAAATACTCCATGCTTCCACAATTATAGCACTTTCTCTTTTGCTTGTTGGGGAACCTTCTCTTCACAAACTTGTACCCTTCTCTTTTCAGCCCCTTCTTGTACTTCCTCATGAACAAAGCAACATCACCTGTAACAGAACCGACCAATTATACGAGATTAAGTAAGGAAATCTTCCGCCGAAGCAGATAATTTAGCAAACTTAAGCCCGTATAACCCGGTAGTCCGTGAAACCACGAAGGATTTCAAACCAATCGACATACAAACCAAGATCGTACAAGTTTAGCAAGTACCGTCACATGTTACATAAGGTTCGCAATGACAGTAGGATACATCAGAGTTTAGAATATAAAGTTATTACAAACCAGGTTCAATCTAAAATAGTGGAAGCAAATAGTTTTCAAGTCACACACACACTTTTAGTTCCAATACAGTGCCAGTAGGTAGTCATCTCCAACAAAAGCATCAGATGAGAAATACGGAGTGACCATTGCCCTTGGTCCTAGTTGTCACCCATCGCCGGGTACATGTAGTTAATGCAATAGCCGTAGTACATTTGACCATCTGCAACAACAATGGGAACAACGCCCTGAGTACGAGAAGGTACTCAGCTAGACTTACCCGTCTTAAACCAAAATAAAGCGACACCAAGGATTATGCAAGGCTTTCTTTAGTGGGCTAGCTGACTAGTTTGCGAAAACCATAAGCTAGCATGAAGAAACCATTTTAAGTACTTTGCATCATCTTTATTATAACCTATCCATCTAGGTAAGCACCTGTACTATAGCAATCACTTGATTAACCAATAACATCCAGTTACCAATTTAGATTTAGCATATCCCAAACCATCTAGATAACCATCATTGTTCCATAATAATTACTACGATGCCGTAGCTCGAGTCAAGTGCTCACTATCCAGGAGCGATGGCGATTCGAATCGATTCCTAACCAGCTGGTGATTTATTCCTCACACAAACCACGCTTCCCCCGTCAGGGTCGCTTAGATCACCAATGACACTTTCCAAGTAGCCGCGGGATAACTGTCGGGACCGCACTACCCAGGGACCGCCCGACTGCCAGGACGCACCTTGGGCTCACTCTTCGCGTCCCCGTCATACCCCCTTCAGCACCAGTCTGCCAATCCAGGTTTATCCCGGCTCAAATAGTGTCACTAGCTTCGCGGTCGAAAGGTACTTTATTCGGCCAGCTAAATGTGAGGCATGCGTTCAACATGACAAGAGGGACGAGCAATGATCGGTCCTTAATCGACACAGATGGAAACTAACAGCACCCCAGAACCCTGTCTGGTTGCCTCCAACTTTTTCCGGCCGGTCTCCAATTATCCATCACACATGGTTAATTCTAGGATATCATTCTTTCCATAGCTAAATTCTTCCAGTAACCACCTATAATGTAGGTGATCGGATTATCACCGATCGCTACCGGTCTAAGCAAGGCTAAGCCGTTATTCGATCCTGACCTAACATGGTAACAAGGTAGTAAGGTAGGCAAGGATAGTAATAAATGCATCAACGGTTTTAATCAACTCCTACCACTTAATGCAACAATATATAAACTCATATATATATAGAAAGAATTGCTTTTATAAAGTAGGAGACTTAGAATGCTTTGGGGCTTGCCTCGTTCGAACGAACTAGGTTGATGATCCACGCACTCGGGCAAGTCCTCTCCCGGCTCCTCTTCCTCTGGCACCTCCTGTGCCTGGACTTCTTGTGGATCTGTCCTAGTCTGCTCTTCCTAAACTACTGCTAGCAACTCCTCCTGTGATCCAGTATGATGCAGATGTATGAGTGCTAATGCATAGGTGCATCGAAGAGATGACATGTAATGATCATGATACATGAAATATAGATGAACATGTTCAACTTTATTGGGTATAGTAGAAGTAAAGCCCTTCTACAAGGTAGCCAACATCATCCAAGAACATGTACTACTATACTACTACTACAACCACGGTACTAACATGCCAAGTCACCACAGCAAATCTAAGATGCTTCAAAGATACACCAAAGCAAACATCATTGACTAATCATGCGTTAAAGAAGATTTGTTTATTTCATGTTAAACTAGGGCTACAACAGCAACATATATTTCTGGTGCTCATAAAAATCTGAGAAAATTACAGTAGCATAGTACTACTCTAAGTAGACTACCATAACATTTTCATTGCATTTAGATAAGTATAACAGCCTACACAAAAATGACAAGCTATGGTGGATAATTGAGCATGAAAATACTTTGTACTACGAAAAGTGTCAAACAACAGATTTGGTATTTTCCCCATGATCTACAGAGCATACAATTACTGTACAAAAAGTTTCACCTACATGTATTATTCATATTTTTAGCCCTAGCAATTTTACAAGAAATCAGCAATTAATACACATAACCTACCTAGCCATATTTTTCCACATAACCTGCATGACATATATTTTTCACAGAAAGTACATATCAAGAATAGACTAACCAATTTGGAATCATATTTTCTGATACATATAGAATTTACTACACATTTCACAAGATATCAGCAATATCAAGAATTAAATAAAGCTCTACATTAAAGTATCTCAAAAATGGCATGCAATATTTTTATCATGTAGATCTGGTGACAAGGAACACAACAAAATTTGTTTCAACAAATTTGGAGCCAATTTGAGCAAGTTATAAATTTCCAAAGCATTTAACAGAAATCTGAAAAATCATTTCCTAAATCCTTTTTAAAACCAGCCGATAAAAACGCTGGGTGCACCCAGATCTGAACACGCGCGGACACACACAGGGACTGACAACGGGCCCGGGGGTCAGCGGGACCCCACCCGTCAGCCGAACAAAAACAGAGAAGATCACCGGCGGCGAGAGTTCGCCGACGGTGAGGTCTTCGACCCGGTGAAGGTGACCAGCATGCTCCCCACCCTCGCGCGAACCCAAGGGTGCCCGCGACGTGGGCCAAGGAGCTCGGGAAGCCGGCCGCGGCCGTGCATGGCGGAGCGGCGGCGCGGGTCGTCGCCGGTGTAACGTCTCCGGCCATGGTATGGCGAGAGGAGGTGCTCGGGAGACTCAACGACGTAGTGCGGTGCTCGTGCGCGAGAAAGAAAGGCGGGAAAGGAAGCGGAGCGGAGGAGTCCAAGGGAGCGGAGCTCACCGGTGAGCTCAGCCGTGCTCTGGCGAGCAATAGCGGCCGGATCGAGCCTTACCACATCGAATCAACGCGAGGACAAGCTGCGCGAGGCCAGGGCGAAGGCGTGGCGAAGATGGAGTAAGCTCCGGTGGCCAGGCGTGGCCGAAACGGCTATGCCGACGATGGCGCGCTGTAGAGCGAGCGCTGCTGCTTGCGTTGGCGGAGGAGGGAGTGAAGTGGAAGGGCGAGTGCGGAATGGCAGAGTGGGAAGGAGCGCGGCTCGGCTGCGGCTAAGGCAGGCAGGGCCGGTCGAGACGCGGCAGGCCGGTGGCGCCGCGCGGCGTGCTCGCCGGCGCATGGCCACCACGCGGCGTGCGCGCTCTGGCGCTGGTCAGGACGCGGCGCGCGCTGGCGAACGGGCGAGGCACGGGGCAGGCCGGGCCGGCTCGGTGAGCTGGGCCGAAAGCGAGGCGGCGGCCCAACAAGGTAAAAATGAGATTTTTTTTCAAATTATTTTCAATTCCTTTTGCATTCAAACGAATTTTTGAACTAATTCAAAGCAGTTTCAAACTTTGGCCCAAAAATAAAAGTTGCTCAAAAATTTATTCTCTACAACTTTGCTTTTATGACCAAAGTCAAACTCCAAATATATTTTGAATTACAAAATAAAATCAATACTAATTCAAAACCCTAATTTTGAAGAATAATTTTTAAAAGCAAATTTGGCAAAAATTGAAATATAAACTTTGCTCCAAATTGTATCCTAAATATTTATAAGCTATCTTAGTGATCAAAACAAGAAATCATGGCATCCAAACATGAGCATGGCATTTCACATTGTTTGAAACATAAATGAATTTCAATCAATTTAAGCACCACATGAAATGATACTTCATTTCTTTCGAAATGAAATGCATGAATGATGCTTATGCATGAGGTGATGATGATTATGCTCATGGGATGAAATGGTAATGCATACTTAACACCGAGGTGTTACAGCCCTCCCCACTTATAAGAATCTCGTCCCGAGATTTTGAGTTATGAACCATTTGTTATAAAAATCCTTATAAGCATTTTGAAGATACTCTCCTGTTTCCCACGTCGCATCACCATCATCGTGGTGACTCCACTATATCTTATATGTTCTCACCACTTTGTTCCGAGTGACTCGGTCCTTAGTGTCCAAAACTCGAACCGGTTGCTCATGGTATTCCAAGTCTAATTTGAGCTGAATGCTCTGAGGTTCTATTCTCTCTTCCGGAACATGCAAGCACTTCTTCAACTGTGATACATGGAAGACTGGGAAGATCGAACCCATCGCTTCTGGTAACTGTAACTTATAAGCCATGGGACCCTTCTTCTCTATGATCTTGTATGGTCCTACAAATCTAGGAGCAAGTTTTCTCTTTACTCCAAACCGTTGTACTTTCTTCATTAGAGTAACCTTCAGATAAACGTAGTCACCTACCTCAAACTCAAGCGGTCTCCTTCTCTTATCGGCATAACTCTTTTGGCGTGACTGTGCCGCTTTCATGTTTTGTTGGATAATATGGACCTTTTTCTCAGCCTCGTCAACAAAATTGATTTTGTAAAACCTTCTTTCTCCAGGCTCAACCCAATTCAATGGTGTCCTACATTTCTTGCCATACAATGCTTCAAATGGAGCCATCTTGATACTCTCTTAGTAACTGTTGTTGTAAGCGAACTCTGCCAAAGGTAACCATGATTCCCATGAACCTTTAGATGATAACACACAGGCTCTAAGCATATCTTCTAGGACAGCATTAACTCGCTCTATCTACCCATCAGTCTATGGGTGGTAAGCTATACTCCGAATCAAGCTAGTACCCAAACCCTTATGAAGATGCTCCCAAAAATGAGCGGTAAACTGTGGCCCACGGTCGGACACGATAGTCTTTGGTATACCATGTAATCGGACAATCTCTGCAATGTACTTCTCAGCATACTGAGGTGGTCGAAATGTTGTTTTGACTGGTAAAAAGTGAGCCGATTTGGTAAGGCGTTCTACAATTACCCAAATCGAATCATTCCCCTTTGGTGTGGTGGGGAAACCGGTGATAAAATCCATACTTATATCATCCCATTTTCAATTTGGTACTGATAAAGGTTGCAACATTCCTGCGGGTCTCATGTGAAGAGCTTTCACTCTACAACACATGTCGCAACGAGCAACATACGCTGCAATCTCCTTCATCTTTGTCCACCAATAACGAGGTCTCAATTCTTGGTACATTTTGTTACTTCCAGGATGGATAGACAGCTTAGAGTGATGAGCTTCATCCATCAATTTGTTCTTGAGCTCTCGATCCTTAGGTACAACTAGACGGTCATTAAACCATAACACTCCTTGTTCATCCACTCTAAAGTGCTTGGACGGTTCTTTCTTTATTTTCTCCTTGATATGGAATATTCCCTTATCTATTTTCTAACCCTCAATGATCTTGCTTTCTAAGGTACAACTAATCTAGATACTATGCAACACAGCAGGATGCAACAAATTGAACCCATCTTCACACAATGGTCGCACAACAAGAGAATGCGACTTCCTACTTAAGGCATCTACCACTACATTTGTCTTTCCCGGATGATAGTGCACATTTAGATTATAATCCTTTATTAGCTCTAACCATCTTCTTTATCGCATATTTAACTCAGACTGAGTAAATATGTACTTGAGACTCTTATGATCTGTAAAGATATTGCACACATTCCTAAGCAAGTAGTGTCTCCAAATCTTTAGAGCATGCACAATAGCCGCAAGCTCTAAATCGTGCGTAGGATAGTTAACCTCATGCTTCCTCAACTGACGTGAGGCATAAGCAATGACCCTTCCATCTTGCATCAGAACACGTCCTAAGCCATTCTTTGATGCATCACAAAACACATCAAACGGCTTCTCTATATCCGGTTGTGCCAGAACAGGAGCAGTGGTTAGCAAATTCCGCAAGGTGCAGAAAGCTGCCTCACACTCCTCTGTCCAAACAAACTTATGATCCTTTTGTAGCAAACTTGTCATTAGCTTGGCAATCTTTGAGAAGTCCGGTATAAAACGACGATAGTAACCGGCTAATCCAAGAAAACTCCGAACCTCATGAACTGTGCTTGGTGCCTTCCAATCCATAACCTCTTGTACTTTACTAGGATCCACTGAGATTCCATTCTCAGATAGCACATGACCGAGAAAAGGAACTGTCTTCAGCCAGAACTCGTATTTACTAAACTTAGCATACAGCTGGTGATCTCTGAGTCTAGTCAAGACAATTCTTAGATGCTCTTCATGATCCTGTTCGTTCTCTGAGTACACTAGAATGTCATCAATGAACACAATCATAAACTTATCCAACTCCAACATAAAGACCGAATTCATCAGATACATAAAGTATGCAGGAGCATTTGTCAAACCAAAGGACATGACAAGATACTCATACAAACCATATCTGGTGGAGAACGCGGTTTTGGGTATATCTTGTGGTCTAATCTTGATCTGATGGTACCCTGATCTCAAATCTATTTTGGAGAACACCTTGGCTTTGGACAATTGATCAAACAAGATATCAATCCGAGGTAGAGGATACTTGTTTTTAATTGTCACCGCATTCAGTGGTCGGTAGTCCACGCACATCCATAAGGAGTTATCCTTCTTCTTCTTCACAAACAGTGCGGGACATCCCCATTCCGATGAACTTGGGCGAATCAAACCCTTAGTCAACAAATCTTGGAGTTGTTTCTTCAACTCGGCTAATTCATTTGAAGGCATCCGATAAGGCCTTCTTGAGATCGGTGGTGTTCCAGGGATTAACTCAATGGCAAACTCAACATCTCTGTCCGGTGGAAGACCGGGTAACTCATCTGGAAACACGTCTGGAAACTCGCACACTACTGGAATCTTGGCTAGAAGAGTAGTTTGGACTGCACAAGTTGTACTGATCAGATCTATTCTCCGAGGTAAAGTTACTTGAAATGTACCTTCTCCAATAGGTTCCTTGAGAGAAATGCTTCTTCCTCCCACATCAATTACTACTCCCATCTTAGTCATCCAGTTCATTCCTATAATCACATCCAGAACTAGTCCTGGCATAACTATCAAGTTAAGCATATACTGCCTGTCTGCTATACACAGGGTTATTCCCCGGATTATCTGATTAGTTAACAGATCAGCCCCAGCTGAACTGATTCGATAAGCACATTCCAATTCAACTATCTTTTGTTCATACTTTCTTGCAAATGCTTGACTTATGAATGAATGCGATGACCCAGAATCAAACAAAACGACTGCAGGATGATTGTTGATAGAAAACATACCGGCTGTTATGGGCTCTCCTTCCGGGATGTCATCGATGGTGGTGTGGTGCACACGAGCTTGGTACTGAGTCTACTGCCTCTTGGGATATGGGCAAAACTTCGCAAAGTGCCCAGTTTGATTGCAGTTGAAACACGGTCCTCTTACTTGAGTAGCAGCTCCAGATGAACTGCCTTGTCCGGTCTTGGCTTGTGGCACTGCCATCTTAAATGGCTTTTGGTTCCTCTGAGGTTGCTAGGCATTCTGATTCCTCCGTTGGGGTGGCCTAAACCTTGCACCAGGGGTAGGCGAATGATACGCAGAACGGTTTGCCATCGGGGCCCTTGGCTGGGACGGACCTAACTCAAAAGCCCTCTTGCGAGTCTTGGATGTAGCATAAACATTGTTGTTCTTTTCTTGCTTTAAGCAGTCACTAACAAAGTCATTGAAACCAGTTCTTGTGTTAGTACCCACGTGCTTCATCATCTTAGGATTCAGACCTCTCTTGAAACTAGCGATCTTTTTGGCATCGGTATTCACCATGTCAGAGGCATAGCGACTTAGATTATTGAATGCATGTAGATACTGGGTCACAGTCTTGGTGCCTTGGTTCAGTGCTAGAAATTCTCCAAACTTCATTTCGGTCAAACCAGGGGGAATGTAAACTCCACGAAAGGCCTCAGTTAATTCCCTCCAAGTAATGTGGGCATTGGGAGGAAAAGTGGTGCGGTGGTGCTTCCACCACATTCCTGCAGGGCCTTGCAGCTGATGAGCTGCATACTCCGTCTTCAATACTTCTGTCATCCTTAGAACGCGAAACTTATCTTCCATGGTGTTTATCCACTCTTCTGCATCCAAGGGCTCTGCCGCTTCCTTGAAAATGGGTGGTCTGGTATCCATAAAGTCCTTAAAACTGCTATGCTAATTTGCTTCATGTCCACCTGGGTTTAACCCACGGCGGGTGTTGTCGGCAATATGGTGCAATGCAGCTTCCATGTTCTGCTGCATGCCCTCCATGTTGCGTTGACTTCCAAGGAACTGTGCGAAGAACTGTTCTGCGGTGTACGGTGGAGGAGGAGGCGGGGGTGGATCACGGTTCTCATTCCCAGCGGCACTGCCACCTACCTCAGTCGCATCATACACGGTACGACGAGTGTTCGGCATCTGCATATTTCAGCAACAATAATTATTAGGCGATGTTGTAGAAATTGCAGGTGAATAAAAAATTATGCCGTACTGAATTCACTGGAGAGAATAAATTCATACAATAAAATAGGGGCACAATAAGTCATTCCAATTAACACAACATTTGTAATTAGATTACTGAAGCGCACACATCGCGTTCAATACAACTAAATTGCCAGCATACATACACTGGACTTTTGACGTTCAGATATCGCCACATACACATCCAAGTTTTCCAACATTACATCAAGGTCTTAGTCTTTCTACTCATGAGTACATGCCAGACATGTCAACCATGCAAAAGGTCGTCGCAAATGAAACCCTAGTAGCTAGCGCAACAACTACTAGCCTACTCATCGTGGTCGCTGTCTAGGTCGGAGATGTCGACATCGTCACTATCGACATCATCGTCGTCGTCATTAGCTGGTGCCTCAGGCTCCTCGGGATCCTCGTCCTCATCTAGATCCATCTCTGCAGCTCTAGGCGAAACGTAAGGGTGGAGCTGGTTATTCAGCTGATGAACATCCTCATGTAGGTTGTCATTGTACTCTTCTGCATTGGCCAGCTGCTGCTCCAGCTCAACCTATCGAGCTCTCAGAACATCTTCTACGGACCAGGCTTCATTCCTCTGGTGGAGCACATGGATCAACATCCGCTCAGTGTTCCTGTTGGCGGTGGTCAGATGCTCGACCTGCTCTCTCAGTGCACGCACATCTCCCTCATAGGCTCCAGTCCTTTGGGTCGCCTGATCCCTCTGACGAGTCAACTATGCCATCTCTACACTGAGCCTCTCAATCTCGGCGTCGTGATCCCTCTGAAGCTGACGTCGGTCATCTCGGGCATGACCAAGAGCACCAGACACACATCTCAGGCTACCTTCTACTCCATTGAAAGCCTTCATCACTGCGAACATGGCGCTCATGGCTGGGTTATCACTGTTCTATCCTTCTGCTACACCAATCTCCAGAGATCTTCCTCTTGCTTGCTGCCATGAGTCAGTGGAGGGGTTGCCCCTCAGAAAGACTCCAACTAAAGCGGCTGCCAACTCCTAAGGAAAATGATCCATGATATCCCTCAGTATCCCAAAAGCTGCCATGTCAGCTGCTTCTTCAGCGGTCCTGCCAGTTGACTCATAACGCCAACCAGTCCACTCAGAACCGTCACCTCGGGGATGAACAACAGCCTCCACAGTAACCAAGAGACCTTCTCCCAACTGCTTATTTGTCTAGAAGTAGCGGGGCTCCATTCCATCAGGATAGCCTACATAGTTGAGCACTCTCCATAAGAGTGTAGGC
The DNA here is from genome assembly GCF_019320115.1 of Miscanthus floridulus. Lineage (NCBI taxonomy): Eukaryota > Viridiplantae > Streptophyta > Magnoliopsida > Poales > Poaceae > Miscanthus > Miscanthus floridulus. Next base: position 84,861,887 of record NC_089594.1, on the reverse strand, counting down.
ATCCCAAACTCTCCAAGAAACGTGTGGCGCTGGCGGGTACATGGAGCAAGCTGATGGCGAGGAGCTCTGCCTCCGTTGGACTTGCGAGCGGTCTGCTTTGTGCGTGCCATCTGTAGCAAATTTTTTTTTATTACTCACGTGAGAACAAGTTTAAATTGTCATTTTTATCAAAAAGAGATAATCAACTTATAAGGGGAGGAACAATGCCATGAATGATATGTAACAACATGATGCATGCACATTCTGTACGTTCTCACAAACTTAGGAAAAAATAACAATTGCTAGCGGCAAAGACGGTGGCATACAACGGTCTCTGATAACGTAGCTAATACGTACTATACGATAACGCTGTTATGTACCTGCAAAAGATCCACTTCAGCCCAAACCCTAATAGTATGAAAAATATGCACGAAAGCAGTAAAGTAATCTACTCATTCTACACGCATCCCCAGATACACGTACAATGGTAGCAACTACCCGAACCATCGTCCTATCGACGGCATCGTCACCACAGGACGGAATTTCCCCACACATTGGATACCTTCATACAAACACACGTATGGCATGTAAATAATTCGGCATCATATAAGCACTTCCCTAGATCGGCAGTGTATCCGATCATGCTCTCACAACTCTCACTTACCGAGGCGTAGAGGCAATAGATCCATACATTACCACTCAAGTGAATGGCACTCATACAATAGCACGCTGTATGAGCAATGAAATAGAAATATGATGCAAAGACCCCCAAGTCAGTACTTAAATAAGCCACCTAGAGTCCTTAACTGGGCATAAAGGATATGACTACTAGCACACTCTTAAGTTTTTAATCGGAGGTTGAAACACCTATATACTATAGTTTGCAATTAGTTTTGTAACACAAAAACCCTTTTGTTTTAAATACATGCATGAACAGTAACCTGCTAAACCATGCTCTGATGCCAGCTGTAATAGAACCGACCAATTATACGAGATTAAGTAAGGAAATCTTCCACCGAAGCATATAATTTAGCAAACTTAAGCCCGTATAACCCGGTAGTCCGTGAAACCATGAAGGATTTCAAACCAATCGACATACAAACCAAGATCGTACAAGTTTAGCAAGTACCGTCACATGTTACATAAGGTTCGCAATGACAGTAGGATACATCAGAGTTTAGAATATAAAGTTATTACAAACCAGGTTCAATCTGAAATAGCGGAAGCAAATATTTTTCAAGTCACACACACACTTTTAGTTCCAATACAGTGCCAGTAGGTAGTCATCTCCAACAAAAGCATCAGATGAGAAATACGGAGTGACCATTGCCCTTGGTCCTAGTTGTCACCCATCATCGGGTACAGGCATTTAATGCAATAGCCGTAGTACATTTGACCATCTGCAACAACAATGGGAACAACGCCCTGAGTACGAGAAGGTACTCAGCTAGACTTACCCGTCTTAAACCAAAATAAAGCGACACCAAGGATTATGCAAGGCTTTCTTTAGTGGGCTAGCTGACTGGTTTGCGAAAAGCATAAGCTAGCATGAAGAAACCATTTTAAGTACTTTGCATCATCTTTATTATAACCTATCCATCTAGGTAAGCACCTGTACTATAGCAATCACTTGATTAACCAATAACATCCAGTTACCAATTTAGATTTAGCATATCCCATACCATCCAGATAACCATCATTGTTCCATAATAATTACTACGATGCCGTAGCTCGAGTCAAGTGCTCACTATCCAGGAGCGATGGCGATTCGAATCGATTCCTAACTAGCTGGTGATTTATTCCTCACACAAACCACGCTTCCCCCGTCAGGGTCGCTTAGATCACCAATGACACTTTCCAAGTAGCCACGGGATAACTGTCGGGACCGCACTACCCAGGGACCGCCCGACTGCCAGGACGCACCTTGGGCTCACTCTTCGCGTCCCCGTCATACCCCCTTCAGCACCAGTCTGCCAATCCGGGTTTATCCCGGCTTGAATAGTGTCACTAGCTTCATGGTCGAAAGGTACTTTATTCGGCCAGCTAAATGTGAGGCATGCGTTCAACATGACAAGAGGGACGAGCAACGATCGGTCCTTAATCGACACAGACGGAAACTAACAGCACCCCAGAACCCTGTCTGGTTGTCTCCAACTTTTTTCGTCCGGTCTCCAATTATCCATCACACATGGTTAATTCCAGGATATCATTCTTTCCATAGCTAAATTCTTCCAGTAACCACCTATAATGTAGGTGATTGGATTATCACCGATCACTACTGGTCTAAGCAAGGCTAAGCCATTATTCGATCCTGACCTAACAGGGTAACAAGGTAGTAAGGTAGGCAAGGATAGTAATAAATGCATCAACGGTTTCAATCAACTCCTACCACTTAATGCAACAATATATAAACTCATATATATAGAAAGAATTGCTTTTATAAAGTAGGAGACTTAGAATGCTCTAGGGCTTGCCTCGTTCAAACGAACTAGGTTGATGATCCATGCACTCGAGCAAGTCCTCTCCTGACTCCTCTTCCTCTAGCACCTCCTGTGCCTAGACTTCTTGTGGATTTGTCCCGGTCTGCTCTTCCTGAACTACTGCTAGCAACTCCTCCTGCGATCCGGTATGATGCAGATGTATGAGTGCTAATGCATAGGTGCATCGAAGAGATGACATGTAATGATCATGATATATGAAATATAGATGAACATGTTCAACTTTATTGGGCATAGTAGAAGTAAAGCCCTTCTACAAGGTAGCCAACATCATCCAAGAACATGTACTACTATACTACTACTACAACCACGGTACTAACACACCAAGTCACCACAACAAATCTAAGATGCTTCAAAGATACACCAAAGCAAACATCATTGACTAATCATGCGTTAAAGAAGATTTGTTTATTTCATGTTAAACTAGGGCTACAACAGCAACATATATTTCTGGTGCTCATAAAAATCTAAGAAAATTACAGTAGCATAGTACTACTCTAAGTAGACTACCATAACATTTTCATTGCATTTAGATAAGTATAACAACCTACACAAAAATGACAAGCTATGGTGGATAATTGAGCATGAAAATACTTTGTACTACGAAAAGTGTCAAACAAAAGATTTGGTATTTTTCCCATGATCTACAGAGCATACAATTACTGTACAAAAAGTTTCATCTACATGTATTATTCATATTTTTAGCCCTAGCAATTTTACAAGAAATCAGCAATTAATACAAATAACCTACCTAGCCATATTTTTCCACATAACCTGCTTGACATATATTTTTCACAGAAAGTACATCTCAAGAATAGACTAACCAATATTGAATCATATTTTTCTGATACATATAGAATTTACTACACATTTCACAAGATATCAGCAATTTCACGGTGAGGTCTTCGGCCCGGTGAATGTGACCAGCGTGCTCCCCACCCTCGCGCGAACCCAAGGGTGCCCGCGACGTGGGCCAAGGAGCTCGGGAAGCCGGCCGCGGCCGTGCATGGCAGAGCGGTGGCACGGGTCGTCGCCGGTGGAGCGTCTCCGGCCATGGTATGGCGAGAGGAGGTGCTCGAGAGACTCAACGACGCAGTGCGGTGCTCGTGCGCGAGAAAGAAAGGCGGGAAAGGAAGCGGAGCGGGGGAGTCCACGGGAGAGGAGCTCACCGGTGAGCTCGGCTGTGCTCCGGCGAGCAATAGAGGCCGGCTCGAGCCTTACCACGTCGAATCAATGCGAGGATAAGCTGCGCGAGGCCGGGGCGAAGGCGTGGCAAAGATGGAGCAAGCTCCGGTGGCCAGACGTGGCCGGAACGGCTATGCCGGCGATGGCGCGCGGCAGAGCGAGCGCTGCTGCTTGCGCTGGTGGAGGAGGGAGCAAAGTGGAAGGGCGAGTGCAGAATGACAGAGTGGGGAGGAGCATGGCTCGGCTGTGGCTAAGGCAGGCAGGGCCGGTCGGGACGCGACAGGCCGGTGGCGCCGCGCGGCGTGCTCGCCGGCGCATGGCCGCCACGCGGCGTGCGCGCTCTGGCGCTGGTCAGGATGCGGTGCGCGCTGCTGCTTGCGCTGGCGAAGGAGGGAGCGAAGTGGAAGGGCGAGTGTGAAATGGCAGAGTAGGGAGGAGCGTGGCTCGGCTACGGCTAAGGCAGGCAGGGCCGGTCGAGACGCGGCAGGCCGGTGGCACCGCGCGGCGTGCTCGCCGGCGCATGGCCACCACGCGGCGTGCGTGCTCTGGCACTGGTCGGGACGCGGCGCACGCTGGCGAATGGGCGAGGCACAGGGCAGGCCGGGCCGGCTCGGTGAGCTGGGCCGAAAGCGAGGCGGCGGCCCAACAAGGTAAAAATGAGATTTTTTTTCAAATTATTTTCAATTCCTTTTGCATTCAAACGAATTTTTGAACTAATTCAAAGCAGTTTCAAACTTTGGCCCAAAAATAAAAGTTACTCAAAAATTTATTCTCTACAACTTTGCTTTTATGACCAAAGTCAAACTCCAAATATATTTTGAATTACAAAATAAAATCAATACTAATTCAAAACCCTAATTTTGAAGAATAATTTTTAAAAGCAAATTTGGCAAAAATTGAAATATAAACTTTGCTCCAAATTGTATCCTAAATATTTATAAGCTATCTTAGTGATCAAAACAAGAAATCATGGCATCCAAACATGAGCATGGCGTTTCACATTGTTTGAAACATAAATGAATTTTAATCAATTTAAGCACCACATGAAATGATACTTCATTTCTTTTGAAATGAAATGCATGAATGATGCTTATGCATGAGGTGATGATGATTATGCTCATGGGATGAAATGGTAATGCATGCTTAACACTGAGGTGTTACATCACCAATCTCATTGGAAGACACTTCATCATCTTCATCATCACTTGAGTCACTTGATGAATCAACCGTCTCAACCTTGCTTGATCTTCATCTTGGCGGCTTGCTTGAGGTAAAGGCCTTGTTTGATTTGTTTGCCTTGAGAGCCACCTCCTTGACCTTTAAGTTCTCCATCTTTGCTTCTAGCTCTCCAAACTTATTCCTTTGTTGTATCTCCATCTCCATGAGCTCATGAGTGAGTATTCTTCCAAGGACATCACTAGGGGTGAACTCTTCAAACCTCTTCTTCTCTCTAATCAATGTCACAAGAGTTGGGTTTCTTGGTGCAAATGCTTCTAACATTACTTTTACAACATGATGATCATCCAAGTCATCCCCACCCAAGCCTTTAATTTTGCCAACTATCACCATCAATCTATCAAACATCTCTTGAGGGCCTTCTCCATCCTTGATGACAAACCTATTGAGTTGAGCCATCAATAGATCAATCTTGGACTTCTTTACCTTACTAACCCCTTCATGTGCAAGGTGAAGAGTATCCCAAATCTCCTTAGCAATCTCCAAACCAATCACTTTGTTGTACTCTTCCGGGCTTAATGCACTTAGAAGAGCACTAGTAGCTTGAGCATTATGATGTATCATGCGAATCTCTCTTAGTATGGGAATTTTGGGATCAACGTGATCTTCAAAACCTACACACACAATATTCCACATCTCCGGATGGAGTCCAATAAGATAAGCCTTCATCATATGCTTTCACTTGGCAAAGTTAGTCCCATCAAATTGGAGTAACTTGCCCACAGGTATGTTGATGTGAGTGTTAGTAGGCAAATTTACAGAATCATAATTAAAGGATACACTCGAATATGATCTCTTGGTGTTAGATTTGAGTGTCCTCTTTGGTAGCCTTTGAGCATAGTACTCATCATCATCATCTCCATTCTCCGACTCGCTGCTTGGTTGTGGGCTCGATTGCACCTTTCTTCTTACTTTGTGTTTCTTCTTCTCCTTGTTTTTATTCTTGTCCCTTTGCTTGTCTCCCTTGGAGAATCCCTTAGCACCAAGCTTGAGCTTTGGAAGTCACTTAAGCGCTGCTGTGGGATCATCCTCAGGAGCTTCGGGTTCCTCTTCACTAGGAACATCCTCAAAGCGGTCCTCTCCATCTTCCTCCGATACCCTTTTTCTAGGACTTGCCATTTCCTCACACGATTAAGTGCTATTATGAGGAAACCTGCTTCGATTCCAATTGAAAGGATCTACCAAGTGGCCTAGAGGGGGTGAATATGCCTTTTTTTTAATTTAAACAACTTCACAAAATAATCAGAACGTGGAACCTCTGGGCTGGAGCGTGGAGGTTCTGGGGGCGCAAAGGTTTCGGGGCTAAGCGTGGAACCTCCGGGGATCAGAGTATGAAATCGATCTACTGCAGAATTTAACGAATGAAAAACAGATCAAATGTAATACCAGTCTTCCTAGAGAGTATGTTGAGCTATCCAAACAGTTGGTTGCACCTAGAGGATGAGAGATTCATAGATCGGATGCAAACTTCGTTGGGAGTGTGTAAGGTTGAGATGGCGGACTAGAGGGGGGATGAATAGTCTTTTCTAAAATTAATCGTGTCGGCTAACCAAAACAAGTGCGGAATTAAAACTATCGGTCTAGCCAAGACTACACCCCTTTATTTATGTTCTCTAGCACCTTCCAAAGATACTAATTAAGCAACAAAGGTGTCGGGCTAGCTAGAGCTCACCTAACCAATTCTAGAAGCAAGGTCACACAACCCTATGCCACTAATACTTCAAGCAACAAGGGAGCTCCTACACAAGCTAGTAAGCAAAAGCACAAAGCCACCTAAGCTCACTAGCAATGCTCAATAACAAGGCAACCAATGCCAAATTAGAGAGCGCAATTACTTAGCTACACAAACTAAGTAATATGACTAACAAGGTTACACAAACGAAATTAGCCAAGCAAGGGAGCTACTTCTATGCTATACAAGCAAGAGGTAACTAGTAAGCTACACAAGCTAACTAATTACAATAGCAACTACACAAGTACAATGTATATGAAATATAAATACAAGCTTGTGAAAGGGGATTGCAAACCAATGGGAAGAACAAGGTTGACACGGTGATTTTTCTCCCGAGGTTCACGTGTTTGCCAACACGCTAGTCCCCGTTGTGTCGACCACTCACTTGGTGGTTCAGCGACTAATTGGCATCACCCGCCAAGCCCGCACGTCGGGCACCGCAAGAACCTACCCCAAAAGTGAGGGTAGCTCAATGACACGCTCAACTACAGTTGCTCTTCGCGGCTCCTACGGGGCGAGCACAATGCCCCTCACAAAGCTCTTCTTCGGAGCACCACACAAGCTTCTTGCGGGCTTCAATGGAGACCACCACCAAGCCGTCTAGGAGGTAGCAACCTCCAAGAGTAACAAGCACCACCGGCTTGCAACTCAATCACATAGTGCCACTCAATGCAACCTCATGATGCAATCGCACTAGAATCATTCTCTCACATAATCGAATGATCACTATCAAGTATATATGAGCACTACTAGGGATGTGTACATCAATGATGCTCTTCTTTCGTCACTGAAGACTCCAAAATCGTCACATATATTATTTTATGATGAATTTGTGATGATATGGTATTCGTCATTGAATGCGCGTCATATTTTACCTACCGTGATGAAACGTCTATTTTCGTCATAGATGTGCATTTGTTCTATGACGAAATGGCCGTCGTCATAGAAGTGTATTCTTTCTATGACGATCTATTTTCGTCATTGATATAGCCCCTTTTTCGTCATGACTTGCCGTCTGTTAGGTGGCCAGACGACGTCTGCCACGCTGGCAGCTGACGTGTCTTGTCCACGTGGCGTGTCCACATTGCAAGTGATGTGTCCGACCACGTGGCAGCTGACGTGGCTAGTGATGTGGATGGTCCACATGTCCAATTTTTATTGGGCCACAAGGCTTGCTGTGATAGGTTCTCATTTTCGTCACTGAAGTAAATAGAAATTCGTCACTGAATCAATTTCCAAATTGTCACAGAAAGGTCAGATAATTCATCACAAGTGCACATGCTGATTTCATTACAGAATGAAAATAATACTGGAATAACCAAAAGCTTCCATAAATTAACAGGTCCAGTATTCCAATGACCAACAACTTAATCAACAATTCTAAACTCGGTTCACATAACTCACTAGATATCACATTTGAACTACTAGTTTCATCTCAGTTCACATTAACATCACAGGAAATAATAAAAAGTTGCCAACCACCAGCAACATAAGTTACTACATAAATAAAATCACTAGCAGACCCCTTGCTTAATGAACCAGCAGCTACGAGCAGCGCTCATGTCGAAGAAGCATTGTTGATGGCCAAGATACGCTTGAGCAGCGTATTGTTCTCCTCCATTGCCTTGTTGCTTATCTCTGTCAGCTTCTTGTACTCCTCCATCTCCTTTTGTGTCCTCGCCAGCTTTTCCTCAGCTTCTTCACTTCTCTTCCTGAGTTCATCGATTTCACCTTGTACAGCAGCCGTAGCTTCAGCTGCTAGTTGCTCCTGAAGCTCGCTTTCATTTTACAATGATGATTTGGAGGATGGCACTAGTTTGATGCCAACACTCTTCAGGAAAAGGTTTGAGCTATTCTAGGAGAGCACCTGGGACACAACCTGCACACTGGACACTATTGTCTCACCTTCAGCAACAGGTTCTGTCCTCAAAGCTTCCATATTTGACTGAAACAGCAATGACCCATCATTAGTTGATACTTATTGCATTAATTTGAGGAGGAAATATCACACAAGATGTATTTTAAAAAATAAAAACCTATGCTGCATTGATAGAAACTAATGCCAAATAGGTATGCAATCATGAGTTATTTATTTGTTGTCAAGTAACTGAATACAAGTAGAAGTCAACAACATAGGATTATTATTTAGCAAGTATGTCTAGCTATATTGGATTATGACCAGTTTTGAGCAAAAGACAGAATACAAAATGTTTGAAACAAGACATATTATCCAATTAATGAATAGTTGTTGGCACAGCGAAACAGATGTCGTGACTTACAACTGCTTCTCTTGCTAGTTCAGTTAGACCATGTTTGGAGCTGGTATGGCAGGTCTTGAAGGCCTCCACCGCATCAAGTTCTTCATTTTGTTCTGTGCTTGGTTCTGCATTGTTTTTCTTCTTCTTCTGTTTCATATATAACCAATTACAGCAAAGTTTTCTCAGATGAAATGCAAAATAAGTTGTTTAGTGCAAATATGTACATGGTACTCTTTACTTACATATGCATGTAAGTGTGCCACATAGCTGTGAGAACCCATAGCTTGATGATACTTGACTTTACGGCGATTCTGCTTGTTCTTTTCACTTGATTCCTACAAGATAATGAACATGTCAGATAAGATCATAGGTTTAAAATGAGAAGATCATTTGGAAACTGATTGAGAAAGAATATATGACAAGATACCTATTCATCGGTTCATGCGGCGGAGGAGCGCCTCACCCTCAAAGATACGGCGTGGGTTCTTCTCATCCAGGGTGAGCAGCTCCCTGGCTGCATTTCTGATACGGGGCAGAACAGAGGATTAAGTGTGCAGGTTCACATTGATCGAATAGAAAACAACAATCAAATAGAAAGGGAACGGACCCATTCTCAATTTTTCGACAGGGTCTCCATGTCCATGCTGCTGCTCAAGCCATGCTTGCTTCCTCCACTGCACATATGAGCATGAATAAGTAGAATTGTCAATTCTCTTGGCAATAGCAAGAAAACGGATTGTTATCCGACTAAACAAATTTCTTTAGATACTAGGTCCACGTTCTCTAAGTCTTATTATAATAGCACAAGAACACATAAGGACATGTGCATAAGGAACAAACTAGCTGATGTACTGAAAAACAAGTAAACATGCAGGATAGTGTGACATGCAGAATCACAGATATGTGTACAATGCTTCAGAACATCAAAACTGATCAAAACTACATAACTAGTGCTTGAGCTATGGCTTAGTTAAATATTTAATACATTAGTAAAATATATAGGTATTACTAGTAGCAGATTTACTTTTTATTTATAAACTATTATAGACACATGCGTACAATGATTCTGTATCACAAATATTTAAATTTCCACAAGATTGGTGAGATGCAACAAAAATGAAATTTATCCAATATGAGAAATATTGGCTGCGACCAAGAATTATTTCCATCATGTTTATCTAATGCAGTCAGAAATTATGCGCAATTGGCCGATGAGCAATCTAACGTTTTGCACCCACTTTTTCCAACACAATATAATTCAAGTATTCAATAAATCGGATAGCAAATAGCAACTAAATGTAGGGACTACACATGTTTTCTGTACCTTTTTACAACATATGTCCTGATGTGCCTGTGCTTGCCGTCACCCAGTGTAGCGCCACTCTGTCAGTCTGGCTCTGCATCAGAACAAAGCATGTTTTTAATATTATCGAATCTAAAGCAAAGTAACCTGAAGCAGGGCGTCACCACAAGTAACCTGGGTGCAGAGATAGGCAACGCATGTAAGAAATCCTCGAGCCCAAGCACAGCAGCGTATAGCCCTATAGAGGAACCAACAAAAAGGAGCAGCTAGCGTGAGATGGACCAGGGTAGGCGGGCAAAGGCAAGCAGCACACTTTGTGGTGGCTGGGCAAGGGGCATCAGCCAGCTTTGGAATGAGCAGCGGCCTACCTCACCGCCGAGAGACGCATCGACGTCAGGAGGAAGGTCGGCGGCGCCACAACTCGAGTCGCATCGCATGGACAAGCATTAGCAGGGTTGCGCCGCCGCCAGATCTGTCGTGCCCCCGACCGGAATAGATACTCCACTACCTGAATCTCTGTACTTGTCGGTGAGAATCGCAGTGCTCTGGCCGGATCTGGCCCTAGCTGACTGGAAGACAGAGGGGGCAACGGTGGGACGGCAAGAGCTTGGCTAGGGTGGGGTGCTACCGCCTGCCTCCTCCATGCGCCATGCCCCAGCCTCGACCTGCTCCAATGGGGTGGGAGTGGAGCGCACTGGCCGGGATTAGGTGTGGTGTGTTGCGCCAGGCAACCACGACCGTGATGGTCAGGTGGGGTGAGGGAGGCGGCGGCTGATGGTTTGGTGTAGTCGAGCAGCGACGTGTCGCCGGGGGCTGAAACCCTAGTCGCTCCTATTCGCCTCCGGGGCCGACGCAGTGGAAGGAGGGGAGGGGAGGGGAATGACCCTCAATCTTTTATTTTCACTGTAGGGGCGGCTGAGGTTATAAGCCGCCCTACAGTTGAATTTTTTTTCAAAATTCTAAATCAAAATGAATTATTCATATGTAAATAATAAATAATACAGTACAAAAATTTATAATATTTTTATAGATATATTTACAAATACAATAACTAAAACAACTACAGTTTAAAATTACAAAATTGAACCTTTAAAAATGAGAAAAAAAATTAAATTTTAAAAAATTAAAATCAAAATTACTAAAATAATTTTGAGACACCAAATAATCTTAAATGAAAATTTGATAAACATCAAAGTTGTAGAGGTCATTAAGATCTACAACTTTTATTTTGGTCATCTTGTCATTTGACAAAATTTGAACCTTTCAAATTTGAAATTTTAAAAAATGACAAGTTCGAACCAAAATTTGAGACCCAAAATAATTTCAACATAAAAAGTGATGAATACTAAAGTTGTTCAACTCATTATTATCTACAACTTTTATTTTAGTCATCTTGTCATTTGACAAAAATTGAACCTTTCAAATTTGAAATTTTGAAAAACGACAAGTTCGAACCAAAATTTGAGACCCAAATTGATTTCAACATAAAAAGTGATGAATACCAAAGTTGTTCAACTCATGAATATCTACAACTTTTATTTTGGTCATTTCTTCATTTGACAAAATTTGAACATTTCAAATTTGAACTTTTGAACAATGACAAGTTGGAACCAAAATTTGAGATCCAAATTGATTTCAACATAAAAAGTGATGAATACCAAAGTTGTTCAACTCATGAATATCTACAACTTTTATTTTGGTCATTTCTTCATTTGACAAATTCTTAGCACACATTGTTCACTAATCTTACACATGTCTCATATAGTTTATAAAACCTTATGAGAGATGTGTCACATTTGTGAACAATGTCATTACCACTTTATCATATGAAGAAATGACAAATACAAAAGTTGTAGATCTTGATGAGCTATTCAACTTTGGTATTTATCACTTTTTCAGCTGAAATCATTTGGGGAACCAAAATCTTGTCTGAAAGTTGCATTTTTTTTAAATTCAAAGAATTGCTCAAACTTTTCATATGTATATATTGACAAAACAAACAAAATAAATTGATAGAGAATGATTTTAGAAAATTTTAGAAAAAAAAATCATCAGATTTGGAGTTAGTATGAGGAAGAAAAACTAGTTACAAAGTTGACCCACACATTAAAAAAAGAAATCACACTATTCACTAAAATCATGTAAGGATCATCTAGAATAGTGTGATTTCTCTTTTTAATTTGTGGGTAAACTTTGTAACTAGTTGTTCTCCCTCATACTAACTCCAAATGTAATGGTTTTTTTTCTAAAAATTTATAAAATCATGCTTCAGCATTTAAGTTTGATCAAACTTGGATGTGACAATGTTTTACACATTTTAAAATTTGAAATTTAAATTTTGACAAGTTCAAAACAAATTTTCAAACCCTAAATGATTTCATATGCAAAAGTGATGAATACAAAAGTTGTTCAACTCATCAAGATCTACAACTTTTATTTTGATCATCTTGTCATTTGACAAAATTTGAACCTTTCAAATTTGAAATTTTAAAAAATGACAAGTTCGAACCAAAATTTGAGAACCAAAATGATTTCAACATAAAAAGTGATGAATACCAAAGTTGTTCAACTCATTAATATCTACAACTTTTATTTTAGTCATCTTGTCATTTGACAAAATTTGAACCTTTTAAGTTGGAATTTTTGAAAAACAACAAGTTCGAACTAAAATTTGAGACCCAAAATGATTTCAACATAAAAAGTGATGAATACCAAAGTTGTTCAACTAATTAATATCTACAATTTTTATTTTAGTCATCTTGTCATTTGACAAAATTTGAACATTTCAAATTTGAAATTTTGAAAAACGACAAGTTCGAACCAAAATTTGAGACCCAAATTGATTTCAACATAAAAAGCGATGAATACCAAAGTTGTTCAACTCATGAATATATACAACTTTTATTTTGTTCATTTCTTCATTTGACAAATTCTTAGCACACATTATTCACTAATCTTACACATGTCTCATATAGTTTATAAAACCTTGTGAGAGATGTGTCACATTTGTGAACAATGTCGTTACCACTTTATCATATGAAGAAATGACCAATACAAAAGTTGTAGATCTTGATGAGTTATTCAACTTTGGTATTTATCACTTTTTCAGCTGAAATTATTTGGGGAACCAAAATCTTGTCTGAAGTTGCATTTTTTTTAAATTCAAAATTTAAATTGCTCAAACTTTTCATATGTATATATTGACAAAACCAACAAAATAAATTGATAGAGAATGATTTTAGAAAATTTTAGGAAAAAATCATCAATTATCATGTTATATGTTTACAAATAGAAAAACATGCATGCCTTTATCACAAAACGGCGAGTGCTCCAGTGGTAACGCACCAACATGTCTAGCAGCATGTCACGGGTTTGAATCTCCCTGCGTGCGCTATTTTTTGGCAAAAAAAAGGGAGGCGGAAGGATGCAGGTCCACCTGGACCATGTGGGCCACGCTGCCCCACTTGTTCGCTGCCACGTCCTCAGGCTGAGACCCGCTAGTGGGACCGCATCGCCACGTCTTCGAGGTAGGGACCCAATGGTGGGACCACATCGCCACGTCCTCGAGGTGGGACCTGCTGGTGGGACCACGGCGCCATGTCCTCGAGGTGGTACACGAGCCAAACGATCTATGACGATTTAGTTTTGTTGTTTTATGACGATTCTTTTGTTTTCGTCATTATTCTTCGTGCCAAAGCTCCGTCACTTGTTACTTATGACGAAGCTAGAAATTTTGTCATAGAAAGCGCTTGTTCTGTGATGAAATTTGTAAGCGTCACGACTGAATCATCATTGATGAACACATTTCTAGTAGTGGAGATGGAGGGCTTCCAAGCACTCACAAGCATGGACACAAAGTCCCCTGAGGTGCTCAGCACCAGCCATGGCCGAGGCCACCTTCTATTTATAGCCCCACGGGCTAAACTAGCCATTACCCCTTCACTAGGCAAAACTCAGGACTACCGGACGCTCCGGTCGTATCGATCGGACGTAAGACCTCAGCGTCCGGTCAATGGATGCTCGCCACGTGTCGCCTCCATTCAACCTCAGTCACTTGATCTCGACGGTCAAGTGATGACCGGACGCAGCTGCACAAACTGATCGGACGCAGCAACCCCAGCGTCCGGTCGTTTCCAGTAAGGTACCAGTCACGACCGGATATGTCCGGTCGGTCATGATCGGATGCAGCATCAGGGTCTAGTCCTTCTCCAACTTTTCTGTGTCACCTACGTCACCGTACGTCCACCTGACCGGACGCACCTTGCCAGCGTCCGGTCACTTTCAGCGCCAGCGTCCGGTCGAAGACCGATGCCTGCGTGCGCTCTGCTGCCACTGACCGGACGTAGGACTCTAGCGTCCGGTCACCATGTGACTAGCGTCCGGTGCACTCTGTGAGACCCTATCTTTTCTGTATAGGGCGCCGGTGGCACCATTGGACTATCCGCACTCTACGGGCGGACACTCCGCCGGTAGAGTTCGAACCCATGCCTCCGTTCCTTCACCGAGTTGATCCACATCAACTCCAACTTCATCTCCTTTGTAAATGTGCCAACACCAAGTGTACACCACCATGTGTATGTGTGTTAGCATTTTCACAAACCTTTTTCAAAGGATTAGCCACTCAACTTGCCACGCCACTCAATCCTAGCAACGATGCAAAGTTAGATCACTCGAGTGACACTTAGATGACCGATATGCAAACAAGTTTGCCCCTCTTGATAGTACGACCATCTATCCTAAACTCGGTTATCAACTTCTCTACACACCTATGACCGGTGAAATGAAATGCCCTAGGTTATACCTTTGCCTTGTGCATTTCATTCCATCTCCTCCAATGTCGATGCAACACATGCACCAACATGATCAACAATGATATGATCCACTTCATATCATCACGTGATCATATTGGTTCATCGATCTTGACTTCACTTGCTTTTCACCGTTGCCTTTGTCCATCGACGCCAAGTCTTGCTCAAGCTTCACCACCACACGGTCCATCGCTCCAAAGCCTCTGACTTGCCCTTCATGTTTGCAACCGGTTCATCAAGTCAAGTCTTGTCTTGATCTTCTCTACCTTGATCACATGACTCAATGTCATGTCTCATGTGTAATGAGCTCCTTCATCATCACATGTGTGAGCTTTGCAACATCTCCAAGCCATTTTCACATTCATGGCATATGTTGCTCACACATATGTACCTGTGGACTAATCACTTGTGTATCTCATATAAACACAATTAGTCCACCTAGGTTGTCACTCAATTACCAAAACCACACAAGGACCTTTCAGAGTGGTTGCGCCGCGTCGAGCCAGACAAGGGGTGGGCTCGATTACCAGCGAAGCGGGAGTCGGTTGTCACGGCGATGTTTAAGGCTTCATGGACATTTTGGCTAGGCGTCGACATGACTGCAAGTTTCTAGATGGACCGGTGGCTAAGTGTTGGACCACTACACTCATTCGCGCTGGCCCTCTTCAATGCAACTTCAAGGACTGGCCACAGTCGCTTAGTCAAGGACGCGTTGCTCAATCGGAGGTGGGTTAGGGACATCACCGGGGTGACGACAACTCAGGTACTCTGAGCTTGGTTCAGAATACAGTCTTGGACCCCATGCAGTCCAATCGGTTCATCTGGAAGTGGTCGCCGGACGGGTAGTACTCGGTGTCCTCCACTTACCGTGCTTTCATCACGGGGTCGACTGAGTTGCTAGGAGCTAAGGAGTTGTGGAGTACCAGAGCGCCTCCGAAGGTGAAGCTCTTCTTTTGGCTGGCAATGCACAATAGGCTCTAGACCGCAGATCGGCGGAACGCCACGGCCTGCAGGACGATGACGGTTGTATACTCTGCAACCAGGCAACTGAAACGGCAGCCCACCTTCTGTCAGGCTATGTGGCGACTAAGGAGATTTGGTTCCGGGTTTCACAACCTGTTGGCCTTCATCAGCTCATGGTGGACTTGGTGGAGGGGGACCCAATCGAGTGGTGGCTGCGTCGAAGGCTCCTGCTTAGTTCGGAGCAGCGACGGGGCTTTTGACTTCTTGGTGCTTCTCGTCTCGTGGGAGGTCTGGAAAGGACAGAACGTGAGGATCTTCAGGAGTGAGGTCTCCACTCCAACAGTTGTCGCGCAGCGCATCCATGGCGATGGCAGACAGTGGATTGATGCGGGTTTCACCTCCTTAGCCTCTATCTGGGCGTTCCATGCCAGCGCAGGCATAGTCACACCAACGACCGCCGTATAGTCTCTTAGGGCACTTTTGTCGTGGGTTGTTAGCCTTGCTAATGACATCGCTTGCCACTCGCAAACGATTTGATGTAGCAGGCCTAACAACCAGTTATACCAAAACTCCTTTCGTCTTAATGAAACACGGGCTGTAAACCCCTTTCGCGGAAAAGATTTATAAATGTGGCCCACAGCAGCTGGGCCAGCCGGTTAGGTCGGCGTTGGTCGTTGCCGACCCGCCCACCCACACTGCGCAGCCTGGTGTGGGCTGTGGATGGATTCCATTCCATTTCAGCTTAGCTTGCGCACGAGGAACGCAGCCAGGGAGCAGAGACCAAAGCCCAGAGAGCCCATAGCGGCCTGCCTCGCCTGACCCAGCCTGCGAGATCTCACTGCATACTGTACACCACTTGCTGCTGCTGCTGCTGCTCCAGCATTCAGTTTACTGCACATCATCATCAACAACTCGGGAGTCTTCAGTGCGCGACCTGGATGTTGTTGTCCGGGCCTAAAGTTAGCTTATTGGGCTGGGTCGTGAGACCGTATAGTATCAGCTTGGTGCTGCAGCCCATCATCAGAAAACTAGAAACGAGCATCGCCAAACTATTTAATTTAATTAGCCTCGAGTGCTCAAAATCATCTAGAGCCATCGTCAGAACTAATGATCGATGCAGTTTCGTCAGACAAAAATAGAATGCTTCGTTTGCTGACGAGTAGTAGGTCTTGACGGTCAGACACACGCGTCAGTCACTAAGGGGCCTGTTCGGCTGATACACAAGGCCACTAAAGCTGTTTTGTTATGAAAAAAAATACTATAAATTATAGCTGATAAGCCGGCTGAGAAAGGCCTAGGTTAATTAGGTACGCTGCGCACTGATGATAGTATCACTGTTCAGCCTCGTTGCCAAATAATAAAGGCATGTGGTTTAGCCCGTGTTTAGTTCAAAAAAAAACTTCATAAAAAGTGCTACAGTAGTTATCACATCGAATTTTGCGATACGTGCATGGAGCATTAAATGTAGACGAAAAAAACTAATTGCACAGTTTGGTTGAAAATCACGAGACGAACGTTTTAAGCCTAATTAGTCCATGATTGAATACTAATTGTCAAATAAAAATGAAAAATACTACAGTAGCCAAATTCCAACTTTCCTCCGACTAAACACGCACTTAAGAAAAAACGAGTGGATGGATAGCAGTGGATGAAGAAGCAAGGAACGGAATGGTCGCTGTCTAGTTTTGTCATGGTCGGTGTGCCAATGCCATGCTTTTTCTTGCATCAATTGAATGGTGTCAAGTACGTACTCGCTAGTACGTAGGAAGCAGATAATCGCTGCCCGTAATTACGTTTCAACTAGTACTACTTTTTGTTTTGTTTTGTTTTTTACTCTCTCTATATGTCTTTGCTTGCTTTTTTCCCGGCTAGTAGGCTGATGAGGTGGTTGGCCCTGGTCGTGCCACGCTGCCGTCACCATTCTGCATATTCTTCGTGCTTGGCTTGACCAACACGACGCAGGAAGCCGTTGGACGGTTGGCAACCTACGTGTCGGCAGGGAGGACCACGGACGCTGCGTGTGGATCCTGGGAAGCCAAGCCGCGCCTGCTGTGCAGAGACAGCAGCCGGTAAAATAGTATACTTGCCACGTCGGATGTTATACTAGGTTTCATACGGGATGTTCAGATGCTAATAAAAAAAATAAATTACAGAATCGATCAGTAAACTAAGAGACGAAACCCAATTTAATTCATTTAATGAATCTCATCTTTTTTTTTGGCTATATACTATATCAGTTGTAATGTAATAGAAACAAAAGCACAGAATATAGAATTAGGAGGGTCGAAACAAACAAACGAAAACCAACATGTTCGCTAGATTATATTTGGCTTATAAGTTATGAGGTTAAGAACGAGCGAACAAACGAAGTGAGAATTAACTCCCCTCGCTGTCTCGTCTTCCCTGCTGGGCTAGGGCTCTGCATGGCACCAGGTACCGTTTAGTTCCACTTCATTTTGCAAAAAATTTCAAAATTTTTCATCACATCGAATATTTGGACGCATGTATGAAGCATTAAATATAAATAAAAAATAAAACTAATTACACAGTTTAGACAAAATTCAAGAGACGAATCTTTTAAGCCTAATTAAATTGTGATTGGACACTAATTACCAAATAACAATAAAAATACTACGGTACTATTTTCAAAAAAAAAATTCGCCAACTAAACAATTGGCCAAACCGAACCGAACCCAAAGGCCCAAGGCGAGCAGTAGCAGAGAGGATTCTCGTTCGTTCTCCAGGTTGGTCTGGATTCCTGTTCCCACTGCCTCCCTCCCCCGCTCCGTCCGTCCCTACCTTCCTCCTCTTTCGATTTCGATTGGGACTCTGCTCCGCTGCGTGCCTGCGTCCACCCATCTCCTCGCCATTGCCGCAGCACGCACTC
The DNA here is from genome assembly GCF_019320115.1 of Miscanthus floridulus. Lineage (NCBI taxonomy): Eukaryota > Viridiplantae > Streptophyta > Magnoliopsida > Poales > Poaceae > Miscanthus > Miscanthus floridulus. The sequence continues at coordinate 84,843,038 of NC_089594.1, read as the reverse complement.
CTGCTACGCTTCTCTCCTCGAGGTACAGCGCCTATTCTACTGCTGCTTCCGCCGTCCGCCTTTCCCGCTCCAAATTCTTCCTCTCTTTTTCTTCTTCTTCTTCTTCTTCTTATTTCTTCTTCTAATCTGGAGCATATATCAAATCATGCTCTCTCATCTCAATGCTCTTCTCTACTAGGGCTTCTCCGGGAAGTAAGAATCGCCGCGCCGGTTCCTGCAACGCCCCGCCCACCCACCCGCCCTTCCGCGCCGAGGTAACTGACGCCTTTTCCTTCCTTCCTCGTTTCCTGCTGCTGATACTAGTACTAGTCTACTCCGGCCGCCGCGACATTCGCTTCTCTCCTCGCCGAATCCACCCAGCATTCTGCCTGCTGTTGGACTAGTTCGCTAGTTTGTTCCCCTTCGATTCATGCCGCTTCTGCCTGCCCCCTCTTCCCTTCGCGCATTCGCTCGCCGCTTGCCCAAGACCGCAACTTTTTTGCTTCCCCCTAATCTTCTTCCTTCTTCTGCTCTATCTACCGATTGCTGTTTTTTCCCCTTCTTACCAATTTTTTTCTTTTATATATCTATTTATTTATTATTCGTTCATTCACAATAGGCACTCGAGTTTCCCCCCGTTTTTATACACCACCAAAAAAAATGTTGCGTAAATTGGTGCCAGCAATGATTCTGCGTCGCGTGGTTGCCCAGTGTTGCTCATGCTCGCACGCAAATATTGTTCCACCTATCAATCAATGGAATCCCAGCCGAATCGAATCTACTACTTGAGTAAAGTAATGGCCTTGCTCTGCCCTCATCCATTCTTCAGGCTTCACGTCTCCCTCTCTTCATGCCACTGCCAATCCACATGATAGAAAACAAAATGAAGTCCTCAATTTTTGGGTGCGCCACCGACCAACTCGCCTCAACTTCTTCCCCCAACAAGATTACAAGAGAGATTGTCAGCCCTTGTGTTGTGCCGTGCCGAGTATTTGTTTGTTAGCATCAACCTTGTTTCTCTGCTAGTAGTGCCTAAACGGGACTAACTAATCATTAGGTGCCACACAAGACACACAAGACACAACCAAGAGTTTGGAGTGCAACAGCGTTGCGCCCTTGCAAAGGTTGATCAGTTTAGCTTTGACCTGTAACCTGTTACCACTATTTATAGTCCTTCCGAATTCTGTAACTACACTGTCCAGTGTCCACCTGTTACCACTATGTATAGTCCTTCCAAATTTCTGCAACTGCAATTTGCTATGATGTTAAACATATAAATTATAAACACACAGGCAGCTAGACAGTTAAGGTGTGCTTGGGTTGCAACAGAACATCAAACATGTGTCCTGTCCATCTTACCCAAGTAACACCATGTGTGTATGAGTATTAGGCGTTGGTTTATCTGACACTGACAGTATTCTAGTACTGACCTATGCAGCTCTTCTGCCACCTTTTATATTTGTAAATAAACTAAGTGTGCTAATACCAAATTTTTTTTTGGATAAAAGATCGAGAGGGGGGGGGGGGGGGGGGGGGGGGGGGGGGGGGGGGGGGGCGGAGGAGGGGAGGGTAGTACAAGCGTCTCATTTTACAAGCTATGTTTTTTACATTGCGCTAGCTAAAATAGAACACCGTACATCGGCGATTGCTCTGTCTTTCTTCGGCAAGCGTACCCTCCATAGGTGCAGGCCGTCAGCGCTCCCTGCAGAGTAGTTCGGCCATTCCTGAAGATGGTATTGTTTCGTCTCTTCCAGATATGCCAGCAGCACAGCAACGCGAATGTCTGGAAGTGTTTCCCCGGGATATTTGTAAATAAACTAGGTGTGCTAATACCAACCTTTTCCTGCAGCAACTGAACCGTGGCTATCAAGGATGATGCCGCGTTTCAGATGACATAGGCTGTGTCAGTGTGTGACACGCTTGACACGCAGAGATGAAGATCAGCGCGCTTCTCACCTCCGCGGGCATCAACATTGGCCTATGTGTCCTCTTCCTGTCGCTCTACTCTGTTCTCAGAAAGCAGCCGGCCAATGTCAGGGTCTACTTTGGCCGCAGGATCGCTGAGGAGCATGATCGGCTCCGAGGGGCTTTTATCTTGGAGAGATTTGTTCCATCCACTGGATGGATAGTCAAAGCGCTGCAGTGTACTGAGGAAGAGATCCTGGCTGCTGCTGGGTTGGATGCTGTTGTTTTCAATAGAATTCTAGTATTCAGGTACGGTGTGCAAAACTTACTCCCTTTTCTCCTCCTTGTTTCATTTGTGTCCTGAAAATTTAATAATAGTGCATGTGTTTAACCTCAGCAACAAAATTGGCCGACTGATACATTTGTTTACATATTCAACAGCATGCGCATCTTCACCCTTGCCGCCCTTTTGTGTGTCTTTGGGATTCTTCCGCTCAATTATTTTGGACAGGATATACACCATGTTCGAATTCCTTCGGAATCACTAGATATATTTACAATTGGGAATGTAGAAGTGAAATCAAGATGGTAAGCCAAGCAACGTATTTTTTTAATCTATTATCATTTGCTGCCATCGACTGCTGAAATGTTGTCTTGTTGTGCTTTTGTATATTATATATATGCCGCGTTAATTGCTGGCATTTTGAAAATGTTATTTGCCTTTGACTGTAATCCAACGTGCTTCTTCACTCCTTTAGAACTTGAGGAATGAGCATTGTACAATAGAACAAAGTGCATGTTTTGATGTTCACTTTGTATTCTGGGTTCCTTGCAGGCTCTGGGTCCATTGTGTAACCCTGTACATAATTTCTGGAGTAGCTTGCATTCTGCTATACATTGTAAGTTCGCTTCCATTTTGAATTGCTGGAACATACATCTCCTTGTGTCCAGAATGTTTTTGATGATTCATTTTTTTTCCTAATTCAGGAGTACAAGCACATTGCCAGGTTGAGGCTCCTTCATCTTACAAGTGCAACACCAAAACCAAGCCATTTTACAGTTCTTGTTCGGGGAATACCAAAGGCAGATAAAGAATCATGCAGTGATGTTGTTGATGGTTTCTTCACAAAGTATCACTCATCTAGTTATCTCTTCCATCAAGTAGTTTTCAAAGTTGGGAAAGTTCAGAAGATAATGGTACTTAACACTCGAATGCATTTCACTTTTCCTAGTGACGAGCATTTACTATTATAACGCTGCTGCTTCTGTTCATTAGATTTTCGCACAGATGGATAATCATTTTTTTTTGTTTTTTTTTACATGAATCCGTGGAAATGTTCAATTCCTTGAGTTCAATGTTTCTCTTTCTTTTATGTAATTTGATTTTTTGGGCGAAAGTTGCGTGTATTTTTATTTCACTTTATTTATGCTTTTGGTGTAACTTTAATCTTTAACTCTGACAGACTGGTGCAAAGAAGGCATATAAGAAGTTCAAACATTTCACAGATGAAACAGTCGATCAGGGATGCAGAACAATTACCTACCGCTGTTGTCTGTGTGGAGCCTCTTCAAATTCTTTCAAGTTATTGAACACTGAATGTGAGCAGAACAGGGGGAAAGCTGACAATAAATCCATCTTGGACTTAGATGATGAGGTTAAGCTTGCATGCATTTGTTCTTTTGCTTAATATATCAGTTATTTGGAATAAATTAGTAATTATTATGTGGGATCGTATGCAGGAATGCACAGCTGCTTTTGTATTTTTCAAAACTCGGTATGCCGCACTTGTTGCATCAGAAATACTTCAAACATCTAACCCTATGAAGTGGGTTGCTAATCTAGCTCCAGAACCAGAAGACGTGTATTGGTCTAATCTTTGGCTACCCTATAAGCAGCTTTGGGCTCGCCGTATCGCTACACTCCTAGGCTCTATTTGTTTTATGTTCATATTTCTGATACCGGTGACATTTATACAAGGGCTATCTCAGCTAGAGCAGTTGCAGCAGAGGCTTCCTTTCCTAAGAGGAATATTGAAGTAAGTACAGGAATTTCAGTTGGGCTCTCCTAATGATAGTATCAAAATCATCTTGATAGAGTTTGACATATACTGTTATCTCATGTTGCTAGATGCTATTCATTTATCTGTCTCCACACTGCACCTATTGACTGTTATGTATGTGCAGGAAATACTACATGACTCAGCTAGTAACTGGATACCTTCCCAGTGTCATACTGCAAATCTTTCTGTACACTGTTGCTCCAATTATGATGCTATTTTCTACATTGGAGGGTCCCACATCACACAGTGAAAGGAAGAGAAGTGCTTGCTGTAAAGTGTTGATCTTCACAGTTTGGAACATATTCTTTGCTAATGTATTATCTGGTACTGTCATAAGTCAATTGAACGTGTTATCAAGCCCAAAGGACATACCTGTCCAGCTTGCTAAAGCTGTACCTGGACAGGTAAATCACATCTTTTTTTTTTGGTTCATGCCAAAGAAAGAACAAGACTTTGATTAAGATACATAAAAATTGTTGCATGTGGAAAGATACTATATTCATTCTGTATTTAATTTTCATCTAATTTGGTTTGCTTTTCTGTAAATCTAATTTTATTCCAGACCACCTTCTTCATCACCTATGTCCTGACCTCAGGATGGGCTAGTTTGTCATCTGAAGTTATGCAGCTCTTTGGTCTGATATGGAACTTTATAAGGAAATATGTTCTGAGAATGAGAGAAGATACAGAATTCGTTCCCTCGTTTCCCTACCACACAGAAGTACCAAAAGTTCTGTTGTTTGGACTATTGGGATTCACATTGTCTGTGCTGGCTCCTCTGATCTTACCTTTTCTGCTGGTGTACTTTTGCCTTGGTTATGTTGTCTATCGCAATCAGGTGAGAAGCTAGAGATTTTTTTTTATTTACCTCAAATTTATCTGTAGCATGCTAATGTACAAGTTGTGTTCTTTTCAGTTGCTCAATGTGTATCGAACAAGGTACGACACAGGTGGTTTGTATTGGCCAATTGCATGCAACACAGTCATATTCTCTCTTGTGCTCACCCAGATCATCTGCCTTGGTGTATTTGGACTTAAAGAATCGCCAGTAGCTGCAGGCTTCACCATACCTCTTATCATCCTTACTCTTTTATTTAACCAGTACTGCAGAAACCAACTTCTTCCATTATTCAAGACTTTTCCAGCACAGGTGATATTAGTTCCTTAAATTATGTTATGTCAAGATCTACATGGGTTTTATTAGAGCATAGAAAACAATTGAGGACTAGAGTTTTCGTGACGCCGATTTCCTATCTTTTGATGTTGACTGCTGCAATGTGATTGTGTAGGATTTAATCGACATGGACAGGGAAGATGAACGGTCAGGAAGAATAGATGAAATTCACCACGGACTTCATTCTGCTTATTGCCAGTTCCCTGACACTGTAGATGTACCCTTGGAAAAAATTGAAATTGTTGGCGGGGATGAGGAGCAAGGTTCTACCTCGGGTGAGTCCAGTGGCAAAGAAACCTGCGAGGATCCCAAGAGGGACCTGTCTCACCCAACACTAAAAGGACTCCCTGTTAACCGTCTCCGGCAAGCTGTGAGGTCGGTTACTTTCATGATCAGATTGCAGAAAAGAGGTTTATCAGAACAGAAAATCGGATAGTTGTTAGCTGTTAACCCCCTTTGCCTGTTGGCTATATAAATGTACAGAGACATACATGCATATACGACCCTTCCTTAAGAAAAGAAAAGGGCTAACGTAGAAATCTATATGAGAGCATCATCATGAGTGTTGAGGTGCAATTTTGTTGTTTTGAGTTGTCGCATAGATGAATTAGTGGTTCTGCATTTTAGTTATTATCTGGCAGATTCAGCTACTCAAACATTAGCCTTGCACATTGATGTAATGCTCATGGCTTTGTTGTAAGAGATTAATGTAGCCAAAGTGATCTAGATATATAACGTTCCTCCTCTCCATTGGTTTCTGTGATTGAGCCTGGCAACTTTAGCAGGTCTGTTAGCCTTCATGCACCAATCATATTGAGGTATTGAGGATTATACTAATTGGTCTTTCGAGCTGTCGTACTACCTGTAAGCATGTTAGACTGGGACTGTTGTCGAATCCATGTTGTCAAGGAGCGTGTGCCATCGTCTTGTACTTAGTGGTGGAGGTTCTTAACATGTAGCATTGAGCTGGTATGTGCGTATCTGCAGCTGTTCGGAATCATATTCCTGCACCAAACTTCGCAGCCACCATCGGCCTAGTCATCAAGATCTCTCAAGGGGATCATCATTTGTATTGTTCTTCATACAGATGCAGGGCTCACTGATTGCAGTGAATATTTGTTTTGTCTCTATTGGTGTCCCTGCCCTCTTTATTATTTACAGTATCTTGTAATCTTTTTCACTGTTCCTTCCTTGAAAGGAAATAATTCTTCTTGCTGCTGCCGGTGCATAGGACAATGGTCTGACATTCTGGGGAACTTACCCGCAGCAACTTTTTTTTTGCTGTCTCCCTCAGATCGATCATGGCTTTGATTTGAGAGAGTGATCTGCAGCACATAATATCTGGCTGACCAACTATTTACATGTTTCAAAGTCTAATGTTGGTGTTTTTTTCTTCATCTTTTTGCGCCCAATTCGTAAGTCAATTGTTGCATGGTATTTGTCTTGTATCTATTGCCTTCTCTTTCACAGGCTAAAAGGCTATGCTGGACCTAGCTTGGTTCGGCAGCAGCCGTTTGAAACTGACATGGACATGTTATTCTACACGAGCTCATGTTGGTGTTTTTTTTCTACAACGAGCTCATGTTGGTGTTTATAACCACATGGATGAGCTCCTGCCGTTGATAAGCTCTGACCATGAAATTCTACACGAGCTCATCCGATTCCAAGCTTGACCAAGAGTGGAGAAGCAGTTGCTGAAGTCAGTGATGACTTGTGCACTTCATATATGTATATTTTTGAAGTTTCCTGCCCGATTCTTCAGAGGTACGTCACCACTAGCTCAAGTTTCGAAGGTACGGCGTACCAGGTCATCGATGGCGACCCTTGGTGATGTTGCAAGTTCAGGCATGTGGCTCAATGGTTAGAGCCAGTGATCGAGCAGCTAGCTGGTCGGCAGGTCGGGAGGAGATACTCTTGTTGTTTAGAACCTGACGAGGGCGACTAACAGTATACACACGGCTGACGCACGTATACATGATGTATGAATGTAGCTCATCTTTCTTGTGATTTTCTATGCCGACAGCCTAAACTTGTGCCTTGCAGGGTCATATGCCATCTCTTAGCCCACCCATATAATAGTTGATTATTAGGACATATAACATATTTCATCATTAATATATGGTCCATTTTCTTCTCCCACAAAGTTCCTTAGATCGTGCATCAATGGCTATAAATTTACGTTTCACTGCGTTCTTTCTTCTCCACCCCAACATATATAAAATTCATTAAAAACCTTTATTATATTTTCTCTTAGTTGAGCATGTTTTTTTTAGTGTTTTAGGTGAGTATTTGTGGTTCTCTATGATAGTTGTGGTTTAGCATACGGTTTTTTTTTTTACCTCTATGCTCTACTGTCCTAGACTCATTAGCCACGTACTCGTATTAGTTGGACAAATAAAGTTGGGAAACAACGTATCAACGAAGGCCGAGTCGTAGTAACCAACAAGCTGTGTAAAAAGTGAGAACGTGTTGGGAGTTTTAACTCCTTTCTTAAAAACAAGGGTGACCACTCATGTCTTGTTTGATATGCACGTATTCATCTCAATTTATATGCGTTGGAGTGGTTTGACGTGAAATTTAGTTTAAATTCTATACCAAACCACTTCAACATAATTCATGGGCGTCCAAACAGGCCCTCAGTATGCTACTTGATAGCTGGGGTTTGAGAAAGGCTACCCTATCACTGCAAGCGGAGTATCTTGGCCCTATAGCTTCGAACCAAGTATCCGTTCATGTTTATTTGACAATCTATATCTTTATCTATAACTAACTTAAAATTCCTTTCTTTCATCTTTTCCTCTCTTACTCGTCCGTCTGTCTCACTCCTCTTGTCTTCCGTCCATTGGTCCATCAACGCTTTCTCTCACTCCTTCCGCTTTCCGTCCTTTGATCCATCATCGCTCTTTCACCTTTCTCGCTTTTAGTTTTGAGCTGCAAATCCTTCGTCGGCAGCTCGGCGCCACACCGCACTCATGTTATATATGGTCTAGCCGCTCATGCTTGTTAGTGTCATGCACATGCAGAAACTTGTCTTTCACTTTTTCAAACTCAAAATAGGTCACATAGCCATCTATTTTAGTCAATCTCCTATCAGTTTCCCATACCAGATTAATCCTTTATTTACTAGCATTTATTACGAGTATTTGAAATTTATTTAGTTTTGGGTCATGAAGCCCAATTAAATAAAAAATAAGTAACTCATTACTATTGGCATGAATGACGTACCACTAATTATACATCTAATTGCAACGTACCACCATATTTGCTAGTTAATTATAACGGAAGTGCTACGTCCGATCCAGGCGCTAGTGTCTGGATGCTTGCGCCAGCTATGCCTGCCCGCGCGCCCAACTGAAAGCTCTAGTTTGGTTTTGGTGAATTGATAAAACCCTAAGTGCTAACCTAGTTTATCAAGTGATCATGAGATAGGTAGCACACTCCAAGTGGTGAAGCAAATGAAGATCATAGCATGATGATGATGATGCCATGATGATGATCAAGTGCTTGGACTTGGAAAGAAGAAAGAGAAAAACAAAAAGCTCAAGGCAAAGGTATAAACCATAGGAGCTATTTTGTTTTGGTGATCAAGACACTTAGAGAGTGTGATTACATTTAGGTTTGATAGCCGTACTATTAAGAGGGGTGAAACTCGTATCGAAATACGGTTATCAAAGTGCCACTAGATGCTCTAACTCATTGCATATGCATTTAGGATCTAGTGGAATGCTAACACCCTTGAAAAAGTTTGTGAAAATATGCTAACACATGTGCACAAGGTGATACACTTGGTGGTTGGCACATTTGAGCAAGGGTGAAGAAGTTAGAGGTGAAAAAGAGTTAGTCTTGCTGGTCACTGAGTGATTGGACGCTGGTCTCAGAGGGACCGGCGCGTCCGGTCAAGTGTGGAAGCATAGACGCCAGCATCGGTCATCGACCGGGCGCTGGATCTTGGACTGACCAGACGCTGAGGTCCAGGGTCCGGTCCTGTTGTCGGACAGCGTAGAAGAAAGTCACTGTGTGACCGGACGCTGTCAGGGTCCGGTCAAGCATGACCGGACGCGTCCGGTCGAAGAAAATCGTTTCTGGAACCTTACTGAAAACGACCGGACGCTGGAGGCTGAGCGTCCGGTCAGTTTGTGCGTTGTGTTCGGTCAACTGATGACCATTGAAATTTGACGAACAATATTTGAAGTAGGGGACACGTGGCGTGAATCACGTGATCGGACGCTGAGGGCCAGCGTCCGGTCGATCCGACTGGAGCGTCCGATCACCCCGAGTTGTGCCCAGTGAAGGGGTACAACGGCTCTATTTCGTGGGGGCTTCTATTTAAGCCCAATAGCCGGCTCAAGCTCATATTCTTGGCCATTTACATTGACATATCAACCTTGTGAGCTTAGCCAAAGCCCTCCCACTCATCTCCATCATTGATTCATCATCTTTGTGAGATTGGAAGAGAATCCAAGTGCATTGCTTGAGTGATTGCATCTAGAGGCACTTGGTGTTCGTGTTTCGCTGCGGGATTCGCTTGTTACTCTTGGTGGTTGCCGCCACCTAGACGGCTTGGAGCAGCGAGGATCGTCGAGCGGAGGGTGGTGATTGTCTCCGGCTCTGATCGTGGTGATTGTGAGGGGTTCTTGACCTTTCCTCGGCAGAGAGCCAAAAGGTACTCTAGTGGATTGCTCGTGGCTTGTGTGATCCTCATCTTGTGTTGGTTGTGCGGCACCCTATTGAGGGTTTGGTGTGTGAAGCCAATTAGTGCGTGAACCTCCAAGTGAGTGAATCGCCACAACGAGGACTAGCTTGCCGGCAAGCAAGTGAACCTCGATAAAAATCATTGTGTTCATCATTGATTCCGAGGTGATTGGTCTTCATTGTTATTCATCCTTGTGATTGCTTGGTTCTTTCATCTACACGGTGGTATAACCTTCTTGATCACTCTCTTTACATTACCGCAAACTAGTTATCAAGCTCTTAGTGTAGCTAGTTGTGAGAGCTTGCTTACTTGGTTAGTGTGGCTCTTTAGTTAGCTTTTGAGAGCACACTAACATAGGATAGTGTCATAGCCATTGTGTGAATAGATACTATCTAAACTAGAATTGTGGTAGGTGGCTTGTATTTTGAGTAGGCTAGCACAACACTTGCTTCGCCTCATAATTGTCTAACCATTTTATTAAGTGTTGTTGTAGAAATTTTTATTAGGCTATTCACCCCCCTCTAGCCATTAGGACCTTTCAAGTGGTATCAGAGTCGAGGTCACCGTGATTTGAGGCTTAACAACCTTCGGTGTAAAAATGGCTTAAATCAACAACACCAAGAAGCCACCCCAATTTGATGGCTCAAATTATCCTTATTAGAATGCTAAGATGACAACATATATCAAGTCAATCAATAGGAAGATTTGGAAAGTGGTAGAAATAAAGATTGAGATAGAAGATGAAGAGGCTCCCACCGCCGTTGAAGAAATACTTCTCCAAAACAATGACATTGCTCTTAGTGCCATCCATGATGCTTTGGATGAGAGAACCTTTGAGCAAATCAAGAATATTGAGAGAGCTCATGAGGCATGGAAGAAGTTGGAAGAGTCATTTGAGGGCACTCAAGCCGTGAAGGGTGCAAAGGCATATATTCTCAAAGAAAAGTTTGCAAGCTTCAAGATGAAGGAAGATGAGAGTGTGCCGAACATGTTCCATCAGATGGAAGTGATTGTCAATGATCTCAAAGCACTTGGTGAGAAGATAGAGGACAAGGACTTCTCAAATAAGTTCTTGAGATGTTTACCCGCAAGATTTGGCATGTTGGTCACCTTGCTAGTAAGGACCGGTTTGAACACAATGACACCAAACCAAATCTTGGGAGATATTATGACCGATGATGCTTATAGAGATGAAGATGAGAAGGAAGAAAAGAAGGAGAAGAAATATGAGAAGAAGGATGACAAGAAGAAGAGCATGGCATTCAAGGCCACATTATCCAAGGGCAAAGCTAAGCAAAAAATATCAAGTGAAGATGATGATTCATGGGATGATGATGATGATGAGAAGATGGCTCTCTTTGTCAAGAGATTTGGCAAGTTCATGGTGAAGAAGGGCTACCGCGCTAGAAGAAAGAAGTCTTCATCTAAGAACAAAGAAGAGTCAAGAAGGTGCTTCAAGTGCAGAAGCAAAGATCATCTTGTTGCTCAATGTCCATATAATAGCGACAATGATGATAATAACAAGAAGAACAAGAAGAAAGACAAAAAAAAGAAAGAGAAGAAGGACAAGATGGCCTTCAAGAACAAGGGTGGTTCATATGTAGTCACTTGGGATAGTGATGCTTCCTCAAGTGATGATGATGATAGTGATGATAACAAGACCACTAAAAAGAAGGTTCTTGCAAGCATTGCAATCAATGAGAAGCCTTCTCTCTTCGAATCTTCATCATGCTTCATGGCTAAGGCCACTAAGGTACAATCTAGTGATGATGAAAGTGATGAAGAACATGATGATGAAAATGAACATGAACATAAAAATGATAGTGATAGTGATGATGATGAGCCTACCAAAGATGAATTGTTTGACATGCTAGAAGATGCCAAAGAACATTTTGACATTAAGAGAAGAGAATGCAAGAGCTTGAATAAGGAGGTAAAAGCCCTTAAGCAAGCCCTTGATGAGCTCAAAGCAACTCATGAGAGGCTAGAGGAAGCCCATGAGAAACTAGGCAAGGCTCACAAAAAGCTTGAAAAGGCTCACTCCTCTTTGCTTGATGAGAAAAATAAAAAGAAGCATGTTGAAACTTGCAATGTAGGTTTAACTTGTGATATAATTGATGAATCACTATCTATGCCTATCATTGTTCCTCCCACTAACCCTTCTTGTAGCACTTCCACTTCTACCTCATCTAGTAGTGATGGTCTCACTTGTGATGCCTCACTAGTGGTTGAGAATGAGAACCTCAAGAAGGAGGTCAATAAGCTCACTCACACCTTGGCTAAGGCCTATGGTGGTGAGGACCGCTTGCTTATGTGCTTGGGTAGCCAAAGAGCTTCTCTCTATAAAGAGGGTTTGGGCTATACCCCCAAGAAAGGCAAGGCGGCCTTTGCTCCTCACAAGACTAGCTTTGTGAAGAACAATGGTCGGTTTTGCACTAGTTGCAAGCAAGTGGGTCATAAAGAGCAAGAATGCAACAACAAGACCAAAAATACTAATGTATCCTCCATAAAGCTTGATTCATGCTATATGCTTACTAAGGGTATAAATGGTGTGAAGGCTAAGTTCATTGGTAAACCATGGATGGGCTCAAAGAAGAAAGTCATTTGGGTACCAAAGAGCTTAGTAACTAACCTTCAAGGACCCAAGCAAGTTTGGGTACCTAAAAAGAATTGATCTTCTTTTGTAGGCTAATTACAAAGTCGGAGGAAGGTATTGGGTTCTTGATAGTGGGTGCACTCAACACACGACCGGTGATGTAAGAATGTTCAACTCAATCAACATCAATGGCAATGATGGTTATGATAGTATTACATTTGGTGATAATGGCAAAGGCAAGGTCAAAAGATTTGGTAAGATTGTAATATCCAATGACATGAGCATATCCAATGTGTTGCTAGTAGAGAGCTTGAACTTTAATTTGCTATCTATAGCTCAATTATGTGATCTTGGATTCAAATGCATATTTGGGGTAGATGATATAGAGATCATAAGTGTAGATGGCTCTAATTTGATCTTCAAAGGCTTTAGATATGAGAATCTATACTTTGTTGATTTCAATGCTAGTGAAGCTAAATTATCTACATGCTTGTTCACTAAGTCTAGCATGGGTTGGTTATGGCATAGAAGGCTTGATCATGTTGGAATAAAACAATTGAATAGATTGGTTAAGCATGACTTAGTTAAAGGCTTGAAAGATGTTGTGTTTGAAAAGGATAAGCTTTGTAGCTCTTGTCAAGCCGGCAAACAAGTTGGAAACACCCATCCTAAGAAAAGCATGATGAGCACTAGTAAAGCATTTGAGTTATTGCACATAGATTTGTTTAGGCCAACACAATACACTAGTATTAGTGGAAACAAATATGGCTTTGTGATAGTGGATGACTACACTAGATACACATGTGTGTTCTTTCTAGTGGACAAAAGTGATGTATTTGCAAAATTCAAATCATTTGTCAAAGGCATTCATAATGAGTTTGAAACAACCATCAAGAGAGTTAGAAGTGACAATGGTAGTGAGTTCAAGAACACTAGAATTGATGAGTTATGTGATGAATTTGGAATTAGACATCAATTCTCGGCCAAGTACACACCTCAATCAAATGGCCTTATTGAGAGAAAGAATAGAACACTCATTGATATGCCAAGGTCTATGCTTAGTGAGTACAATGTGAGTCAATCCTTTTGGGCCGAAGCTATCAACACGACTTGCTATTGTAGCAACCACCTCTATTGTCACCCATTGAAAGAGAAGACACCATATGAGCTCTTGAATAGTAGAAAGCCCTACATTGTATATTTTCGGGTCTTTGGTTGCAAATGCTATATCTTGAAGAAAGGCACTAGATTGGGCAAGTTTGATAAGAAATGTGATGAAGGATTCCTACTTGGCTATTCCACTACAAGCAAAGCATATAGAGTTTGGAATTTGGATAGTGGTACTCTTGAGGAAGTTCATGATGTTGAATTTGATAAAACCAAAGGTTCACAAGTAGAGAATAAGAACTTGGAAGATGTTAGAGGCATTCATCTTTCAAATGCCATGAAGAACATGGATATTGGTGAATTGAGGCCTAGGCAAGTGAATGATGAAGAAGATGATCAAGTGCAAGTGATCTCTAACTCAAATGTGCAAGATGATACAAATCAAGTTAGTGCAAGTGGATCTCATGATAATGAACAAGATCAAGTGGCTAGTACATCATCTCAATCCAATGATCAAGCAAGTGCAAGCAATCAAGTTCCAATCCTCCAATCAACCAATGTTGTAAGGGATCATCCATTATACACTATCATTGGTGATATTTCTAGAGGTGTACAAACTAGATCAAGATTGGCTTTATTTTGTGAGCATTTCTCATTTGTGTCATCCATTGAACCAAAGAAGATAGATGAATCATTGAAGGATGTTGATTGGGTTAATGCTATGCATGAAGAATTGAATAACTTTACAAGAAATCAAGTATGGGAATTAGTGGAAAGACCAAAGGGACATAATGTGATTGGAACCAAATGGGTCTTTATAAACAAGCAAGATCAAGATGGGATAGTAGTAAGAAACAAAGCAAGATTAGTAGCACAAGGCTATACACAGGTTAAAGGTCTTGACTTTAGAGAAACATATGCCCTAGTTGCTAGATTATAAGCAAATAGAATCTTGCTAGCCTATGCTTGTGCCCACAATATCAAGCTCTATCAAATGGATGTTAAGAGTGCATTTCTAAATGGCTACATCAATGAAGAAGTATATGTTGAGCAACCTCCCAGTTTTGAAGATGACAAGAAGCCCAACCATGTATACAAGTTGAAGAAGGCTTTGTATGGATTGAAACAAGCACCTAGAGCATGGTATGAGAGATTGAGGGATTTCCTACTCTCTAAAGGGTTCACAATGGGTAAGGTTGACACCACTCTTTTCATCAAGAAGATTAGAAAAGACTTGTTTGTGTTGCAAATCTATGTTGATGACATCATATTTGGATCAACCAATCAAAATTTTTATGATGAGTTTGGAAAAATGATGGCTAATGAGTTTGAGATGTCCATGATTGGAGAGTTGAGTTACTTCCTTGGTCTTCAAATCAAGCAATTGAAAAATGGTACATTTATGAGTCAAGGCAAGTATATCAAGGACATGATCAAGAAGTTTGGCATGAGTGATAGCAAAGTCATTAGCACACCAATGGGAACAAATGGTAACTTGGATAGTGATGCAAGTGGCAATATGGTGGATCAAAAATTGTATCGGTCTATGATTGGAAGCCTACTCTATGTGACCGCATCAAGGCCGGATGTCATGTTTAGTGTATGCATATGTGCAAGATTTTAAGCCTCACCAAGTGAAAGTCATTTGAAGACTACAAAAAGGATATTAAGGTACTTGAAGCATACATCAAATGTTGGTTTATGGTATCCCAAAGGAGCAAAGTTTGAGCTAGTTGGTTACTCCGACTCGGATTATGCGGGATGCAAGTTTGAAAGGAAAAGCACCTCGGGCACATGTCAATTATTGGGAAGATCACTTGTTTCTTGGTCATCAAAGAAGCAAAATAGTATTGTATTATCAACCGCCAAAGTCGAATACATATCCACCGGTAGTTGTTGTGCATAAGTACTTTGGATGAAGGCCACTTTGAGTGACTTTGGAATCAAGTTTAAGAAAGTGCCATTGCTATGTGACAATAAGAGTGCAATCAAGTTGACCAACAATCCGGTTCAACATGCAAGAACAAAGCACATTGATGTCCGCCACCATTTCATAAGAGATCACCAACAAAAAAGGAGACATTTGCATTGAGAGTGTAGGCACCGAAGATCAACTTGCCGACATATTCACCAAGCCATTGGATGAGAAAAGGTTTTGCAAGCTAAGGAATGAGTTGAACATATTAGATTTCTCAAATATGTGTTGATGCACCCCCACTTATATGACATGCCTCTCCTTCGAGCAATCCAAGGTAAAAGTTGATTGGCATGACATACATCCTTGCTAAGGACATGTTTAGTGCATCTAGTCATCTCTCTATTTTATTAAGCTCATTCATGAAAATCAAATGAATTTGATGTTTATATGGTATCACTATTGCTTTTATGCTTGACTTGATCTAGTGGTAGCATATGACATGTTTATGGGCTTGTAAACCTAGTGTTTAATCTAGAAAATGAGCTCTAAGTGTTTAACTCAACATGATACAAGATAACCCTTACTTGGAGGTATGAAGAAGCTTATCCTTGGATCAAACCGAGTTAAATATCTTTGGCAAATGATCTAGACTGGACCAAATTTGGGAAAATGATCCTCATCCCATTGATTGACATTTATAATCTCTACCTATCTATATTTTAAACCTTTGTGGTCATTGATGACAAAGGGGAAGAAATAGTGCACAAAGATAGTGAAAAGACAACACAAAAGGGAGAGAAATTAAGATACAAGTGAGAAATTAAGATACAAGTGATAGGGGGAGAACTTGACATAAGGGGAGAAATATGACAAAGAAAGGGATCACTTAAAATTTTATGCACACAAGTAGGGGGAGCAAGCTCATGAACTTGCATGGTGCATTTGGATGTGCATTTCATATGTTTGCTTGCATGGCATAAGTTTTAAACTTCAACATCCATGCTTGTGTGATGTATGCTAGTTGTAAGATTGAATGATGAAATGAAATTACTAGATATCTTTCATTTCCAAGTATTGTTTCCAAGTGGTATAGAGCTAACCATGGTGCTAAGGATGGTATAATGGTGCACTCCGATTGATATCACGCTTCAAAGGTCCATCTTTTATACCTTAGCATTATTTGGTAGACATTGTCTCCTATATTTCCTATCTAAGCATATGTGCAAGCTACAATCTAAACTCTTAGCACATATGTAGGGGGAGCAATTGCTACCATTTGGGGTTCATAAAACTTGTCCATATCCTTTTACACATAGTAAATATGCTTGGGCAAACAACATGGATTCAATTGAATTTCAATTCTTATCTTTGTGAAAGGGTTCTCATCAATTACCAAAAAGGGGGAGATTGAAAGCTCTAGTTTGGTTTTGGTGAATTGATGAAACCCTAAGTGCTAACCTAGTTTATCAAGTGATCATGAGATATGTAGCACACTCCAAGTGGTGAAGCAAATGAAGATCATAGCATGATGATGATGATGCCATGATGATGATCAAGTGCTTGGACTTGGAAAGAAGAAAGAGAAAAACAAAAAGCTCAAGGCAAATGTATAAACCATAGGGAGCTATTTTGTTTTGGTGATCAAGACACTTAGAGAGTGTGATCACATTTAGGTTTGATAGCTGTACTATTAAGAGGGGTGAAACTCGTATCGAAATGCGGTTATCAAAGTGCCACTAGATGCTCTAACTCATTGCATATGCATTTAGGATCTAGTGGAATGCTAACACCCTTGAAAATGTTTGTGAAAATATGCTAACATATGTGCACAAGGTGATACACTTGGTGGTTGACACATTTGAGCAAGGGTGAAGAAGTTAGAGGTGAAAAGGAGTTAGTCTTGCTGGTCACTGAGTGATCGGACGCTGGTCTCAGAGGGACCAGCACGTCCGGTCAAGTGTGGCAGCATAGACGCCAGCATCGGTCATTGACCGGATGCTGGGTCTTGGACCGACCGGACGCTGAGGTCCAGGGTCCGATCTTGTTGTTGAACAGCATAGAAGAAAGTCAATGTGTGACCGGATGCTGTCAGGGTCCGGTCAAGCTTGACCGGACGCGTCCGGTCAAAGAAAATTGTTTCTAGAACCTTATTGGAAACGACCGGACGCTGGAGGCTGAGCGTCTGGTCAGTTTGTGCGCTGTGTTCGGTCAACTAATGACCATTGAAATTTGATGAATGGTATTTGAAGCAGGGGACACGTGGCGTGAATCACGTGACCGGACGCTGAGGTCCAGCGTCCGGTCGATCCGACCGGAGCGTCCGGTCATCCTGAGTTGTGCCAGTGAAGGGGTACAACGGCTCTATTTCGTGGGGGCTTCTATTTAAGCCCCATAGCCGGCTCAAGCTCATATTCTTGGCCATTTACATTGACATATCAACCTTGTGAGCTTAGCCAAAGCCCTCCCATTTATCTCCATCATTGATTCATCATCTTTGTGAGATTGGGAGAGAATCTAAGTGCATTGCTTGAGTGATTGCATCTAGAGGCACTTGGTGTTCGTGTTTCGCTGTGCGATTTATTTGTTACTCTTGGTGGTTGTCGCCACCTAGACGGCTTGGAGCAGCGAGGATCGTCAAGCGGAGGGTGGTGATTGTCTCCGGCTCCGATCGTGGTGATTGTGAGGGGTTCTTGACCTTTCCCCGGCGAAGAGCCAAAAGGTACTCTAGTGGATTGCTCGTGGCTTGTGTGATCCTCATCTTGTGTTGGTTGTGCGGCACCCTATTGAGGGTTTGGCGTGTGAAGCCAATTAGCGCGTGAACCTCCAAGTGAGTGAATCGCCACAACGAGGACTAGCTTGTCGGCAAGCAAGTGAATCTCAGTAAAAATCATTGTGTTCATCATTGATTTTGAGGTGATTGGTCTTCATTATTATTCATCCTTGTGATTGCTTGGTTCTTTCATCTATACGGTAGTATAACCTTCTTGATCACTCTCTTTACATTATCGCAAACTAGTTGTTAAGCTCTTTAGTGTAGCTAGTTGTGAGAGCTTGCTTGCTTGGTTAGTGTGGCTCTTTAGTTAGCCTTTGAGAGCACACTAACATAGGATAGTGTCATAGCCATTGTGTGAATAGATACTATCTAAACTAGAATTGTGGTAGGTGGCTTGCATTTTGAGTAGGCTAGCGCAACACTTGCTCCGCCTCATAATTTTCTAACCATTTTGTTAAATGTTGTTCTAGAAATTTTTATTAGGCTATTCACCCCCCATCTAGCCATTAGGACCTTTCACTGACCGCACGCCTACGTGCTTCACGTGGGGCCCACGTTGCTTCGTTTCCCGCGTATGACTCGATCTACACCCACGCTTGTTTCCCGCGCCTACCGGTTGCGCCCCTCCGCTCCCACACGCATGCACACAGGCCCAAGCAGCTGCAAGCAGATGGCTGTGGCAGGTGAGTCCCACTACAACATTTAAACACTAGATCTACTTTTGCAAAATCTAGATGAAACATTTGCACCATACGTCTAAAATAGATGAAACATTTATGACATATAGTTGAAACACCATTACAACATGTGCAACATCCCGATCTATTTTTGAAATATCCAGATGCAACACTTGCAACATACAAAAGAAGACAGATGAAACACTTGAGACATGCGTCTGAAACACTTGCAACATACGTGTACAAAAATAGATGAAACATTAGGAATAGACACTTGCAACATACGTATACAACTATTGCAACATATGCAACATCTCGATCTACTTTTGCAACATCCACATGAAACACTTGCAACATCTAGATAAAACATCTGAAACACTTGAAACATACTCTTGCAATATGCCTTTTTAGCGCGCAATGTCACCTTGCTGCTTGGACGAATCACGGAACTCGACGTCGCCGCAACGCATGGAGCTCACCGATACTCCCGTAGGCGAGGACCTGCTCGGTGGCCTGGGCCAACGCACCCTGAGCGCAGTGGAGGACGGGCATGGCCCGACAGGGGATGGCGGCGACGGCGTGACGGAGTGGCCTGGCAGGGTCGACGCCCGAGCGCTGTGCCTCAGAGGCGGTCGCGCGTCGTGCCTGGCTGGGCCAGCGACCGAGCACTCAAGGCGCCAGGCGAGCGGATAGGAGCAAGTGAGCGGATAGGAACGAATACGCGGACGAGCAGATTTTTTTATTTAGAAATGGAGGGCAGGGGGTCTTGGGCTGGCGTCGCGCGGCCCACCAACGGAACGTCCGGGCGACGCCACTAAACGGCGAACGTTCATTCAAAATGAACCCAACGATCAATTCTCCGACCATGCTAGCTGCCTTAATAGGAAATCATTCATTCCCACCTAACACCAGTCTAGGAGCGTGTTTAGTTGCCCAAATATGGGAATTTGGGCTACTGTAGCACTTTTCGTTTTTATTTTGCAAATAGTGTTCAATCGTGGACTAATTAGGCTTAAAACGTTCGTCTCGCAATTTCCAACCAAACTGTGCAATTAGTTTTTTTTTCGTCTACATTTAATACTCCATGCATGTATCGCAAGATTCGATGTGATAGGTACTGTAGCACTTTTTTGGATTTTGGGGTGGGAACTAAACACGCGCTAGGATAGTATACTATTCTCTTTCGGTTTCTCTTTTAGATTTCAGGCGGACGTTGCACGCGTTTTTTTCTCTATTCGCGCGCAACCGCACAACCGACGGAAGTTTCACTTGCGTTTTTTTTCTTCTGAGAACCGCACGCATAACTTAGAAAACTGAGTTACGCAGCATAGCTTTCAAGATTAACTTAACAGTTCTAAGTTATACATTTCTTTTTGCGCAAAATTTACATTTTTAAAACAGCTGCGAGAATAACATTCTCTTTAGATTTCATCAGCATTTTTTTCTTTTCAAAAACTAAATCATTCGGGAACATGGGAATAAGGTTAAAAAAAGGATTGGGAGCAAAATAAAAGTAACTTTTATAACCTATAATACACAACAAATTCCATAATATGATGCAAACTTGCAAACACCAGATAAATAATAACATTCATAATTTCTGCAACTATGATAGTCTCGGCATCTCTGTAGCTATAACATTGAGCATTTCTATGTCTTCAATTGGAACATCTGCAAAAATTATGAAGCACACTTATGTATAAAATGTTATATTGTCAAAGCTGTGAATATATGTTATGTGTATAACTTAGTATAAAAGTTACGTGAATATATTTGTACACAACTTATGTACAAAAGTTATGAAACACAACTTATGTTCATAAATTATTCTACAATTTATGTATGTAAGTTTATTCTATACAATTTGCCGACGCTGTCCAACAAAAGTTCTGATAAAAACTCGTGCTAATAAGTTCTACTATGCAAAATGTTATATTATAAAAGTTATGGTAAAAAGTTATTCATAAAAGTTATGTACGTAACTTAGTAATTTTCCGAAAAAAAGAAAGTTATGTGTATAACTTGCTTGTATAACTTAGATATATAACTTAATGAATGACTTAGATGTAAAGTTGGACGTATAAGTTATATTCATGAACTTAGATGTATAAATTAATATCATAATATATTAACAGAAATACGAAACTATGTACGAAATAACTTGTATAAAAAAATAAAAAGGTAAAAGAAAAAATTTGAAAATAAAATAAAAAAAAGATGGATACACATGCAGTTAGTAGTAGTCTAAAGAGACATGCAAACATGCATGTATGGTGTTTACCATTTCTTTTATGTACGGTCAAGAAATACCACGACGCATCCACCAGCCATGCAATGCAGCCACAGTAGCACGCCGTACGGTGGAGACGCGTGGACTGGTTTTTGGCCTTGTTCACCTGAACTTATTAGCTGTACCGTTTCAATAAAATAATAGTGTTTTTCTCTCATAATAAATTAATATCAACATCATCATCGGTCGGTAGTTCTCATATAGCGGGGAAATCAAGTAATAGCATTTTCACTAAGGAAGTGGGTCACCCATTGCAAAAAAAGTTAGGAGCACATATAGGCGAAAGTACTACTTGTTAATTCAACTATAACTGAGCGGAACCTTCCTTTTAGGCAAGGCACGGCAACAACGAAAAGAACATCGAGAGGGCTTTCTTATTCGCAATCTAAAACTATAATCATAAGAGAAACATGAGGGACAAACTCTCCCTTTGCTCTCTCTGGTAAACTGAAGAACGGGAATGGATCCTGTGCATACTGTACTTTGAGATTATTCTTAGTCAACCCGGTAGCTAGTTGGATAACAAACAAAAACACCAAAACCTCGTTGTCAAAACCACCAAATATGCAACCTGCAGTGTTCTCAAATTAAACCCCCACAATCTATCTTGTAATGGTATATAGTACGTTTACATCACCAGTACATGTTCGGCATGCTTCCTAGTTGCTGACAATGATACCAACTGGCCGTCTCAATCTCCGTGCTGCTCTGACGCATGTCAGAGAGGTCGCCGCCGGTCGTGCCCATCGAAGACCGGAACATCTCGTCGAGCTCTGTCGTCGCCGCAGGTCCACACGAGCCGCTTCTGGTTTCTGGAGGCTGCTGGCTCACGACGACGGCGTTCGTGCCTTCGGCGACCATGACCATGTCGTCGTCCGTGCCGTTGCCGCCTCCGCCGGCACCAATGCGCGTGTCATCAACGCCGCCGCCAGTACCGTATGGCAGTCCGGTGGTGATCCAAGGCGGCGGCACTGGTGCCGCACTAATAACGTCTGCGTTCCGCCCGGCGTCGTCGCGCGGTCGCCGTGGCGGCGGCATGCCGGCGAAGAGGAGTTGGAAGCGCTTCTTGAGGCGCGTGTTCCAGTAGTTCTTGATGCCGTTGTCGGTCCTCCCGGGGAGGTGCGCGGCGATGAGGGACCACCTGCTGCCGACGGCGGCGTAGAGCGCGCAGATGACGCGGTCCTCCTCGGGCGAGAAGCCGCCGTGCCGGACGCCCGGGCGGAGGTAGTTGAGCCACCGGAGGCGGCAGCTCTTGCCGCACCGGTGCAGCCCGGCCTTCCGCGGCAGCGCCATCCAGCCCCCGGCGGCGCTGCCGCCGTGTCGCTCGATGTAGGACCGCAGCCGCGCGTCCTCCTCCTCCGACCACGGCCCGCGCTTCACCGCCGCCTTGTCGCAGCAGGGCGATCGCCCCATTATACTATTCCCTGCTCCTGCAGCTGGCTAGTACAGAAAACTGAATGGGACTTGCAAGGGTGAGGATGTATAAAAACTACTAGAAATCTAGAATGGATGTGTGTGTATGCCTGCGGATGGAGTTTGACTGCACCATCGCTTTCGTGTGTGTGTGTGTATGCCGACTACTTCGCCGCGCCCTTTGTCAACTACATTCGCTTTCATGCAACGTGTGGAGAACTGGAAATGCAAAACCACTGTCTACATATATGCATGGACGAGTTTATCACGGTACCATACTCAACCCACACCATTATGCCTTGAGGCATGGATTTCTTTTGCAGATAAACTGTAAGCGTGTAATTAAATCTACCAAGACAAGCAAAAACGCATGTAGTTACAAAAGCCTCGGTAGCACCTGAGGTCCTGGGCTCGCCGGGAGCGAATATTTCAGGATTTAACGGCTTTGTGCTTTCGGTGGTAGACGGCATTACCTTCGACAGCGAGACACCACCTATGGTGACTTCGTCAATCTCGTCTCGTGGATTTGTTGGCCCGGTCTTCGAATGTGCTTATAGTGGTAGGGTTACGTGTGTGCGTGTGTTACGAGCGTCCGCGTTGTACCACGTAATCTCAAAAAAAAATCTACCAAGACAAACACACAAATTCTCGCAGTATATATTATGTTATGAACGAGATTATCCTTATTATGTTATGACGATGAAATTGAAACGAAGTACCTTAAGTTTTTTTAGATAAGGAACAGAGTCAATGGAAAGTAGATGAGGGAG
Source organism: Miscanthus floridulus (assembly GCF_019320115.1). Classification (NCBI taxonomy): domain Eukaryota; kingdom Viridiplantae; phylum Streptophyta; class Magnoliopsida; order Poales; family Poaceae; genus Miscanthus; species Miscanthus floridulus. The sequence continues at coordinate 84,819,683 of NC_089594.1, read as the reverse complement.
TAGTACTTAGGAGTCGTTAACCGTGTGGTCGTTGTCTACAGAGCTTTTGTGCTTTTGTCTACTGTACCTTTGATGCTGGCTCAGCCGCAGCAAGCTCTACCGAGCATGACCTAAGTTTTGAATTGAAAAAGCTAGCCCATGTGGTCCCTTGTCTTGTTTGCTCAATACTCCGTGTAGCATTCTACTGCTCATGACTCGACCAAAAGAAAAAGGACTGCAGATTTGTACCGGTAATCAAGCTCTGATGCATCATTTCACGGCGACTTTTCGCGACGACATATATACCGGTTGTTGTTCGGCTCATGCTTTCTGCGACCGATAAGCAAGCCGAACCTGATTTGTTGTGAGATAAAAATACTGTTGTTTGGCAAACTATTATTCCCATTTTTCAGTGAGGTACGGTATGGATACATATGTGTGCGCGCGCGCGTGTGACATTCTAGTTCAAAGCAAAAATGGGTGGAACGTCCCGTTCCATGAAAGCATCGTGAGAAGTGAGAACCTGTCGTGGATTCATAAATATAAAACATGTCCACACACGCAATCACCCCAACATCTAACGTAACAGAGCTACGATCGATCTTCCTGAGTTTATGGAATTGTTTTTCTTTTAAACTACTCATTGATTAATGTTTTTATGAACACATGTCATATGAATCTACAGGTCCTCACAGTGTCTTCGTGGGTTATATTGCCACCCTTTTTCTCTAGAAAAATAGGCCAAATATTACAGATATATGCAACTTGAGTTGACCCACCTACCATTCTGTGTGTCGAAGACTTTATAGAGCAGTCATCTGTATATTTGCTTAAAGAAGAATAATCAACCAGTAATTGATTTGTGCATATATAATATATAGAGAGAGTAGCTAAGTGTAGCTAGGTAGGTATATATATGTTATATTATATGGTCAATCGTCGTAATTAATAATCTGTACAAATTTCTACGGACACTATAAGTCACAAACTTCTAATTGGAAGAACTGACCAAGCGTTTAGCTTAGACCAGTCTCTTTATAGATGACAGCTTGTTATTTTGGATTGAAAGAGACTTGTCATCATCATACTACTTCAGATCACATCACTTCGCCGCCGGCATTAGACTCGCCAGCATATCCAATGCCAATGCACAAGAAAACATCCCTATTGACTGTTGGCCTGTTCCAAGGGATTCTGTTTCCACATGGTCATGCATGTTTCCCCAATTGCCTCCATCAAGAGAGATCAAATGGTGAAAAAAATAGAAGGTACTAACATGAAAATATTAAAAGATATATGTGATGAGTCACTCATTTAAAACTTTAAAGTGAAATGTCAGAATCAGCGTGCAAATTGGGACTTGGGAGGATGGGCCGCACGGCCCGTTAGGGCGAAACCCTGACCTCAGCGCCGGCGGCCCCCTCCTCCTCCTCCTGTCCCCTCCCTTCTTCCACCACCGTCCTGCACCATATGTGCGAGGCTAGCCATGGCGACCCCGCTGCACCATCGCCGTTCAGGAGGGCGTCGTCCATGACGGCCGCCCCCTCCTCGTCGCTGCCGGCGCTGGCTGAGCCGGCGTTCGGCTCCCCATCCCCACCTCCTCCTCCCTCGCGCTACTCCCTTCCTCGGCCAGAGAACTCGGCGCAACCACCTGCCAGCGCGTGAGCGGAGCCGTGCTGCAGTCCGCCTCCTACGTGCCGGAGCAGCCCGGCGAGCCTGGGTCTCGTGGCGCACGGCCCGCCGCCGGGTCACCGCTCCTGGGGGCCTCAGGGGCATCGCCGCAGCCGGAGCCGATAGCTGCCATGGCAATGACGCCCTGCTCTCCCACCGAGGGTGCCCTTCACCAGCTGTGCGCGCCTCTGAAGTGCGCGGACGTCGACGCCCATGAAGCTCCGTCTCCGGGGCCAGATTTCGTGGCCGTGGCTGCCTCCCAGCCACGCGAGGGGGCCGGATCTGGCGTGACCAGCGACCGTGACGGCTGGTCCATTGCGCAGCCGCTGCCATAGGACAAGGGTCCCTTGCCCATGCTGGGGACAGCGGCTGCGGGCCCAGTTCTAGGGCAGTCGCCTTTCCTCTCCCGCTTTCACCCAAGGGGTTCAGCGGGGCGCTCCAAGGCTCTACGATGGGCAATCGACCTCCTCGATGATTCCGATGCGGATGCGTTGCTGATCTCCCCAACCCCCTACCTCGATGCGGTTCTTCGTGAGTCGCAGCCACCGAGGGCGTCGCCGCTGCCAGTGATGTCCCACCCCACGGCTGTTGGTGGCGTCGACCATGCCGGGGGGTGGCGCAGGCGCATCAACCATTGTTGGCCATTGCCGAGGCTCATCCATGGGCTTCCTGTCCGTGGCAAGGATGCGGACACCGGTAGCAGCCTGGTTGCACGGCGCGTGCCAGCCCACGTGAGGCTCGGACCACGCTCCGGCGGTAGTAGGCATATCTTCGCTACAGATGCTGATGGTGGGCGTGAGGTCCTATTGCGGGGAACGCCAAGCGGCTCTAATGGGGCATGCCCTGTGCGTCCTGCACGTTCGGAGGAACGTCCACCCTCCGCCCGCTTTCTGTCAGACCTACATGGAAAGTGCTTCAACTGTCTCTTGTCCTCGCCCCGGGTGGTGACCTGTAGGCTACCTCCGCATTGCCTACGCTGCAGGGGGTTCCGACACCTCGCGTGCGACTACAAGCGGCGGCGGCGGAAACCTCCTACAGCTGGCGACATAGGTGGCCGGCCACAACCACTTGCCTAGGACCATACCTCGGCCACCCAGTCACCCGCCCATGGCGGTCCAACAGAGTCGGGTGGAGCTGTGCCTGTGGTGACTGCTGCTGTGTCTGTAGGCCGTGGGTGGCGGCGGCAGACAATACACCACAAACGGCCAGTGGTTGACACCATCGACTCCTCTAGCGACGCTGTAGCCGATCGCGTCGAGACCATCGGCACCACTGGGGCGCTAGAAACCACTGCCGTAGCCGACTGTGCTACCTAGGAGGTTCACGGTGAGCCCACCAGTGAGGTATGGGGCTTTTCTGAGCTCGGTCTATTGCTCACACAATACGCGAAGGCCACGCACACCGCACACGATGTCTCAGAGGACCTAATGATGGAGGAGATTGTAGCCTCACTAGTGGTCTGTCGGATGGCCACCGGTGACCTACGCGGTATCCTTGCTCTGACGGCAACGGGCTTCGCTCCACGGCCGCCTGAACATGGTCAGGCTCAGGTCACGCCACTTCGGGTGGTGTAGACCACCCCATCAAGAGCTACCACCCCTACGGAGGACGAGGAGGGTGCTCCGCCTAGCTTTGGTCCGCCCGAGCCCACGGCGGATGCTGAAATGTTTAGTACGCCGCCTTGGAAGGACCGCACGATCGACATCAGTGAAAGCTCCACTGCACGCTGCCTCAAGAGCTTCACCAGGCGCGTGCTAAAAAAGGTTGACTCTCCGCTTATTCGTGAGCCTCCCAAGCAGCCTCTTGCTAAGCCGGTGCTGCTGTGGTGGAGCCGACGGTTGGCGGCTTAGAGCTTCTCTCGAGTACCTACTTTCAAGCGAGGTGAGGTGCTGATCATGCAACGTATGGGCTACACCAAGGGTCCATCAGTGCCATCCGCGTCGGAGCTAGAGGCCTTTGACAAGATCTTCAATGGCAACCTGACTGCGTCCAACGTCGAAGCGCTGGACGCACTCTTCCTGGATGGTGGAAAGGGCTCGTCAAGGCAGCCGCGAAGATGCAAGGCCACCTCCTAGGTCGCACCGCTGCGTCGATGTTGGTTGTTTCCATTTATGTAATATCGAAACTAGAGATCTTTTGCTAGGATGGTCCAGCTACGGCTGTTTTAGGTCGACCTCCTTCGGCGCTCGGTAGAAACGCGTTGTCTGTGTGTTTAAACTCTTCTTCTTAATACAATGATACGCAAATCTTTTGCGTATTCAAGAAAAAAAAGATATATATGATAGGTAGAACAGTCCAAAAGATGTGGGACCCATACCTATGTTTTTTTGTTTTTAAATAAAAAGTAACTAGGTAATTCAAGTCTATTGTATTTGTTCACATCTCGCGGCATCAAAAAAGCCATCATTGCCGAGCTCATCACTGAGTGCCCTTGAATCCGTAGCGACGCATGGAAGAATCCTCAGTTGTTGAATCCCAATGAGCACACACCTATGCCAACATGAATGCCTGTTTGGTTGGTGTCATAGTCTGTCACGCTTAATTAACCTTTGGCAAAGCATGGCCGGCACATAAAGTGTGGTGAGCAAAATCATACACTATCAGGTTGGTGCGCTTCGATCTCCTAGTGTAGTAAAGACTAGCGTACCAACTGTGCAAGGCACATGAAAATGGTCTTCTTAAATGCTAAAAGCCGCATGATTATTAAGTGCTAGAAGAATCCATCTTCACTAGGAGAAGTTATAGATTTCGGTTGGGGAAGCTACACTTGTGGCAAAGTTTGTAAAAAAGAGTCTATGACATGTAGGAGGGTGCTAATAAGAAAGTTGGCACGTCGTAGTTGTGGTAGTTAATCAAACGGTTGCCGGAAATACTATGACATGGCTAATCCATGTAAACAGGTTCAACATGAATGGCCTCTGATTGGTTGTATGAGTTTTTTCTTGAGGCTTTTACCTGTGTACCCTTAAAAAAGATGCCACACTCCTGCGTACCCCTCAAAAGTTGGTCGTCACCTACATGCCCTCACTCGAACTTTTCTTTTTCCTGACGCCATTCCGTCGGCATTTGCTCCAAACGGTGGGTAACGGCTCTGGAGAATGACTCAGTTGCCCTTAGGCTTGTATGGGCGTCTGAACTTTTTCGTTTCCCCTGTGCCATTGCCAGGCCAATTGGCTTTGGCACCAGAGACGCCGCTGTTGGCGCCAAAGGACAGGGATTTGGCGCCAAAGAGCCTGCCCTTCTCCTCCTATATATTGGCACCAAAGGCCAGGGAGTTGCCACTCTCTTGAGCCCTCTCTCTTTGACAGCCATGTCACAAGGTAGCAGCAGCTATGGTGGTGCGCCAAGGCGGTGTGTGCTTTGCCCGAACTGCAATGTGCTCGCCAATCGCTTCATCTCGACGACCAGGGCCAACCCCAACCGGGCCTTTCACAAGTGCCCTTATTTCGCGGTTTGTGCTTCTCTCTTTGGTCAACATTGTTTGTCTTTCCCTCTTTGCTCAGTCTCTATGTTGGATTTCAGATTGGAGGATGTCAGTACTATCAGTGGGAGGATGAGATGGGGGAGACAGCTACACCAATCCAAGCAGTTCCTCTGCAGGCAGTGGCAGCACCTGGTGGTTTTCCCACAGCTCCTCCTCTGGCCATCTTGCAGGAAGGTTCCCAGGCAGCTGTAGTTGAAGGCCATGCACCAATGGACAAGAGGGTGTAGCAGTAGCTTAGGAGGATTGAAAAACTTGTGTATTTGTGCTTGGTGCTTGCTTTGTATGCTATTTTCAAGAAGTAGGCTGCTGTTGTGTGTGTGTGTGAGTTTTCATGGATGTATGGATCAATCAATGCATGAATGAATAGATGAATGAATGAATGCTTCTCATGGTTCATAACAACATTAAGACAAAGAAACTAACAGTTCACTCATCCATCACATAACTGGTAGCATAAAGTGTTTCATCACCAACAGCATATGGTGTTTGATCACATCACTTACAGTTTACACATAGAAACTAAATTACTAGAGTTTGTTCACATCACTAACATGAACCATCAATTCAGATAAGGTTTTTCATGATAGCCCCAAAAGAACATCAAAGTACCAAAAGATCATGCGTCAGGGCCAAAAAAAGAACATCACAACACTAATAGAACATCACTAGAGTTTCTTACTGCAGCTTCTTTGGTGTCAACTTCTTCTTCACTGCTCCCTTATTTCTTCTTGGTGTGCATTGTGGATCCACAGGCTCAAGTGGGAGGTCATCAACTGGTTGGCTGGGCTGGGTGTCCACTGTAATGGAGTCTTCATTGAAAGGAACCAGATGCACAGATAAGAGTGGGACTGGATCATTTGAACTAGTTCCAGACCTGACAGTCAACAGTATGCATTAGATTTCCACCTGGTTGAAATGAAAAGGATGAGGTAAAGAACAGGTACCTTGTAGACACACTAGTAGGAGCTGAGGTTGAACTAGTGGTGGCTGGTGCTGCACCCTTGTGTTTTTGTGAGGAGGTTGAAGAAGAGGATGACTTCCTCTTCCTTTTGTTATGGATGGCATTTGCCACTGCCTCATTGAATGGGAACTACATCTGGAATGGCTGGGCCACCACAAGACTCCTCTCTGTGTTGCTTGCTGCGGCCTTCTTCAACCTCTTCTTTGGTGTGCCCCTACAAAGGAAAATAGATTAGCTTCTGTGTATGCAAAGCTATGTACATGCAAAGGTAGCTATATGCATAGGACAACATATTACCTTGCTGCCTCCATTGCAGCTATGTCTTCTGGGTTCCCATTCTTACAAGTGTACCAGTGATGGCCCAACTGATGACAGATGGGGCATTCATGTTTCTTTGACTTCCTCTGGCTGCTGCCTCCCTCAAGTGCAGATTTCATCCTATTCTTTCTCCTACCTCCACCTGTGGACTTTAGAAGAGGAGGGTTCAAGAAAAAGCCTGGTTCTGCCTCTGGCCACATGCTCTTATCAGGTATGCTAGGGATGGAGCCGTCATATGCAACTCTGAAATTGTTGACAGAGAAGTACTCATCCACATAGTCTTCAAGCTTTGCGCCAGGAATTGAGGTAATGTATGCAATGGCATGCTTGCATGGGATTCCTGACCCCTGCCAAACCCTACAAGAACAGGTCCTGTCTGCTAGGTTGACCACAAACCTGAACCCAGTTCCTTGCAGACCTTTAGCACATAGCTCTGCCACACCTTCAGGTGAGGCTGTGATGACATCTATGTCCAAGTTGTAAGTGTCTTCCCTAAGCCTCTGCATGATATGGGGCATAATTTTGCCATTGAGCTTAGCAGCTACCCTCTTCCTATGGTTCCACTTGATTAAAAGCATCTGCCTTATAGTGTCCAGCAAGTCATCCAGGTGCTTACACTTTTCAGGTTTGACCCAGTTGTTGAAGGACTCAGCCAAATTGTTTGTCACATAGTCAACCTTTGACAGTGTGGTGTACTGGCTCCTGGTCCAAAGCTTCTTGTGATTCTCTTGCAAGTACTTCATTGCTTCTGGTTTGGCTATAGCCATTGCTTCATAATGCTTCTTAAACATGTATGGCTCCATGAATATGAGGAAGCCCATAAGTGATCATCAAACACTCTACCACTATACCTCTTCTTGAAATTCTGTACTAAGTGATACATACATTCTCTATGTTCAGTTGTTGGAAAAACTTGACTGACTCCATTCATTACTGCCTGCCCACAGTCTGTATGGAATGTCATGCCTTCTAGAGTGCCTATTGCCTCCTTCAATCTCTCCATGAACCAGATCTAATTTTCATTGGTTTCAGAGTCAATCACACCAATAGCAACTGGATACATCCAGTTGTGGGCATCTACTGCACATGCAACACACAACTGTCCCCTAAATCTCCCTGTCAAAAAGGTACTATCTACTACAAGATATGGTCTACATCCCCTAAGAAATCCATCAACACATGCTTTCAGAGCAAAAAATAGCCTGTTAAACCTGACCTTATTATTGATGGTGTGATGATCAATGACAAGAACTGAACCAGGACTAGATTGTTCTAACTGGGCCTTAAACCTAAACAAATTGTGGAAACTCTTGCCCCAAGGCCCATAAAGTTGATCCATTGCAAGGTATTTACCTTTGTATACTTTCCTGTAGCTGATCTGAACCTTGTACAGATCCTTCAGCCACCTTTGCAGCTCTTTTGCATCAACATTTCCATCCTCTTTCAACCAATCAATTACCTTGCTGCACACCCAAAACTGACTAAGTCCAACACAGGATCCTTGTCTCCTAGTGCTCTGACAGCCATTTCCATGCTCATGTGGGTTCACCTTCACCTAGAAAAAAAGTTGAAAAGAAACACATGTTAGCAGCTAGGTACATGCAAGGAAAACAGGTAGCAGTCAATACCACAAATTGAACTAACACATCACCTAAATGCCATGTCCATCAGCTGAAGTTGAGGCATGCAGTCTCCACGGGCATCCCTCATTCCTCAGAGAACAGTGCACCGTATACCTCCCTGTATCACTCTTGTCAATTTCATAGTTGAACTCATGTTTAACAGCATGACTAGCTAAAGCAATCTTAAAAGAAGCCATATCTGGGTAGATAGTTCCCACTGTCATAGGAGGGTCATCTTTGTCATATTCAACATCAGGAAATTGAAATTGCTTAGGCTCCCTATCAGCAACTTCCTCATCAGAGGATTCATCTATTTCTACTTCCTCATCTTCCTCGTCACTGGTTTCATCATCAGAACCTAACTCAGCACACTCCTCATCCCTATCAGCAACTTCCTCATCAAAGGATTCATCTATTTCTTCTTCCCTTTCTTTACTCCCCCCTTGGCTCTGAGAACTGGTAGGAGGAGGTGGAGGGTGGTTGGGACCAAGATCAATATACAAGCCTTCATCATCAATCCCCATATGCTCATTCATTGGATTTGGGTTAGCCAGGAACTCAGGTTGGCTTGGTTTGGGTGGCTTAGACATGGATGTTTGCCTTGGTTTGGGTGACTGAGACTTGGATGGCTGCCTTGCTTTGGGTGGCTGAGACATAGATGGCTGGCTTGGTTCTGCTATGCTTGGAGAAACAATTGAAGGAGTGAATGGGGGCTCAACAGATTTCCTTGGGCTACCAGACTCCCAATCAGGAAGCACAGGCTGAGTACCAAGACTATGATATGCAACAGTCAACAAGCATGTTCTGGTTGCCCTATTTTTTCAAACATTGCTAGCATCTCTTGGTCATTGCGCACAGGTATGTGAACTTTACTATGCATGCACCAGTAAAACAATGTGGCTACATCACCATAGCTAGGAGGATACTTGTCAACCAAATCTTCCATAAGCACAGTTAACAAAGTTCTGTCTGCATCCACCACTTCATTCACAGAAAACCATTTTGCACGACAATTGGGACCAACAATCCGCATTTCTAGGTTGTAACTACTGTTTGGGTCCATCCTATAGATGAACAAGGAGCACGTAATCAATAAACCCTAAACACGATTCGGTAGCGCAATACACTAATGCAATCAACATCAATACAAGGAGGGGCGAAGTCAAGGAGGGAGGAGGAGCGGTACTCACCCTTCCCAGAACCAATCCGGCCTCTCGCCGGGTCCGTTCCACGGCATGCCTGCTCCGCCCAACCGTCTTGCTCCACGGGGCTAGGATTTCGAGGGCGGACCGCCAACACCGACTGCCGCCGTCTCCAGATCCGCCGCCGCTAGGGTTCGCCGCCACGTCCTCCCGCGCTCGGGTGAGAGAGTGAGGAACGAGAATGGGGAGAGACTGAGAGAGAGGCTCGGGTGAGACTGAAGGAGATGCGGCCCAATATGTCAGTGACCCAGAGGGCAAGGAGGATATTTTTCTAGCCCGGTCCCACATGTCAGAGCCGCCAAACGGCCAAAACCTAACAGAATGCCGACGGAATGGCGTGAGGGAAAAGAAAAGTTCGAGCGAGGGCATGTAGGTGACGACCAACTTTTGAGGGGTACGCAGGAGTGTGGCATCTGTTTTAAGGGTACACAAGTAAAAGCCTCTTTTTTCTTGGGTTGAACGCGAAGCATTGACATGGCCTACAAAAACCATATTCTATACATGCAACGCTGCATGACGATCGACCCTAGCTAATGTGTTGAAAACAAGTTTAAGTATTCATCAAGTTGAAAGTTCACTCATGCAAGCACATTTGCCGCCTGCTGCGCTCGATGGAGTCTTTCTTGGACCGATTTAACAGGAGGAAGAGACTTGTTGGGGCTCCCTATGCTATACGGCAGCCTGATCTGAAGCAGGCAGCAGCTTCCTGAGCTGACCAAGTTTGGTACCTGTGATGTTATGAATTATTACTTCTGAATACTGATGACAGACAAACCAGATGTTGTTGTCGTACCTGGCTAATAATGCACTAGTTTATTTATTTTCAGGATGCTGGAAATTAACATGGGCCATTTTGATATACTGCTACATTTGAGGCCCAATAATCCAAGGCAGGACCGAGGCCGAGAAGACGTTTGGGCCCAGTCGAGCGAGGACCCTACCGTCTGTTCCGGCGCGCGGTTGACGGCATGGGTCGCGTGGCCGTCCGTCGAAGAATAGCAGCACTCGTCGGTTACCTCCGCACCACCTGTCCGGCTGTCACTGCCATGCATGCCAAGAATAGCAGCGATGCCCTGCTACAAAGAGCATCTGGAGCAGAGGCGAATGCATATCGGCCGGCAAGATGCGACGCCACGCCACGACGATGATAGCCGCCGTGCTCTGCCTGCTCCTCTTCTCCGGCCGCCTCGCCGCGGCGGAGAAGTCCTTCGGCGGAGGTGGCGGTGGAGGCTACGGCGGGTTGGAGGCCGGTGGTGGCCAGCAGCCGCAGCCGGAGGCCACGGCCACGCCGCAGCCGGAGGTGGGTGGAGGCGCCGGTGGCTACTCCACCCGGAGCGAGGCGACGCCATACACGCCTGCCGCTGAGGAGACGACGACGACCCCGGCGGCGGCTTCGTCAGGCGGAGAGGCTGCTGCTGCTGCTTCCGGCGGCGAAGCATCCGCGGGTGGAGGCGGCTACTCCACCCCGAGCGAGGCGGCGCCATCCACGCCTGCCGCTGAGGAGACGACCCCGGCGGCTTCGTCCGGCGGCGGGGGTGGTTACGGTGCACCCGCCGGCAAGGCTGGCGGCGGGCTGGACCCCGACGGCGACCCGGAGGTGGGTCTGAACGAGAAGGCGATCAACGAGATCGTGGACGAGCACAACCTGTTCCGCGCCAAGGAGAACGCAGGTTTGCCGCCGCTGGTGTGGAACGCGACGCTGGCCAAGTTCTCGCAGCAGTACGCGGAGACGCTAAAGGGCAACTGCCAGCAGATCCACTCGTCGTCGCCGTACGGGGAGAACCTCATGGAGGGCACGCCGGGGCTCACCTGGAAGATCACCGTCGACGGCTGGAGCGAGGAGAAGAAGAACTACCACTACGACACCGACGCCTGCGACGCCGGCAAGATGTGCGGCCACTACAAGGCCGTCGTCTGGAAGACCACCACCAGCGTCGGATGCGGACGCATCAAGTGCAACAGCGGCGACACCATCATCATGTGCAGCTACTGGCCGCCGGGGAACTACGACGGCGTCAAGCCATACTGATCTAATAATCTAAAACTCCATTACTAGCTGCACACATATATCCATTATTATCCATGCATGCATGCAACATCAGTAATCTGCTTTTGTTTTAACTAATAATTTTCACCTCGCTCCCACAAATATATTTGTCTCTCTCACTCACTTGCGCTACAAATTGATCATTCATTTCTAAAGTTTCTTGTTCGCTATGATTTTCCTGAGTTCAACCTGAAAATGAGGTGTCTGTCAGTCTGTGGCGTCACCGCCGTCTTACCACTCTGTTGAGTCTGTTCTCGCCACCATCTTTCTGCACACCAAGGATCGCACCGGCTCATGGATGTTAAAATATACCAATGACCATTGCAATTCTCTGCTAAAAATATATCAATCCACTGCATTGCACCGCTTCTTCCTTATGCGCAACTAAAAATACAGAACAGACCAGTTTACATAACCATCAACATTGTGATCAATAAGATACCTGAACTGTTAAAAGGGGTATTATATTATACAAGTATAATGCCCGTGCTAACGCTACGGTGTTATTTAGTAATGCAAATCAAACAACAAAAACTGGGACCGATCGGTGCTGCTTGCTCGCCCGGACCACTTGAGCTTGGAGGTTGGAGCGAGCCGACCGCCCGAGAAGGAGTAGCAGCCGCCGCCACCGCTCAGATGTACGCGTGCCGCCGCCCGAGCTAGATGGAGCAGAGCAGCAGCAGCCGCGGCCCCGATGCGCACGTGACGCCGACGCCACCCTTGATGCGCAAGTCTCCGTCGCCGCGCTGATGCACGTGCCACAGACGGACTTCACCAAGATGCGAGCCGCTGCCGCTGTTCCCGCCCAGATGCAGATAAGTGAAAACCTCCCTCCTGCAGCCGTTCGGGGATGCTAAAGCCAGCCGGCCGCGTGCCAGGAAGCGAGAGACGCGGAGGGGAGCCAGGGGCAGGGGAGGTGAAGGGGGCGCACCGCGCTGGTGTACCCGGTCGCTTCATCGACCTAAGCCACCCGCTTCGTCGGCGCGTCCCCGCCCGCTAGATCGTGCGGACGCGTAGGAGGCGGAGGGAGGGGAAGCGGATGTGCTGCTGCCTGCGGGGGCCGAAGTGGAGGTGGGGAGTGGAAGCGGATGTGCTGCTGCCTGCGGGGGGCCAAAGTGGAGGTACGATATCAAGGGTCACCTCCGCCTCCGGATAGGTTGAGAACAAGTTTGTTGAGAACTTACAGCATGTACGGCTCCACTTCGGATAGGTTGGTCAACACATACAACATGATAGTGCGCCACTCTTCATGTTTCAAGGTCTTGTTGGTCGCACCACTTGCACTTCCGAGTTGCCCTCGGAAAAGGCTAAGGCTCGATTCATCTTCGCCGGCATTGTAACGAGAGGGTGGATTATGCACGCTAGGAAGGTTGTTAGCATAGTATTTTGTTGTGAAGTTTGACACCTCCTCCAGAATGTATGCATCTGCAATGGATGCTTCAATTTTGCATTTATTTTTACATTTAGTTTGAAGAACCTTTTGACATCTCTCAATTGAAAAGCACCAACAGCCCTGCACAGCCCCCCCCCATTCGTGCTTCATACGGGAGGTGCAGAATCATATGCTGCATCGGATTGAAGAAGCCGGGCAGAAAAATCTTCTCCAACTTACAGAGCAACACAGGCGTCATTCTTTCTATTTCTGCAACCACGGTACGAGATAACTCCTTGGCACAAAGCCGGCATCCCCATCATATTCCTCGATGTGTTGTCTGACGACCTCGTCTCTCCCACGATCGGCTTCACCATGGTAGATCCACCTAGTATAGTCTACCGTAAATCCATTCTTGCAAAGATGTTTACCCATGACCAGCTTGGTTTGCCGACGCGTGTTTGCACATTTGCTGTAGGGACACCAAGTGACACTAGCTCCTTTAACCCTTGCAAATGCCCGTTCCAAGAAAGCATCGGTCTTGTCAATCCATTTTTCGGTCAACGAAGTCTGACTAAAGCGGCCTGTGTACATCCACTCACGGTCATCCATCCTCTAGCATATCAGCGAGTAATATAAAAAATCACGTTGCATCTACACATTCCTATACTATCTAATAGGTGAAGATAGGTCCTAATCCCACCCGATGATGTATAGATGGGGTTAGTTTCTGTCTCTACTCCTATCCGAGACAGAATTTTGGCAGCACCTCCCCGCTGTTCTCCAAATACACGTCCTAGAAGGGAGATTCTGTATCCGGAGAACAACAGGGAGATGCTGTTGAAACTCTATCACGGATCGGAGTAGAGCATGGAAACTAACCGCATCTACACATCCTCGGGCTGTCCAAAAAACGTGGACAATTCGAAACAGATACGGTTATAGATATGCAAAGATCTACATATTTCCAACCGTATCTCTTTTGAACGGGAGACGCCTAGCTAGGTTACATGATATACGAACATGATATGGAAAGAAGGGTCTTGTATGCCTCACCTTGTTGTCCTGCAAAGTGATGAGTCGAGGACGTTGCAATAGCCTCCCCTGCAATAAAAGGAACATAGTAGTGTCAAATCTAAATTTCAGCAGCACCTCCCCTGCACGGGGAGGCTTCCAAAACCTGCAACAAATACAACGACATGATGGCCGACAACCACATCCACACCAAACAAACAGCACGATGGCCGACAACCACATGCACATCTTATACCTTGCAAAAACACGGCAACTCGAATTTGTGGGGTGGCAGGAGGGCAAGGTGGAACCAGGCGGCAGGGCGGGGCAGGGAGCGGCGGCAAAAACCTACAAGTTGAGACACGCATATAGTCAATGCATGTTTAGATTGCTAACATTTGCATGTGCACTATCTGTTACAGCTACAAGGTAGGTTGTGGCTCAATTTTATAATAATAAGCATTTGATCATGATATAGCTAATAAATCAGTATTATGGTGACATATAGGCACTTGAAACACCTAACTATATTTATCTGCTAGAGGCATCCTCACTTAATAGTAGAAGTGCTTAGACTGAGCAGGAGCTTAGTAGCTACTTATCACATGTTCGCTCTTTAACAATTTTTCTGTACATGCTATGTATTGTTGTTCGTGGCAGTGTAACCAAAGCAAGAATATAAGATAGTTATAAGTCCAAGAACAAGAGACAGGGAGACATGATGCCAAAAATGAAGACAACTTTTACTGGGCTGCATTTCGAGTTGCTATGCCGTCTGGACAAGATCTATCCAAACTACACAAGCTTGATTGGCCAAACAGTATTCCTCAACAATGTTTTGAGACACTAGTGGCACTAGTCTTCTGAAGATGAAGAAGGACCAGATGCTGCTTCTGACGATGATGAAGAATCTGAGGAAGAGGATGAGGAACTACCTAGGTGGCGACCAACGAGCACTGGTCACTTTTCAAAACATATCTAACCTCTGTAAAATGGTGGGTACTGAAGTACTAGGTTTAATCTAAAGCAAGCTTTACTCAAACTTAGCTATTGGAAAATTTTGTCAAGATATATTAGTCCAATAAAAAGATAAACAACAAAACTTAAAACATTTACAAAGTTTAAATCAGTGTAAAAGAGAATAGTGGTACTAGAAGCAAATACATAATGTAATTTTCTAAACTGTGGTAGCATACTATCAAAAAGGAAAATGGAACCAAAGACAAACAAGCAATCAAGAAACATCTCAACAAACAAACATAAATCAATATTAGATATGAAAATCAATATCAGATATCAGAATCACATGAAATCAAGAAACACTTCTCATGCATATAATCTTTCATAAGCTTGTGTCCAGCTTCTTCAAAATCAACACTGGACATAATAGTCAAATATATTGTTCTTCTAAGATTCACAAGATTTGTCTCTGTTCTATCCCTAATCTCCAAATAGTTATGGAAGCGAAGGAATGCAGTTATCAATCCAAAGCTAGACTAAATATTGTTAAATCCTTGGGTGCCTACAATTATACGGAGCATTTAGAAAATCTTACCAGGGTGGGCGGCGCCGGTGGCGGGACGCGCCGGGGGCGGGGCGGGGCGAGGCGCCGAGGGCGGGCAGCGCTGGGGGCTGGACGCGCCGGGGCGGGCGGGGCAGCGATGCCACGTCGGTGGCGGGGCGCGGTGGGGTGGGGAGGCGGCGGGGGCTGGCAGCGTGCGGTGCGGCATGTGTGTGAAGGGCAAGGCGCGGCGGGGCGCGGTGGGGCGGGGGTTGGCGGCGTGCGGTGCGGCGTGTTGTGTGCGCGAGGGTGAGGGCCGGGGGTGCTAACCGGTACTGTGCAGTGGGGCCGGTCGATGAAGTTGCCGAGTGTCCCATATATGACACTCGACAACTATTCTTTTCGCCGAGTGTCAGGTACAAAACACTCGGCAAAATAAATCGATATTTCATGCTCCACTGTCCTCCTTCTTCATAGCGTGTTCTACTAAATTTGTTACGATGTAATTTAAAAATACCTTGTCAAATTCACTCAACAATGCATATTTGATTTTTCTACGAATATTAATCCATTATTTCATGCAGTTATAGCTCAAATTCAATATATATCAATTAAAATTCTATAATTGCAGTTAATAAATTAAAATTATCAAACGGATCTGAAAAATTACCAAAATTTGACGTGAACTGATCTATGTTGTCTATTACCTATACAAAAAGTTTTGAAGTCAAACCCCAATTCGACCGTCACTTTGACTCCAAATCTTACCGGATCCTTCTCAACGCTACGATTCTTCTACGAGATGCTTTGGTTTGTAAAGGTCGTACGTGACAAATTGTGCGAAACCTTCTCAAAAAAAATTTCACAGCCTCCACGTATGATATCAGGAGATTTTGACAAATCTCGTCATTTTCAGACTTCGTTTGCTTTTTTTAGAATTTAAAAACCATTCAGCCACACGTTCGTGGTCGTGTTTCATGAATAAAATGTTCGAAAATTCTTTTCATTTTCCGAGTAAGGCCCCAAAATGGACTCAATAACATGAATATGATTTCTCCACTCAATTTATTCCATTATTTGTATCACTTGCAGTTCAAATTTGACTTAAACCAAAAAATTCCTCTAAATGCAATAAATTACTTAAATATAGCAAACAGATCGAGAAATATACAAAATTTTAACATGTAGTACCACATGTTGTATGTGGAGAGTAGAAAAAAATTGAAGAGCAGGAGAGGAAAAAATTTATTATTTTGCCGAGTGCCATTAAAAAACACTCGACAACAACATTACTTTGCCGAGTGTAAACAAAAAACACTCAGCAAAAATATCAGTTTGCCAAGTGTCAAGCAAAAACACACGGCATACCTTGTCTTTGCTGAGTGTCTCTAACGGACACTCGGCAAAGTTCTAACGGCAGGGCGGCGCACCCAACGGTCGTCAGATGGTGGCCGCACGCCCACCGCACGTGACTCCATTTTGCTGAGTGTCCGTGTTTGCCGAGAGTTTTGTTGTATTTTGCCAAGTGTTTTATATTAGGCACTCGGCAAAGTTGGCTTTTGCCGAGTGTTTCATTAAATACACTCGGTAACTTGGATGTTTGCCGAGTGCCCGATGGAATGCACTCGGCAAACCCTCAGGCACTCGGCAATTCTACTGTTTTCGGTAGTGTCTCCACGGTCTTATCCGCTCGTCGCACCATCCGCTCATTCCCACACCACCTCGCTCCCTCCCGCAACGCGCACCTGCTCATGACCCAAGGCTCCGTCACGCCGCGCACCCCATCCAACGTCGTTGCTTCCCATCCACTTGCTCGCGCCCCGTGGCTCGTGCGCGTCTCGTCGTGCGTGCTGTCGCTCCCTCCATGGCTAGCGCGACAGCGCCCTCACCCACCCCGACGTCCTCCTCCGCCACCACGGCATCCTCCTCCCCCCAACCCTGACGGCTCCTTCCCCCACCCCGACGTCCTCCTCACTCACTCCGACGACACCCCTCCCCCCACACCGGCGTCCTCCCCCATCAGGACAGAGTACATTCAAACGAACAAATGCAAGGTAAAGCGAGTGATGAAGAGCGTAGTGTGGCTGGGGTTAAGGCCAGGCTCGGTATTGAGGCTAAGCATTCGTCGAGGATTGGCAAGGTGGCGCCCAACGGGCGAAGCAACAAGTAGAGCGCTGCGGGCAGGTGTCATGAATGCCCATGCTAGGGCAGGGCCAGGGCCCCATGCCACGTGACCGTTGCGAGTCGCCGACAAGTCGCCAGGGAGCAAAGCAGATAGAGTGAGGACCGAGGAGGAAGAAGATAGCGTACGTCCTGTTCGTTTGGGCTTGTTTGGCTTATAAGCCATGACTAAAAGTACTATAGGCTGGTTTGGTGTGAGAGAAAAATACTATTCGTTGGCTGATAAGTCATGGCTTATAAGCCAAATACGACCAAGCGAACTGGCTGGTAAAGGGCGTGATAGACATTTCATACTCTACTTTCTCTCTCCTGATGTTGGATAAATAATTATCTCAATGATGTCCGCGATAAAGGTACACCCTTTTATAATGGACTGGAAATTTTTAGATTAGCAGTGTGTACCAACAAATAAGGCCCTGTTTAGATCCCACCAAAAATCCAAAATTTTTTAAGATTTTCCGTCATATCAAATCTTGCGGCACGTGTATGGAGCATTAAATGTAGGTAAAAAGAATAACTAATTGCACAGTTTGCCCGTAATTGGCGAGACGAATCTTTTAAGCCTAAATAGTTCATAATTGAACAATTTTTGCCAAATACAAACGAAAATGCTACAGTAACTCAAAGCCAAAAAATTTCGCATCTAAACGGGGCTTAAGCTAAAGAACGGTGTCCCTAACCAAAATGTGCCTTAAACAATCTGTGTTGGCCCTTGACTGACTACTGACTACTAGCACTGGCCACTGCAGGACAAAATGTGGCCTTGTGCGTAGGCCTGCTTGTGCGTAGCTGCAGTGAAGTAGCAGCGCAGGGTAAAAAGAGATGAGCCTAGGCCTTGTTTAGATCGAAGAAAATTTCAAGCTGATGAATAGTAGCACTTTCGTCTTATTTGGTAAATATTGTTCAATCGTGGATCAACTAAGTTCAAAAGATTCATCTCATGATTTTCAACTAAACTATGTAATTAGTTATTTTTTTTACCTACATTTAATGCTCCATGCAAGTGGCTAAAAATTGATGTGATGGAGAGAGAGTGAAAAAACTTGAATTTTGGGTAATCTAAACAAGGCCCTAGCCTGCACTGCAGCTGTCCGTTTCGTTTCATGAGAGGATCCATTCAATCAATCAATCCCTTTATATGCAGATGTCTGATTTGCTTTGCAGCAGGTTGAGCAGAGCTCTCTCACGGTCGCGCTCGCTCCCTCTTCGCCTGCCTCCGCCTGGACCTGCAGCTGCCTACCACACCAGTACACCACACCCACCCTTTCTTCCATTTCTCCGTCCGTCGGATCCGGATGGGCCACCGCCATCTCTTCGTCCTCTCGCTGGGGCTGGCGCTTCTCCTCATCGCCACCGCGCACGCCGGAGGCCATGCTCGAGGCGCCGGTGCCATCACCCAGGTACCCCTTCACTGACTACTGACTACTACTGTTCGCACTCCATGGTTAGGCTTCAAGATCCTAGCGCTGTGACAGCAGGGCATGGACGATGGTGTCGGGAGCATGATGAGGAGCATGGTCGGGTCGAGGCCGCCGAGCTGCGCGGGGAGGTGCTGGTGGTGCGGGGGCCGCCGCTGCGAGGCCGTGCAGGTGCCCATCACGCCGCAGGAGCAGGACAAGAGTCGCCGCCATGGGAGTGGAGGCGGCGGCGGCGGCTGGAGATCAACAAGAGATGGCAGCAGTGGAGCATCGTCGTCGTCGGCTCAGCAGCAGCACCAGCAGCGGCGGCGGCCGTCGACGTCGTCCTACGACGACCACTCCAACTACAAGCCGCTCAGCTGGAGATGCAAGTGCGGCGGGGGCTAGCTGATATGGCTGCAGCTGAAGCCTGCATGCGTCCATGCATGGATCGATCAGGGCGCGTCTTTCTTATCTTGCAATGTGATGATGATGCATGATCTTGCGTTGTCGATCGATCCAGTTGCTTGCAATGTGGATATAGAAGAAGTAGCTTGCTATGTCTTTGTGGCTCTGTCCGATCCATTGCTTGTGTTTAGCGACTTGTTAGTGAGTTTAATGCGGAGATGTGCTACTTAACCAATAAACTAGTGTTTTACTCAAGGATACGGATGGATTTGCATTTTGTTATTTTATATTACCATTATTAATCTTGGGAGTTTTGCTAGCTCGGGCTTTCCTTCTCGCTAAGTTAAAGCACGTCATGCAGCTGCATGTACTCAACACTAACATTTATAATACATAATAATAAATATCATTAGATTTATAAAAAAATATTTTTACACTAAACCTATTGAGAGACAAAAATGTTTATGAACTTATTAACTTACTTCTTCGGTCTCATAAAAAGTGCAATTCTCGCTTTTCTAGAAGTCAAACATCATTAACTTTGACCAATATATATAAGAAAATATTATTATTTATGATATATAATTAGTATCACTAGATGAATCGCTAGATATATTTTCCTAATAAACTTATTCGAAGATATAAATATTGCTAATATTTTTTTATAAATCTGATTAAACTTAAGGAAGTTTAACAAGCACAAATCCTATAGCGACACTACTTTTAGGACGAAAGGAGTATGTAAGAAAATTTGACTTATTCCGCATCTGCATTCCATCCTTTTGTAACGGGGGAGTATATATTGCTAAAAAAAGGAGTCATAGGCTTTTAACTTACTTAAAACTTGCGCTATCCCTCAAATAGAGTATGGCCATGCTTGCATCAGCTAAACTTTTTATAAACTATACAATGAAGTGAGATGCGTGTTTATTTTGGGACGAAGGAGCGTGTAACGTACTATCTCTGTCCAAAAAAGAATTCAATTCTGGAACAATATCGTGTTTTAGCCTATCGAGTTTGACCAATTATGAATATATAATAATAAATATTCATAGTATCAAATTAATACCATTGGATTAATTACAAAATGTGTTTTCATAATAAGTTATTTTTAAGCCATAAATGTGGATACCATTCACTAGGAACTTAGTTAAACATGAATCACTTCTCATGGCACGCAACCCAGAGTTGCGTCGCCGTAGTATGTCTTAAAAGGGTTTTGAATGAATAAATAAGAATTAATAGGGTTATTTAACTCGGTGTCATGCTGTTTAGGGCCTGTTCACTTGGAGGAATTTGGATGGTTTGGAGGAATGCTGAAGGAATTTGTGAGAGAAAAACACTGTTCTAGATGAAAAAAGAAACGGATCAAGCCAAATTTAAGGGCACGAGGGCGGGAGATAAGATTCAGATCTCGGGGGATCGGGGGCTAGAGAGAGATAATGCTTGTTTAGTTCTCAAAAACTTTCCCAAAAAATACAATAGTAGTCATCACATCAAATTTTACGATACGTGTATGGTGCATTAAAATATAGACGAAAAAAAACTAATTGCACAGTTTGGTTGAAAATTACGAGACGAACTTTTTAAGCCTAATTAGTCCATAATTGAATAATAATTATCAAATAAAAACGAAAGTGCTACAATAGCCAATTTCCCAAAATTCACGAAGTAATGCAATGCAATGCAAGAGCAGGAGTACGGCATGCAACGTCGTGTCTAACCTAATGAAGGCCGCACCCGCACCCCCATGACCCATGCATGCATGTTATTATTAACTCCAGAGCAATGCGAAGCATGCCTTCCTTCGGCCCGGTTTGATTTCTTAGGCATTTATAAAATTTCTATCACATCAAATGTTTGCATGAAGTATTAAATATAAATTAATTATAAAACTAATTACATAATTTATAACTAATTTGTGAGACGAATCTTTTAAGTCTAATTAGTTTATGATTTGACAACATGGTGCTACAATAAACATGTGCTAATGACAGATTAATTAGGTTTAAAAAATTATCTTGCAAATTAGCCTGTATTTATATAATTGATTTTATAATTAATTTATATTTATTATTCTTTATTAGTATTTAAATATTCGATGTGACATAAATGGTAGGAGCCCGAAGAACCAAACACCTCTTCGTCTTCCTCCTGCCTGCGAGGCTGCAGCAAAAGGCCAAAACGTACTCGGACGACGCCGGCGAGAGCTGGACTGGACTGGACTGGACTGGAGAGCTCACTCACAGACCCACAGTGCAAAAGGATGCTGCAACCGGGAAGCCGGATGAGCTATTGGCCTACTGCATGCTGCTACTGTACTAGGGAATTGCACCACCACCTCTCCAATCTCCATGCAATATATACCTGCAAATGTGAATAGTTTTCACTAGAAATTTAATCAAATATAAACTACTTTTACTGACTCGTAAATTGTAATTATATTTTTTTCTGGACGGAGGATTACCCCGTAGTATCGAAGCAGTATAGGGTAAAAAAAAAGAAAAATACTATATCCCTGCGTACGGAGCCATGCACCGCGTTCCTACTACTCGTACGCTGCTGCACCTGCACTCAACGTCTGTCGAAACTCGAAATGTGCTCGATCGCCTGCATGGCTGGGTCTGGGTGCAGCCTGCAGTGCTATTGCAATTTGCAATCAGCCCGATTCGTGAAGAAGTACTGCTAGCTGATTTGTACGAGAGAAAAATACTATTTTAACTAAAAATTTACAATCATTTACGACGAGCCGAATACCCTCCGAAGTCTGAAGTCCCGAAGCCAGTGGCGGAGAAGCTGAGAGAGAGACGGCGGCAGAGAGGACAGATGGATCCGCCCGTTAGAATTGGCGAGCAAACACAACACGGAGCAGCTCAAGCTGGACGGAGCCATGTGTTGGCGTACAGTATCTACTTACAGTGCAGTAGCTGGCTAGCAGAGTAGCAGCACAGTGTACGTCCTGCCGTGCCGCTGCCAGCCTGCGCCCTGCTGTCGACCTGTCTAATCCTATCAATGCAGACAAAGAGAGCACCCTAGCCTAGCCTAGCCTAGCGCCTAGCTAGGCTGCAGCCCGCGCTGCTTCTGGCTGTGGCTGGTCACCTCACTCAGGTGCCTGCACTATCTCCATGCACGCAGCAGATGGAGTCCAGAGCTGCGTCCGTGCCATCTCCATCCCATGCATGCTTGCTTGTTTTGACGTGCGTCCGTGCCATCCCAAAACTCCACTCACTCGCCAGCCCATCAGCATCTTTACGTACTACTACTTGTTGTCTAGGAAATCGGTGTGTTCATACGCGCATGGCATGCAGCCATGGAGGAGCCAATCTGTTCATCGGCGCAGCTACTAGTAACTTCATGACCATGGATTAATTCTATATTATTATACTCCTACGAGTATACTCCCGCCTTTGAGAGTTTTGGTCTCTACATGTTCTTCCGTCCAAGATTCCAAATGCCATCTTTGACCTTGACTTCTTTTCCCACCAGAAATTAAATTCCCAGATTACAATATCTCATTCATCAGCTCGGGTTTTCCACATTACAATCTTCTTGTTCGCTTAGCTTATAAGATATACTTTTTCAGCCAACCAACAATATTTTTCTCTCACAATAAATCAGCCAACGGTACTTTCAGTCGTGGCTTATCAGCCAAACGAACAGGACAAATATCTGAATATCTCATTCAGCTCAGGATTTTCACAAAAAAGGTCAACTTCTTGCTCAGACTTGCCCGAAATTCTCTGACTAAAATTACCCGAATATCATTACAAAAATAATTTGTAGCAACGTCTCCATTTTTTTAGGAGTGGCTTCATCTAAAAGCACCCCCTACAAATAGTTCCCTAAACGAGCCGCCCCTTGTAGGGGCTGCTTATGTTATCAGGCGCCCCTACAAATAGCTCTATTTGTAGGGGCGACTCTGCAAGGGTTGCTGGATCTAGAGCCGTCCCCACAAATAGAAGCCGAATAGTAAAAATTAAGTACTGAAATTTGATTTTTTTAAAATGACATCGGATGGAGGAATGACTAAAATAAAAGTTGTAGATGTACAAAAGTTATACAACTTTGTAGTTGACAACTTTTTCATTTGAAATCATTTTATCAAGGAAAACTACGTTTGAATTTCTTAAATTTGAAATTTTCAACACTACTGCAGGAATCTTAATCGAGACGGACAAAATGACTTAACCGAGGCGGTTAAGCCAACCGCCTCCGTCTAAAGGTCACGGTTAATCCGGCCATAACTGAGTTTGTTGGTCAACCGCCTCAGTTAATAGATTAACCGAGGCGAGCGCCTTGCAAATGCCCACCACGGTTAATGAATTAAAAACACACAAAAAAAGCCAAGAACCCACTGGTGAGCCCATTTCGGAGCCCACCGGATCTAGTCGCACCACCACCGGATCCGCGTCTCCAGAACTAGATCCGTCGCCGAGGGAGCATGGGCGGCTAGATCCGGCCTCTCCACCACCAGATCAGGTGTGTGGGGGAGGAGGGGCGCCGTCACGGAGGAGGAGGGGCGCCGTCGTGGGAGAGGAGGGGCGAGGCCAGGCCGCCGTGAGGCCGCACTACCAGGCCACTGCGCCCACGCGAGGATGCGCCTACGCCCGTGTGAGGCCGCACCGCCAGGCCACCGCGCCCGCGCGAGGATGCGCCTGCGCCCGTGCGAGGCCACACCATGAGAAGAGAGGGAGGGAGAGAAAGCAGCACCTGAGGGAGAAGTGAGGGAGGGAGAGACGACTGAGGGAGGGTGGGAGAAGTTAGAGAGTTGGAGATGAGAAACCCTAACTCCTGTCTATATAAGCCTGATAGGTGAATTAGATACGGACTTTTGCTAGGCCTGGTCTAGATTTTTCGAGGCGGGCAATGTGAAGGAACCGCCTCGGTTAATATGCCTATTAACCGAGGCGGTTGCTGGGTCGGCTGCCCTGCCACGAATAACCGAGGCGGGCAGCCGACCCGCCCGTCTCCGAGGCCATTTTAAAAATGCATCGTAAAAGATTTTGTGTAGTAGTGCAAATGTCCTCGGATGGAGAAACAACCAAAACAAAAGTCGTAGATCTCAAAAAGTTTACAACTTTGTAGTTGACAATATTTTCATTTAAAATCATTTTATCAAGGAAAACCATGTTTGAATTTCTGATATTTGAAATTTGAATTTTTCAAACGACCCCGAATAGAGAAACAGAAAAAATGAAACTTGTAGATCTTAACTCATACAACTTTGTAGTTGACAACTTTTTATTTGAAATCATCTAGTTGAGGATAATTATGTCTACATTTCCAACATTTAAAACTCAAATTTTTTAAACGACCTTGGATGGAGAAACAACAAAAACAAAAGTTGTAGATTTCAAAAAGTTATACAACTTTATAGTTGATCACTTTTCCATTTGAATTTGTATTGAGTCCCAAACTCTCATTTCAAGTTTGGTTTAGTATAATATGAGTAGAAAGAATATCTAATATAGGCACAAGTGCTGTGTGGAGTGGTTAGAGGAGGAAACACGCGATGCTTAGATCATGGGTTCGAAACCCAGCGGCCACGGAGCGTGCGTCTTCGCACGAAAAAAGGCGTGACTGTCGGGGACCTAATACCGGGGTACCCCAGAAGGTGGAACCAATAACCACCGAACGTTAAAAACTTCTGGACGCACAAGAGCGTTGCTTCACCCCTTACTGGGGTAACAGGAGCTTGGTTCCACCTCACTCGACGCCTTTGGGGTGGGCTCGGTCTCGCCCGAGGGCCGAGGATTAGTCTCCGTCTCGCCCGACGCCTTTAGGGCGGGCTTGGTCTCGCCCGAGGGCTGAGGGATAGTTTCCGCCTCGCTTGACCCCAGAGGGGTAGGGTCGGTCTCGCCCAGGAGATAGGGATTGGTCTCCGCTTCGCCCGACGACAAGGATGATAGAGACAGGGCAAGACAAGACGTTCGGGTCAACCATGGCTCCAAGAACCATACCCTGCGCCCTGGCAGGAAAAGTACTGCTAGGGGAGGACGGGACGGGTGCTTTAGACCCTTCCGGGCGCAGCAGGGCCCGAAAGGTTGTACAGGTGCGTGCTCCTCACCCTGTAGAATTGTAGGCACCGCCTTCAGACCTGGGACACGGAACCCGACGAAGATATACGACAACCGCTACACTCCAGAAGAAGATTTGCTATCTCCACGAACGACGGGAATTCCGTCACCACGCTGTAGACCTGAGGGAGCAGCGCCCGTTTCCCGACCCCTCAGGTCCAAAGCCAGAAGGCCTTAACCTCGGCGTTACTCCGGACCCCGACCCCTCGACACTCCGACGAAGACTCACAAGAACCAGAAGACGTGCGGAGCAAGGCTGGGAAAGGCTAATAAGTCAAAACCACTGTACTACAGCCCATACCCTGAGCAGGATAACATTCTATAATCAACCTGACACACTACAGGGACATCAACAGTGTTGTAGACACTTATCTTTCTTAGCACTCATCAGAATGAAGGACTAGGCCGGGTAGACGTGAACCACAAGATTAGATAAAGCCCTCATCCTTATAAAAGCCACCCCCTTGATCTATAAAAGGGGATGCGCCTATCCCATAGAGGGGAAACCAAAAAATAAGACCGAACAAGAGAACGCACTCATACACACAGTCAAGCGGCTATAAAGTTCTTGACCACCTTTCAACCCTTCCATCAGAGACTTGGGACCAGTCCCTCTCTCGATCGTTTGTACCCCTTACTACAGACCGTTCACGGTGCTAATAACACGAGCAGCAGCAAACTGGACGTAGGGACATTCCGCCCGAACCAGTATAAATCTTGTGTCCTTTAGCGCACCATCCGAGCCTAACGCGCATTACTATAAATTTACTTGCCGGTGCTTGTACGAAACACCAACAGTTGGCGTGCCAGGTAGGGGGCTTGCGCGTTCCAAATCAGGCCTCGGATGGCTACCCACGCAATCACCTAGGCCCCGGGCGCACATGTGCGTTTCGGCGACCTAGATTTCATCATCACACTAGGAGGAGAGCTGGCGCTGACTCACTCAGCCGCCCCATCTCCCCCTTCCATCAACCTCAGCCGTCTTAGGCTTGAGGGCCGGCCGGGCAACTCCTTGGGAGTCCCGTCATCGAAGGAGGCCTCTCACAACGCCACCCTATGTCTAGAAGGGTCCGTACGGGGCGCCCCGACGGCGTTTCCGTTCGGTCTCCGCAACGCTACGACGACCGCTGGCCGCCTTCTAGCGCTACGTATGGTTCAATCACCCATGGACATCGAGTTCATAGGGGCGATTGAGCGGGATATGGGGACCCTCTACGAGCTCCTCAACGAGGAGCCGGGATCGTTCTCTAGCTCGGATTCTAGTAGGGGGAGCCACCACCCTTCTCGGGAGTGCTTCATGACGCAGACCCCCGAAGGTCACGTCGCAAGCGCCTCCAGGGAAGAGGTCACCCCTACAAACAACCCTGACAGCGGATCCGGGGAAGAGATGATAGCCCCATCCCGCCTAAGGATGGAGCAGCTGAGGGCCTATCAGCAAGAGATCGATGAAGCCGGGCAAGGGCTCGTCCAGGAATACGCGGACATCAATCGCGAGATTGAACGCCGCAAAGACGGGGGGCGCGCGCGCGCCACAGCCCGCACCGTACATCAAAGGATCCTCACCGACGATGGGGCCCTTCCTCACTTTGCCCGAGCTAGCCAGAACATCGCCACAGCAACCGCCTTGCTGCATGGCCTTCCGGAAGCCGCGACGTCCGAGGATCGCCGCGCTCGCCGGGAGATTCGCACGTTGCTCGAGCGTGCAGCGGCGCAGCAGGCGGAAAGTTCGCTGTCTCGACGACGCGAACCCGACACCAGCCAGCGCGCGCCCTCAGTGCGTCCCACCAAGGACGCATCCGTACACCAAACACCGCCAGCCAGCGGGCAGCCCTTCGTCATCCCAGTACATCAACGCCTTGGCCATGGCCACGACGTACGCAGCATCATCGACGCTCAAAGACATGCCCACGGTGATGATGGAGAAGCAGCACGCCGCGGCTATCATCCCCGACGTGGCGGGCGCTACGACAGCAACGAGGACCAAAGCCCGAGCCTCGGCCTGCCAGGCCCTTAGGCCTTCGGCCGACACATCCTCAACGCTGCGTTCCCCCTAAGGTATCGACCGCCTACCAACATTCCTAAATATTATGGCGAAACAAATCCTGGGCTTTGGCTCGAAGACTATCGTCTCACATGTCAGGCCGGTGGTGCGAGTGATGACAACTTCATCATTCGCAATCTCCCGCTGTTCTTGGCCGATTCGGCTCGAGCGTGGCTGGAGCACCTGCCGTCCAATGCTATTCAAAGTTGGGCGGATCTGATGGAGATCTTCGTGGGTAACTTCCAGGGCACGTACAAACGCCCTAGAAACCCATGGGACCTCAAGAACTACCGCCAGAAGGCCGATGAAACCCTCCGCGGGTACATCCGGCGTTTCTCTCGACAGTGCAACGAGCTCCCGAACATCGTCGATGCCGACGTGATAGGAGCCTTTCTGTCCGGGACGACCTGCGAATCCCTGGTCCACAAGCTAGGACGTAGGGGCCCGCAGACTCCCAAGGAACTCCTGGACATCGCCACCAGTCACGCCTCTGGAGAGGAGGCGGTCGGAGCCATCTTTGATCGCTCCGACGGAAAGACAAGGCGGAACGAGGACGCCGGCGAAGGCGCCTCCAACCGTCCCGCCAAAGGGAAAAATAAGAAGCAACGGCGCGACAACTCACTCGTGGCCGCTGCCGACCGCAAAGGTGGCCGGAAGCCCGTGGAGGGCACTCCGAACCACTTCGAGAAAATGCTCGAGGGGCCATGCCCGAACCACGCCTTCCCGGCCAAGCACCTATACAAGGAATGCGGCCTCATACGCAAATACTTGGCCGAGGGCCTTAACAAAGGGGAGCAGGAGAAGGTGCCTGTTCCCACCACTGACGACATGGAGGAGAAGGATGACACCTTCCCAATGCCGACCGGCGCCCTCATGATCTTCGGAGGATCAACGGCCTACGACTCTAGGCGCCGCCAGAAGGTCGCACGTCGTGAGGTCTATACCACCGGATTGGCCACACCAGCCTTTCTCTGGTGGTCGGAATCCACCATAACCTTCGACCGGACCGACCATCCGGATGCCATCCCACACCCGGGAAGGTATCCGCTTGTCATCGACCCGATCGTCGGACCAAAGTGGCTCACCAAGGTACTGATGGATGGGGGCAGCGGCCTCAACATCATGTACGCCAAGACGCTCGACGAGATGGGCATCGACTGAACGCACCTCCGTCCCATCCGAGCACCTTTCCATGGCGTCGTGCCTGGAAGGCAAGCCGTGCCACTGGGGCAGATCGACCTGCCCGTCACTTTTGGGGATCGGTCCAATTACCGGACTGAGACCCTCACCTTCGATGTGGTGGGGTTCTCGGGGACTTTCCCCGCCATCCTGGGGTGACCATGCTACGCGAAGTTCATGGCCGTACCCAATTACACATACCTAAAGCTGAAGATGCCGGGTCCCCGTGGGGTCATCACCATCGGCACCTCCTTCCAGCGCGCTTACGAGTGCGAGGTCGAATGCTATGGACACGCATCCGCAGTCATCGCATCCGAAGAGCTCGCCACCCTCAGGGAGGAGGTCATTGAAGGGACACCCGACGCAAAGAAGTCGTCTGGATCGTTCGAATCAGCAGAAGGCTCCAGGGAGGTCCTCTTGGATCCCAGCAGCTCCGAGGGCAAAAAAGTCTGTATTGGGACCGCGCTCTCCTCCGAATAGGAAAGCGCGCTCGTCGACTTCCTCCACGCCAACAAGGACATCTTTGCGTGGAAACCCTCGGATATGCCGGGCATCCCGAGGGAGGTCGCCGAGCATACTCTCCAAATCCTCCCGGGCTCCAAGCCGGTGAAACAACGCCTACGCCGCTTCGACGAGGAGAAACGCAGGGCCATCGGTGAGGAGATAGCCAAACTACTGGCCGCAGGATTCATTAAGGAAGTATACCACCCAGAGTGGTTAGCAAATCCTATTCTTGTCCGAAAAAAGAGTAGGAAATGGAGAATGTGTGTCGATCACACCGGCCTCAACAAAGCGTGTCCAAAGGATCCGTTTCCTTTGCCACGAATAGACCAAATAGTCGATTCCACCACGGGGTGCGAAACCCTCTGCTTCCTTGACGCATACTCCGGCTACCATCAAATTGCGATGAAAGAGTCCGACCAGCTCACAACATCTTTTATCACGCCCTTCGGATCATTTTGCTACATTTCAATGCTGTTCGGTCTGAAGAACGCTGGGGCAACGTACCAGCGCTGTATGCTTAATTGCTTCGGAGACCTCATCGGGCGAACCGTTAAGGCCTATGTCGACGACATCATAGTCAAATCCAAGCGAGCTGACCACCTTGTCGCCGACCTTGAACGAACCTTTGCGAAACTCCGGGCAAACGGCATCAAACTCAATCCCAAAAAATGTGTTTTCAGGGTCCCGAAGGGCATGCTGCTCGGCTTCATCGTCTCCGAGCGCGGCATTGAAGCCAACCCAGAGAAAATATTAGCCATCACAAGGATGGGCCCAATCCAAAACATAAAGGGGGTTCAGCAGATCACAGGGTGCCTTGCCGCCCTCAGCCAATTTATTTCACGCCTCGGCGAATAAGGACTCCCCCTTTATCGACTCCTAAAGAAAACTGACCGCTTCGAGTGGACAGCCGAGGCTCAGGAGGCGCTTGACATGGTTAAATGATTTTTAACTAAGCCACCGGTCCTAGTTCCTCCATGCGATGGAGAATCTCTCCTACTGTATATATCGGCCACCACCCAAGTGGTTAGCTCCGCCTTAATAGTAGAGCGAGAGGAAGAGGGGCACACCTTCAGGGTGCAGCGCCCTGTATATTTCATCAGCAAGGTATTATCCAACTCCAAAACCCGCTACTCCCAAATCCAGAAACTTCTCTACACCATCCTCATCACCAAAAGGAAGCTACGCCACTACTTCGAGTCACACCCCGTGATAGTGGTGACGTCGTTCCCCCTCGGCGAGGTCATCCATAGCCATGATGCTACGGGAAGAACCGCAAAGTGGGCACTCGAGCTGATGGATCAGGGCATTTCTTATGCCCCTCGAACGGTGATCAAATCTTAGGCACTAGCCGACTTCATCGCGGAGTGGACCGAGGTCCAGATGCCACCAGCAGCCGTCGATCGAGAGTACTGGACAATGTATTTTGACGGATTGCTGATGAAGAAGGGCGCTGGGGCAGGACTAGTCTTTGTATCCCCCCTTGGGGTCCACATGAGGTACATGGTTTGGCTTCATTTCCCCTCATCCAACAATACTGCAGAATACGAAGCGCTCATCAACGGCCTACGAATCGCCATCGAGCTAGGCATCCGACGCCTCGACGTCAGGGGCGACTCTCAACTGGTCGTCAACCAGGTCATGAAGGAGTCATGCTGCCACGACACCAAGATGGAGGCATACTATCAAGAGGTCCGACGTCTAGAGGACAAATTCGACGGCCTCGAACTCAATCACATCCCCAGGCGCCTCAACGAAGCGGCCGACACGCTCGCAAAAGCAGCATCCAGCCGAGAGCCAGTCCCAACAGGCGTCTTTGCCAGTGATCAACACAAACCCTCGGTACGCTACGTGGGATCAGAACAAGCTGATGATGGCCCTTCTAGTCTGACCCCCGGGGCCGATCCACCAACTGCTCCGCCCGACCCTGAGGTCATGGAGCTTGAAGAGGACCCAGCAGTGGAGTCCGATCCTCCCAATGACTGGAGAACGCTTTACCTCGACTATCTCCTCCATGATGTATTACCGACCGACAAGACGGAAGCCCGACGGCTCGCACGATGCGCCAAGTCCTTCGTTCTTGTAGAGGGCGAACTCTACAAACGAAGTCACATTGGAATTCTGCAACTCTGTATCCCTGGCGAACAGGGAAAACTTTTGCTGAGCGACATCCACGGTGGAGCATGCGGTCATCATGCTGCACCAAGAACCTTGGTTGGGAATGCATTCCGACAAGGTTTCTACTGGCCCACCGCAGTAGCCGATGCCGAGCAAATTGTACGCACCTGCGAAGGGTGCCAATACTACGCTCGGCAAACACACCTCCCGGCCCAGGCTCTCTAGATGATCCCCATCATGTGGCCCTTCGCGGTCTGGGGGCTCGACCTGGTTGGGCCACTCAAAAAGGCGCCCGGGGGCTTTACCCACCTGCTTGTCACCATAGACAAGTTTACAAAATGGATTGAAGCTCGACCAATATCCATAATCAAATCCGAGCAAGCTATGCTGTTCTTTCTCGACGTCATCCATCGCTTTGGAGTACCGAACTCCATCATCACAGACAACGGCACACAGTTCACTGGTAGGAAATTCGTTCGCTTCTGTGATGAACAACACATCCAAATCGATTAGGCAGCCGTCGCGCACCCCCGGACGAACGGGCAGGTCAAGCGTGCAAACGGCATGCTTCTTCAAGGCCTCAAACCCAGAATTTTCAACCAGTTGAACAAGTTCAGTGCGCGTTGGCTCACTGAGCTCCCAGCTATGCTCTGGAGCCTAAGGACAACTCCTAGCCGGGCCACTGGCTACACACCTTTCTTCATGGTCTACGGTTCCGAGGCCATTCTCCCGACGGACCTCGACTACGGAGCACCAAGAATCATAGCATATGACGAACAGGGAGCCGAGGCATCTCACCAAGACGCCATGGACCAGCTGGATGAAGCCCGCGACATCGCCCTCCTCCGTTCGGCTAAGTACCAGCAAGCGTTGCGGCGGTACCACAGCCGACGAGTGCGGGGTCGAGCCTTCAACGTCGGAGACCTCGTCCTTCATCTTGTGCAGAGCAACAAGGATCGCCACAAACTCTCCCCGCCCTAGGAAGGACCCTACGTCATTGTGGAAATACTTCGCCAAGGCGCCTACCGGCTGAAAACCATCAAAGGCGAGGTCTTCACCAACGCCTGGAACATTGAGCAGCTACGTCGCTTTTATCCTTAAAATAAGCATACACTCTTCCTTATCAGTTTTTGTCATAATAATACCCCGATCCTTAGTGACTTCCGACCCCTGCAGATAGCGAGGGGTCAGATCTCACTTGGGGGCTGGCTTGAGATCATAACATATGACATATGTAATACAAGTATTACGCTTGCAAAAAATTCCTGTGTTATACTTACAAAAAAATCTCTAAGTTTTCCATTCGCCTCATAAACAAGTTCCAGGGGCTAAGATCTTGGGAACCAATTCTGAATACAACTGGTAGGACTACGAGACACCCACGCCCCAGCGGCTGCAACTTCTTTGCTCACCAGTTCAATCAGAATTAGTTCGCCCACATTCCTAGCTTCTTATAACTTAGACCATGAGAAGAGTCGGAAAGCACTAAAATCTTTCCTACAGAAAGGAGGGAAGATAAAAATTGCTTGCCATAAGCAAAGGATGTAATTTTGTTCCTTTTTTACACAAATTCGTCACTTACAAAGCGATTTCATTACAAAAAGGAACAATATACTTATAAATTCAGAGAACTGTTTGCTCGGGGGCTTCCCCACAAAGTTATTTCATTACAGTCTCTGCTTAGCTCTACTACAAGTACTACTACGGTCGCCGCGCCACGCTCTCCATCGGCAACGCCCATGGCATGTACACGGGCCAGCTCGTCTACTGCAGTCGTCGTGCCACGCTCTCCATCGGCGACGCCCAGGGCATGTACACGGGCCAGCTCATCTACTGCGGTCGCCGCGCCACGCTCTCCATCGGCGACATCTCGATATCCCGTCGCTTCGCTGGACCCTCGAAGCCGCCACCATCTGCGACGTCTCCACCGGGGCATCCAGGGACTACGCCATCGTCGTCAGCCGCAACCTCGACAACGACGCCACCGCCAGGGCGTCTGGGGACTACGCCATCATCCCCAGCCATAACCCTAACGACGGCGTGTGAGCAGGAAGCGCCTCCCGCCAAAGGAGGAGCACAGCGGACGACGGCGTAGTCGACGACGTACGACGCCCACCGGCGCCTCTTCTCCTTCGACAGCGGCGACTCCTCAGCAAGGGCAGTACGCACCATCTCATCCACGTTGGATAACCCCCGGCTCAACATCCCGCAGAAAGGAAGAAGAAGGAGAGATAGCGGCTCGGAGGCAGAAGAGGAGGTGGGATGAGAACCCCTCTCCCCCTCCCTATTTAAAGAGGAGGCGCGGTAGCTAAGGAAAGGCGAAAGGTTGGACGAAAAACCCTCTCCCTTCCCCTCTTTAAATACGGAATCAATGCTGATTGATATCTGAGGGGACGCGCCGAAACTGACGGGACGCACCCCGGTCGACAAGGCGTCCCTCTTTGGTCAAACTGAGCACTGCCTGGGTATGGCCCGCCACTGACCCACTCCGGACATGGCAATTAAGGCACCCACGTAGGCAGACAACCCTTCACCTCCCCGTGCAGGACCAAGGACGATCCGATGACGGGACCTTTTGAGTCTCCTGGGCCGGCCGTTTGGCCCAGAAGACACGACGAATGAACGTCCAAAGAAAGGTAAGCCTCTCAGCGTTCTTTATACGTTAAAATTCATTCACGAGTTTCCGACCCCGTCAAACGGCGGGGACACGAACATCACTCGGGGGCTACCGAGGATGACTACCAGTCTAGACATCCTCTACACCCAACCCCTCCGTACGCTTGAAACTGGGAGTACGGAATACGGGCATAGAACTTTGAGTAAAGCTGGATGAACTGGCAGACCCTATGCCTCGGTGGCTACGGTGTTTTTCGTTCACCAAAAAAAACCATGCTCAAACACCCCTCGCGTCTCCGACTTCAACGTCTGCCTTCTCAAGAAGGGTTCGGAGGGGTCCGCCTACAGAGTCTCTCCCAAAGGAGAAGCTGTCAGGTTCCCTAAGTTAATTAAACGGCTCGGATCGCCACCGAGACACGAAAAACAAAGAATAGCAATTCTTATGCAGGTTACTCCAACCTCATCGTGAACATCAGGGTCCGAACCCCACGCGGACATGTTTCGTAAGAGCCTTTCATCACTCATACCGCCAAGGTAACGTTGCCAACCCCTCCTTCATTTCGATTATATTATACGTAGGCAAAACATCCCAACGCTTCGTGTCGCACCACGAAACGGCTGTTGCCTCATTCGATATAGGCGACCATAGGCTGAGGTTCGAAGGTCGGCCCGCAAAGGGCTCGAGGCTGCCTCACGCCAAACAGAGCCAGGGAGAGATAACCGAGACAAGCCCCAGCGGCCCTGCCTGACCCCGCTCAGAAGCGAACAGGGACGTCTCGACCTTCTCTCGTTCGATTCTAACCCCGAGCTAAACTCACAGAATCTCCATCGAGGAGAGGCCATCGGGCCCTCTGAGCTTATCGAACGACTCAGGCATCTGCCGGGAGGCAGGTTAAGAAGTTGTGGAGTGCCACCAGAGGGCTCTGCCGACCCCATCAGCAAATGATGGACCCAGATTCCACACGAACGTACCCGTTAGTGAGCTCATTGAGTGTGACACTCGAGCCGTCGATGCAAGTGTCGTTCACTCAGCCCCTCCAATTGTGAAAACCGAGGACGGGGTAACACGCAAATAACGGACGACCCCTATTAGACCCTAACAAGGCTCGGGGGCTTGAGCCAAACAATACAGGGACACAGGTTCGAAGGCCCCACCTTGCCGAGCCCATAGAGTCCCCAGTTGGGGATTTCTGTTGGAAGACAGGGCGGGGAATATTGCGATAACATCCATGGACTTCGTCGACCCTGTCACCAAAACCAAAGTTCCGATCTCCAGTAACCCCCGACCCCTGCAAATGCAGGGGGTCGGACCTTACTCGGGGGCTGGTTAAGGTACGGCTACCTCCTTTCTTTCTTTCGGAACACTCTCCTCGCATTATAACCAGCGGTATAATTCAGAGAAACAGATTGGTAAGATCGTAAAAAACATCAAACAAAACGAAATTACGACGCAAAATCACGAAAAACGTCCAGACTCGAAAAATACTGACACTTGTCCACATATTACATATAAGTTGTTCTCAAAATTGTTCGACTAATTACTCCCACGGAGGGAGAACCATCTCTTTCAGATTGTCTGCCAGGTTCTTCGCAAGGGGAGCAACCATCTTCTCCATTTCCTCTAGCTCTTCATCCTCGTAGGTGGACGGAAAGCCTTCGCTCATCACCTTCAGGTTTATTTCCTTCTCGTAACGGGCGTGGGCGACGGTGAAGGCCTGGGTAATCCCGGCGTGAAAGGCACTCTCCTCAAGTTGGCCCACCCGAGCCGTGATACCTGTGACACGAGCCGTGAGCGGGCTGGTCTCCACCGGCTCTGTCACATTTAGGGCATTAAGGACCACCCCGACCACAGCTTGTAGAAGATCGTGCTCATCGCTCTCAACCTGAAGGGCCCTTCGCGTATAGGCAGCCTCTTTTTCCAGCTTGATGGAGACGTTCTCAGCACTCAACCTTCCTTTCACCGCGTCACCAAGCTCCGCCCGGAGAGAGCGGACCACCGCGACGTCCTCGTCCACCTTCTGCTGGAGGGCCGTGGCCCTACTCTCGGCCTCCCGTCAGAGTTCCCGCTCCATCTCTAGCTCCTTCAGGACTTTGTTGGTCTTCTCGTTGACCGCGGCATTCCTCTGCAGTAGCTCGTCTCGCTCTTTCTGGAGCCTGGCAATCTCCTCCCCATCCAGCTTAGACCTCGCCGCCAGATCCTCGAACATCCTGTGGGCCTCCTCCGTGTCCTGACGTGCCTAGGCCTCCCGCTCCTGGGCGGCAGCAAGCTGGGCGGCCATGTCTACTCGCAGCTGGGCCTTCTCAAAAAGGCGATCCCTCTCCGCCTTCTGCTCATGGAGAAATTGGGATTTTTTCCGGCTACGAGCAACAAGAATCTGAAGAGGAAGAAGACTGGTATCA
The DNA here is from genome assembly GCF_019320115.1 of Miscanthus floridulus. Taxonomy (NCBI): domain Eukaryota; kingdom Viridiplantae; phylum Streptophyta; class Magnoliopsida; order Poales; family Poaceae; genus Miscanthus; species Miscanthus floridulus. Next base: position 84,783,594 of record NC_089594.1, on the reverse strand, counting down.
GAAAAGCGAAAACACAAAAACTTGCGTAGAAAGAAGAAAGCCCAGCAAATACCTGAGTAGTAGGAATAACAATCTCACGGAGGGCTCCTCTGGCCTGGTCCAGGGCGTTCAGCATGGTTGAGATCCCGATGTCAAGACCCTCCCGCTCCATGCTCTCGGAATGATCATCGAGCGAGAAAAGGGCCGACGTCGGGTCCTGAGCAGCCATCCACTGGAGCGGCGGCTCCCCCCACGCGGGGGAGCAGTCTCCTCCCGACAAAGGGGCCGGGGGCGGCTCCCTCCTGACCCTATGTGGCGCCACTGCCGCACTCGAGGATCCTCCAACTGGATCTTCCTCCATCTGGGCCACTTCGAGCGCCACGGGCGGATCCACCTAGGCCTCCGGTGGCGCGGATTGCACTACGTCCTCATGCGCTACCATGGTCGTACCCGGCTGGTCCAGGCTTGGCGCAGTCACGACCGCCTCCACCGGTGGTATACGGCCCTCGGCCGGCTGTACCACGTCCGCCATTAAGGAAGCCGCCTGCTCGGTAACCTCCGTGGGCGTGGGCGCCACCACAGACACCGTCGGGTCGGCCAACGTGGCCCCGACGTCGGCATCACTCCTGCCCAAAACAGGGGTGATGGCAGGCAACGCCATCTGTCCCGCTTGAATGGCGAGGCTCTTCTTAGGCGCCAGCCCTAGGGGGTGACCCATCCGCAAGAACCTACACAAAGGTAGTAACCATTAAGTCAAAATAAAAATGAAAAAAGGATGAAAACAGAGGAATCAGCAGCTTACGTTGACGTCCTCGGCCGGCGGAAGCGTTTTGGGGATGGATCCCCAGATCCCTGCCCCGACTCATCTGGGCGGGACCGTTTCATGCCTGCCCCCTGCTCTGGAGCAGGGGGGTTCATATCGTCGGGCGCGGCACCGGAGTCGCCCCCCTCTATCGTCTTACGGGGTGCGACACCAGAGCCGCTCCTCTCCATCATTTCGTCGGGCGCGTCCCCAGAGCCGCCCCCCTCCATCGTCTCATAGGGTGCAGCACCGGAGCTGCTCCCCTCCATCGTTGCCTCGGGGGTGGCGGCAGCAAGTCCACCCCCCCATCCACCGGTCCTTAGCCGGCACGCCGTGCGAAGCGGCGGACTCGCCGGCCTCCACTAACCTCATCGATCTACTTCCCTCCGCGTGGAAAGGGAAGGGCCCCTGCACGAATGGGTGGCCACTCGTCAGCGTGTCCTCGTCCTCTAAGATGTCCCAATCCACGCCGACGGCTACCTCATCGTCGTCGTCGTCATCATCATCATCGTCATTATCGTCGTCCTCACTGCTCATGTCCTCTCCTCGATCCCGTACCTCCTGCTTCAGTCGTTTCGCCTTCTTCATCTCTTCCCTTGCTTTCTTGTCCCGCTCGGCCACGAGTCGATTCGCCACCACCACGACCTTGTCCTTCGGCAGTGGAACCAGGCTGTCCTTAAAGACCAGCACCCTCGGCTGGTCCCAACGTCATAAAAGCAAGTGTTAAAAAAATGGAGATCCAGGAAAAAGAAAAGAGCACGGGAGAGGAGGGCTTACGAATTCAAAGAATCCAGGCTCCGGCCGCATTGGGGGGTGTCCGGGCACCGGATACACAATGTCAAGGACCCTGCCTGCAGAATCCTTCGTCAGCTCCGTCGCCTCCTTGATGCGCTGCGCCACTTCTGAATAAGGGAGCGCCTCGTCAACGAGCACCGTCCCCTCGAACGATATCCCGGGCATCATTCGATGCAGGGGAAGCACACGCGCCATCAGTGGCGCCACCCTCCTCGCGTGGTAGGCGCCGATAATCCCCGTCCCCTTTACACCCCAACCCTTCAGGGCTTGGAGGGCGGAGAGAAGGTCAGAGATGTGTTTCTTGTCTTTGGACTGGACACCCCAGCCCCACGACTCCGGAGCATCCACAATAAGGCGCCCAGTGTACTTTGGTAGGGTGGCACTCACATCATCCCTAACATAAAACCACTGCGAGTGCCATCCCTTATTGGATGTCGCCAGACGCATGTATGGATAACCCTTCGACCGGGTATGGCGCAGATGAATGCTGGCACACCCCATCGGCGCATTCACATCTTTCCCCCCAATCTTCCTCTTCGACAGACTAATGCTAAAGAAATACCGCCACATATCAAAATGGGGATCGATCCCTAGGAAACCCTCGCACAGGGCCACAAATGCTGCCATGTGTTGAATCCCATTGGGAGTTAGATGCTGCAGCTCTACCTCATAGTAATCCAGCAGCCCCCGAAGGAATCTATGCGTGGGTACCCTGAATCCCCGCTCATGAAAGATGGCAAAAGAGACGACATACCCTTCAGGCGGCACCGGCTCGCCCTCGTCGCCAGGTAGCAGCCACTCCTGGATGGTGAACTGTGGGCGGAGAAGGCCACGGCGGACGAGGCCCTCCAGACGCCGTGAGGTGATGTTAGATCTGCCCCACAACTCCATTAAAGCAATAGGGGGAAGGGTAGGCGCGAGCTTGACGACGGCTGCAACACGAGCGCAAGCCGGACGATGGTGGCGACATGGGCATAGGAAGGTGGGGCGGTTGGCGGTGGATGTTTCATGACTCAAAGGCAGGGGAGCGAAATACGGAACCCTGGGGGCAAACCCCGCGGTTTTATAGGGGGCGACGGACGCGAGAAGGGCAACCGTCCGCCTCGATCTCCGGGCCTGCCACGCGCACCACCGCGTCACGTCGCGGGACACGTGCCCGCAGTCCCTATCCTCTCATCCCAAAAATCTCGGCGGACGGTTCGCCTTCCCTAGGTGAATCCAGACTCTCAACCCACCTGGGAAACGCAAGCCACGAAGGCCTTTTTTTTTCTCTCCTTGGCCCACCTAGGGCATCGAAGCACAGCGGCCGGCCCAACTGAGGAAGGGTCCGCGAACGACCCGAAATCAAGGGCGCAAGCACCAGTCAGGTCAGCCCTGAAATAAGTTCCCCGCGAACGGGATACCACGACCCTCTCGAAAAAATGACCAGTTGACGAAAAGATTAAGTCCTTCAGCCTTACCCACGAAGGGACCGATACAACCCCCCGGGCGACTCTACTCAAATCACCCGGGGGCTCGGGGGCTACACCCATCGGGTGCGCTCGCGCGCACCCTCTGGCAAAGAAACTCCGACGAAATAAAAAAAACACCCTTCAGGCGGTTCTACTCGAATCACCTAGAGGCTCGGGGGCTACTGTCGGGGACCTAATACCGGGGTACCCCAGAAGGTGGAACCAATAACCACCGAACGTTAAAAACTTCTGGACGCACAAGAGCGTTGCTTCACCCCTTACTGGGGTAACAGGAGCTTGGTTCCACCTCGCTCGACGCCTTTGGGGTGGGCTTGGTCTCGCCCGAGGGCCGAGGATTAGTCTTCGTCTCGCCCGATGCCTTTAGGGCGGGCTTGGTCTCGCCTGAGGGCTGAGGGATAGTTTCCGCCTCGCCCGACCCCAGAGGGGCAGGGTCGGTCTCGCCCAGGAGATAGGGATTGGTCTCCGCTTCACCCGACGACAAGGATGATAGAGACAGGGCAAGACAAGACGTTCGGGTCAACCATGGCTCCAAGAACCATACCCTGCGCCCTGGCAGGAAAAGTACTGCCAGGGGAGGACGGGACGGGTGCTTTAGACCCTTCCGGGTGCAGCAGGGCCCGAAAGGTTGTACAGGTGCGTGCTCCTCACCCTGTAGAATTGTAGGCGCCGCCTTCAGACCTGGGACACGGAACCCGACAAAGATATACGACAACCGCTACACTCCAGAAGAAGATTTGCTATCTCCACGAACGACAGGAATTCCGTCACCACGCTGTAGACCTGAGGGAGCAGCGCCCGCTTCCCGACCCCTCAGGTCCAAAGCCAGAAGGCCTTGACCTCGGCGTTACTCTGGACCCCGACCCCTCGACACTCCGACGAAGACTCACAAGAACTAGAAGACGTGCGGAGCAAGGCTAGGAAAGGCTAATAAGTCAAAACCACTGTACTACAGCCCATACCCTGAGCAGGATAACATTCTGTAATCAACCTGACACACTACAGGGACATCAACAGTGTTGTAGACACTTATCTTTCTTAGCACTCATCAGAATGAAGGACCAGGCCGGGTAGACGTGAACCACAAGATTAGATAAAGCCCTCATCCTTGTAAAAGCCACCCCCTTGATCTATAAAAGGGGATGCACCTATCCCATAGAGGGGAAACCGGAAAATAAGACCGAACAAGAGAACGCACTCATACACACAGTCAAGCGGCTACGAAGCTCTTGACCACCCTTCAACCCTTCCATCAGAGACTTGGGACCAGTCCCTCTCTCGATCGTTTGTACCCCTTACTACAGATCGTTCACGGTGCTAATAACACGAGCAGCAGCAAACTGGACGTAGGGACGTTCCGCCCGAACCAGTATAAATCTTGTGTCCTTTAGCGCACCATCCGAGCCTAACACGCATTACTATAAATTTACTTGCTGGTGCTTGTACGAAACACCGACAGTGACTTTGCGGCGGTGCGTGTGTGCGACTGACAGGTGGGGCCTCCTGAGATTAAAAAAAATATTTTGCTATTTTTAACCCATATTTTTTATTTCTGGAAAATGGATTTGTAGGAGCGACTGGCCAACCACCCCTACAAAGATTTGTAGCGACCCCTATGTAGGGACGGCTGGCCCAACCGCCCCTAAAAAGGGTCAGGAACCTCCAGCCGCCTGGCATAGTGTATGCCACTGCTTACTACAAAATCACATGCCATTGTAAGGCACTAGGTCAAGATGACAAACCACAGCCATGATATATACCTAAGTACTAAATCTAGTTAGATGTCCTAATTGTGAACTAATGATAGATCCTGTGTTTTAAGCTCTAATATCTAACGATGGGTAGCCAAAGCCATACTAGTTCCTTTTAGGACCCTAATTCAACCGAATGAAGTTGCCTGCCCAATTTTTGACTACCCTCTGTTCGAGTAAATTACCCGAATTCCCCAACACAAATTTTCCATTTATGAACTTTTGGATATACAATATTCTGTAAACACCTCACTCTGGCTCTGCAAGGGACTCGTTGCAGGAGTGGGGTTTTCCGACGCACACGTGACAGCGTGAATTGTCACAAAAAACTTTTTAAATCTGTCGTTTAGAGAGGGTCAAGGGAAAATTGTGCTAAAAGGCATCTCGATCGTGTGCCACACGCAGATACTCTACGACATTTGCATTTGCGCGCTCCCTTTATTGGAGGTCAAAGAGCCCCGCCCTGTCCGGAAAAGACTATTTGAAGGAGTCGCCTACAAGAAAGAGGACATAATAATTGGGTAAAATTTGGCCTCGCATGACGTTAGGTTACTACTCCCTTCTAGGAAAGTGAGGAAAGGAAGGAATTTTAGTATTATCAAGTCAAAATATCTGTTGTTTGACCAATTATATAAAAAATAATAATGAATCATTAAATTATTATGGAACATATCTTCATATATATCAATTTGGTTCTATAAATATTGATACTATTTTCTATATACTTGCTTAAGTTTTAGATAGTACATTTGACTAAAAAAAGAGAGCTAGAGTTGTATTCTTTTGGGGACAGGCCTAGTAGTATTTATTTATTATTGCAAAAGTTATGCAATTAATTTCATTTCATTATGGCAAATAGCCAAAAATTAAGGCTTGTCACTGAAAGCATCTAGGCCCGTAGTTGGGTTTCGGTGATTAATGACAACACTAGATTATTATGACTAATGTGTGTTTTGCAGAGGTAATCTGAGTTAGGTCATGGTAATGGTAATTGATTGGGCAATCATGGTTGTCATGCCCCTGTCGATGAAAATTGTTTCGGTTTTCAAAGGATTGATGATAAGGTTAAGGATGGACTAGTTCTAAGTGTCGTTTGGGGTTGAAGAGACACTTAGAGTAGTTTAGGACTTTGTTTTTCCTTTGGCCACACTATTAAGGGGGTATGGACTGTAGTTTGACCTAGGTGAGTCTATTGGGTTAGGTGTGGTGCACACTTATCAAATCTAGCACTAGGTAGCTCAGGAGTAGCCCTAAGATCAATTGTAGTAAACTTCATTCACATATGATTTTGAGTTGGAAGTGAATGGATGGTCAAATGACTGACCGGACGCTGATCTGGTTGTGACCGGACACTGGAGGGTGAGTCTGGTCAGTTCATTTGATCAATTGAAGTTGTCTGGTTGCGACCGGACGCTGAGTGAAAAGTGACCGGACGCTGGGCGCCTGCGTCCGATCAACTCCAAAGAGGTTCCAGAGAGGGATTTTCTTGACCGGATGGGTCCGGTCAGTGCTGACCGGACGCTGGTCAGGATCCGGTAACTAACCGGACGCTGAACAGCAAAGTAACCGGACTCTGGGTGCCAGCGTCCGGTCAACATCAGTAACGTTCCAGAGACCGTTTTTCGTGATCGGACGCGTCCGGTCAGTGCTGACCCGACGCAGGTCAGAGTCCGATCAGAACTTACTGGCTCTTTCTGACACAATAGCGGGGATAACTGACCGAAGCGTTCGGTCACCCTGACCGAAGCGTCCAGTCACCCCGCAAAGTGATGACTCAGCCTCCAAACGTTATGTTTTAAATGAGAAGGTATAAATACTTACTCCACTCATCCAAGGGAGCACTCTTTCCCATTTGTTCAACTGAGAAACACCTTGAGAGTGCAAGAGAGAGCAAGAGCCTAATGAGGTGATTGAGATTTGAGAATCCAAGATTAAAGTCCTCATTAGTGTAAGGAGAGTAGCAAGTGTGCATCCACCATTCTCATTAGGCTTGTCGTGGCCAAGTGAGAGTTTATGCTTGTTACTCTTGGTGATCGCCATCACCTAGACGGCTCGGTGGTGATTGGGAGTTTGGTGATCATCCGACGGAGCTTGTGGATGACCCAACTCAAGTTGTGAGCGGTTGTGGGCGATTCACCACGACGGAGTGTCGAAGAATTAGCCCATAGAGAGCACTTGATCCTTGCGCGGATCAAGTGGGAGCTACATCCTTGCGCGGGTGCTCCAACGAGGACTAGTGGGGAGTGGTGACTCTCCGATACCTCGGCAAAATATCGCCGCGTTCGTTTCCCTCTCTTTACTTTAAGCATTTACATTTGAGCAATTCATTTCATGTCTTTACATTCCTAGAATTGCCATGCTAGAGTAGGATTAAAACTTAGGGTGCAAAACTTTTATGCGGTAGAACAATAGAATCACATTCTAGGCACAAGGGGTGAAGTGGGCGAAATATAGGGTTTAATTATTACAAAGAATTTAGAATTAGCCTAATTCACCCTCTTCTTGGACATCTTGATCCTTTCAGTCGCCTATATTTCCATTCATTCAAGCTGTCGTTAGAGCAGCTCCAGTGTAGTAAAAAGGCGAACCGTGAGAAGAGAGAGAAAGAGCAAGGTTCGATTTATACACTAGTCTTGCTGAGTTGGGATATAGCTCAGCTGGGCAAGCTTGCCAATTTCAGTAAGGTCAACCTTGCCAGTACAGCACGTTTGGTTCTTTTGCCCAGCTAGCTTTGTCGTTTGGTTGCATATACAGCTTGCCGACCTTGCTGCCTCGTTTCTCCTTGCAATTTAGCATTCATGTACATGGAAACAGATACAAGCGTGCTGAATCAAATTGCTCATAATTGTATAAGAATAAAATACATATAAAATAGCCACTGTCTAAATAAAATACTATGCATTTAAAACATGGCATTGCAGCCGGGGGTCCATTATTTTCCTTAGTCCTATGAAAAGCTTAAAATGTGCATACTTATTGTAAAATCTGATCTAAACAAACTCAAATCATCGGAGGTGGATAGTTTTTAACAAACCATCTCTCGACATACTCCTTGATGGCCTCCAATGGTCTTCCCTTCAACATAGCAGTAGTCTTCTCATTATTTGCAAGATACTCTTGTAATTCAAGTCAAACAAATAATGGATACTCCTTCATAGCATCAATTGTCTTGAATAATTCTTTATTTGGATGAGTGACAAGAGTGAAGCGCATGGTGTCAGACATATCACGTAGAACATGAGTCACCTCTGAGATCACACTATTATCACGCTTAGTCCTCTTCACTTTTTCAGGCTTGCTAGCAGCAAGACGCTTACTAGATGAGCTTCCTCTCTAACAATGAGTATCGTATAGGATCACCGGTATTGCGTTGAAATATCACCAATATCAACCATGCTAAAATAGAAGCGCTAATGAATGCAATCATTCTATTAACAATAACACTGTCATCCATCTATAGTAATCAAACAACAAAGGACAAACTGTTAAACTACCTACAAGTACAGAGTAAAAATCAAATGAATTCTTTGATACAGAGGACATAAGTAGGGTATCACAAAGTTCATATGAAACCACACTAAGGACAAGATTTTCACCATTTGCTTTACAAGAGAAAGAGAAACACCTTTAAGATCTCATAAACTTTAGCCTAGGTAAATACTTATAAAAACGAAAATTAGAAAACCAGAACAATAGCAGAGAAAGACCTATGAAACTCAGAGTAAGATTTTCACCAAAATCACTTCACAACACCTCTAGTAATTAGAATAGAGTACTTGTTCATTCAAGGAATTGTTGATACAGTAGCAAATATCTATGTGTGGAGGGGATTGACTAGAAATCACATGATTATACTTTAAATAGATCTGCAGACTGTAGTGTGCTGCGCACACACCATATCAGAGCCCAATCGTTAAGCACACCATCTACTCTATGGAATTAATCCCGAGTCCTCGGGCGTATTCCAATCACAATTAATCTCTGGATGAAAAAAGACATTAAGGATTGATTACAGACCTTACAAGTTGAAGAGGAAGAACCTGCTCCTCCGTCCCTGCTCTATGTCGTCCCCTGCTCTGCTCTCTGTCCTGTTGAAGACAGTCCAGGAAATCGATCTTGTTGTCTCGCAACGATCAAATTTGAGAGGACGAGAATGGAGCTACTGGGTGGAGGTCATGGTGCGTGCAAATTGAGATCTGGCTAGATTTATGGAGGTGTTGGAGCAAAAATCGTATGGGATACTCAGGAACATGGCAGTGTGGACGGGGAAAAGCGGAGTTCGTTGCGGATGAGATCGTCTCGCATGCATTTTCTTAGGCACGAGCGTGATTTGCCGTTGAAGACGAGCCGAATCGGCTCTGCTCAGGACCGATGCTTTTCTGGGCAAGATCGCTCTCAAAAGCTTTTTTTTTTTTATTACCAAACCCTGTGACTAGCCTAGCCACCCATGGTCTCCCAGTCTACCTGTCCACACAGTTGTTTTTATTTCAACCTGACACCTATCTAATCGAGGCCTCGAGGCCGCGTTTAGTTGGCCGAAGTCGGCGTCGCCGAAATCACTGTAGCACACTGTAGCATTTTGTTTGCATTTGGTAATAATTGTCTAATCGTTGACTAATTAGGCTCAAAACGTTCGTCTCGCAAAGTAAAATCAAACTGTGCAATTAGTTTTTGATTTCGTCAATATTTAGTACTCCATGCATGTACCGCAAGTTTGATGTGATGGGGAATCTTCTTTCTCCATAGTGCCAAAATTTGGATTTTGGGTAACTAAACAAGTGCCGAACTCCACACAACAGCAAAGGAACCACGAGAAACATCAATTTTTACCGGGCCCACAGCTTTTCGAAAACCGAACTCTACACTGGAGCTGCCCTAAGCTATGAGCTTTTGTTTATCTATTTGGACCGAGGGGGTGTTTAGTTCCCCAAATTCCAGAATTTGGAACTCTACACAGGAGCGGGACAACCATGATACATGTGAGCAAAGAAGGGAATCAAGCTTGGGCCTAAGGTCAAGCAAAGGCATGGATAAAGGTCTTCGTAGCGCAATGTTCAAAGCTAGCAACCACATGTACAGGCTTAGGCTCCTAAGAGAGAACTTAATTGGAGACGACAACCATGAGATTACCAAAACTTGGACGTGGTTCTAGGATAGCGCTCTTCAACACTCGTATGCTTACCGATGACAAAAGGGGTGATAACTATGGCACTAATTAGATAACAAGCATACATACCCACCACTTGGCTAAACTAGAGGACATTATAGGTTAAGCATGTAACCACAATTATTTTTAGCAAGGCTAAGCACACACTTTTCTCAAGCACTTCCTATTCAAGAAACATGGAACAAGGCATTCTTGTTTAACTCCACACAAGGAAGATAGTGCAATACATCGATCACAAGTTACTTAGTACTTAGAATAAAGGAAGGGAAGCATATTTATGCACAAGCACAATCATGATGCATGCTCGTCCTATTCGTCCTCACGAAATTGCCAGCCTAAGGTGGCAATCACGTTCTATGTCGGTGGCATAACACGTACTCTCTCGATATATAGCTAGTCGTCAGCTACATTCAATCTACGCATTCGTGGTTAGCGTACCTGCAGGCAAATTTATTGCAGCCCATCCCCACAAGAGATAAATAAGCGCACAATGAAAACAGTAAACTAAGATACCCCCCATATGCACATCCCCAGATATATATACTTCGGTATCCATAGCTACCCGGCAGATATACCCACAATTAAGTACCTTCATATATACATGTGTGTAACATGTAAATATTCCAGTAACCACAGCTAACTCTCCCCTAGACCGACAGTTGGACGGTCATACTCTCACAACTCACACTTACCTAGGCGTAGAGGCAATTGATCCATACAGTACCATTCAAGCGAATGGCATCCATACAATAGCACGCCGTATGGACGACGAAAGAAAAATTGCAATAAAGTACATCCCTCAAAGTTAGTACTTAGATAGCCACCTAATAGTCCTTAACTGGGCATAAAGGAAGATGTCGCTAGCATAGTTTTGCAAATAAGTTTTGACAAATTTACCTGTAGCTAAAGTTTTAGTTAAAATAGACCTTTTAAAACCAAAACTTAGCTTTTAAAACTATGTACCTGACAGTATTATGCTTAATCTCGCTCTGATACCAGCTGTGACAGAACCGCCCAATTTATACAAGATCAAGTACGGTTGTCCCCGCTAACACGTTGACACACCCATACTTTCACTCATATAAACCCGGTAGTCCGCCGAGTGTCCCGAAAGACCTCGGTAAATCAACATCACAACCAAGATCGCGTGATTAAGCAAATACACATCACATACATTGGGTTGCAGCGGAAATAATATTACAAAGGGATTAACAAATAATAGTACAAGTTTGGGTTTCAAAACCGCTTAGTGAAAACAATATAGCTTTCAAATGATTACATTAATATAAGTTCCAAATATATTGCTAGCATAGTGACATCATCCGACAAAAGCATAGAGATGAGAAGTAAGTATAGAATCACCGAGCCCACCGACGGTTAGCCACCATCATCAACAGGTCGAGAACATCACCTGCAACAAGGTGGGATAAACCCTGAGTACTCGAATGTACTCAGCCAGACTTACCCATCTTAAACCAAAATAAATCGACACCAAGGATTATGCATGGCTTTCTTTAGTGGGCTAGCTGACTTGTTTGCGAAAAGCATAAGCTATCATGAAGAAACCATTTTAAGTACTTTGCATCATCTTTATTATGACCTATCCATCTAGGTAAGCACCTGTACTATAGCAATCACTTGATTAACCAATAACATCCAGTTACCAATTTAGATTTAGCATATCCCATACCATCCAGATAACCATCATTGTTCCATAATAATTACTACGATGCCGTAACTCGAGTCAAGTGCTCACTATCCAGGAGCGATGGCGATTCGAATCGATTCCTAACCAGCTGGTGATTTATTCCTTACACAAACCTCACTCACCCGCTAAAGTGAGATATTGATCACCGAGTCAACTATCTAGGAATTTCGAGTTTGCCAGGAACCACATGTACCCGGGGGCCGATCAACTGCACTTTGATCTTATCATCTCGCCCCCGTGTCCTACCACACCTGCTCCGGCACAGTGCGCTGCGGGCAATCTACTCGGCCCGAATAATCTCCCAGCTTCGCGGTCGGAAGGTACTTTATCCGGCCAGCTAAATGTAAGGCATGCGTTCAACATGACTCGAGGGCCAACAACGGTCGGTCCTTAATCGACACAGACGGAAACTAACAGCACCCCAGAACCCTGTCTGGTTGCCTCCAACTTTTTCCGTCCGGTCTCCAATTATCCATCACACATGGTTAATTCCAGGATATCATTCTTTCTATAGCTAAATTCTTTCAGTAACCACCTATAATGTAGGTGACCGGATATCACCGATCGCTACCGGTCTAAGCAAGGCTAAGCAGTTATTCGATCCTGACCTAACAGGGTAACAAGGTAGTAAGGTAGGCAAGGATAGTAATAAATGCATCAACGGTTTCAATCAACTCCTACAACTTAATGCAACAATATATATAAACTCATATATATAGAAAGAATTGCTTTTATAAAGTAGGAGACTTAGAATGCTCCGGGGCTTGCCTGGGATCCGACACAAGTCAGTTCAGTTAGCTTGCACCGTCCTGGTGACGCCTCAGGTCCTAACACTTGCTTAGCCCTTCCACCTTCGGGATAGATCCATCAAACACTGTCTTCGGGTTTGGCTCCAACATCACGTCCTTCACATGGTTCATCTAGCGTACCTAGATGAGATGCAATATGCAAGTGCATAAATATGAAGAATAGTACCATGAGACACATCACAAATTAGCAAGCAAGACAAGCATAGTTTACACTAACACACTTAAGTACTTTGTGATGCTTAACTTAAACATCACACAATCTATCATGCTAAGATGGCAAAGAAGACGACAACACCAAGCATGACACAAGTTTCCCAAGATCTCAAGTGCTCTAACTTAGTCATCATTCAAGGCATACGTCACACTTAACAATATACAAGCAAGCACTATAATTGGAATCTGTCAATTTCTGGACATGCAAACAGCAGCTACAAGATTTAGCTATAACTGAAGTTACACAAATCCAAATGACTTGCAAGAAGACATTATGGAAAGCTTATGAAATTTTCTACAATTCATCTTTAATCATCTTAGCATGATTCTCAAGTTAACTAAGTCAAATATATCTATTTACAGAAACTGGTCTACAATTGACAGAAAGCAGCCATTTCTGAAACCCAACTTTAAACAGCTGTAACTCTTAAACTACTTGGCCAAATGACACCAAATTTTAATAGAAGCTAGATACATGAATTATCTACAACTTTTGTATAAACAAGTTTCACAACAAAGCATATTATCATGAAGAACTTTGCTAAGTTCCCAGATCTGTCCATAAACCACATCGGCAAGAAAATAATTATTAACTTATGTTGCAAATACATAATTGGGCAAAACCAACTTTACCAACATTTCACACATGACTAAAGAACACCAGAAAACCTAGTGTCCATGACCAAATAAATTCTTTTAATGCATTTCTTAATTTATTTTAGATAACAAGGTGACTTAATGAACATATACCAAAAGTATACAATAAATTCTACAAAAATTACAGTGGCTCACATATCCTCTCAATAGTCTACTGTACAAATTTCACTCCATTTGAATATGTATAGCAACCTCTATGAAAAAGACAAGTTGCTAAAGCAAGAAATCATGTGAGAGCAAGATAAACCAATAACTCACTCATACTTCATCCAATACTCATGAAATTTTTACCACACATCAACTATCACATGAGTAGCATGCCACAAAAATTTCACTTCATTTGGAGCCCTAGATCTACAGTTATGAAAAATAACAAATTCAACTAGCATTACAACCTTACTGCACAAATCTATTTTTACCGCAAAATATTTAAACTAAAACATGCCATATTATAGATCCACTGCATAGACAATTTCACAAGGATTCCAAAAAGTCCTCATTTACTATTTTACGAATTTTCTACGATTTACTATGAATTTCCAAAGTTCCTGCAAAATAATTACAAACCAGTCCTTACGGCACTATTTACATGAGTCTATGACATTGCAGATAGGACCCTCCCTTTCTTCAAATTCTTGTGCGAAGTCCTTGACGGGGATCAAAGCAGAGGAGGCCATCGGAGGCTCGCGGTGCCGGCCAGAGGAGGCTTGTCGGCGGCGGGGGAGGATTGCGTGAGCACCAGAGTGTCCTCCCGCACCCGTGTGTGCACTCGAACTTGCTGGAGGTGGCCCACGATGGCCTGGCCACGCGCGTGCGCGGCGTGCAGGGGCGCAGCTCCGGCGGCGACGGCGGAGGAGCTGGCCGGCGTTGGTGGGTGGTGGCTGGCAGCGGCGTGGAGCACCAGCGAGAGCGTACGCACAACTAGGAGCCCACAGCTCGGCTTACGGTGGCCCAAGGACGGCTAGCCATGGAGCTTCGGCGGCGACGGCCATGGCAGACGTGGCCGCACGCAGCAGCAGAGCGAGAGGGAAGGAGAGTGGAGAGGCGAGCGGGGAATGGGGCAGCCCACGCGCTCGGTTGAAGGAGCAGAGGCACGACAGAGAGGCAGGGCACGCGGCAGCGGCGGGGGCGCGCTGCTCGTGCATGGCCGCCATGCACAGGCCACGAGGCGTCCTCTGGGGCGTTTCCGCGAACACTTGGCGGGCGACGGAGTGGTCGGCGTGGAGCGCGGGTTGGGCCAGATCTGGGCCGATTTAGACCTCAGGCCCAAAACAAAGTTTGAAGCCCGCGAGCTGCTCTACATTTTTCATTTAGAGACCAAGGTCATTAGAGCTCTTCAACAACGGGTAATTAGGCCACAAATTGTCGGTGTCAGCGCCTTGATAACGGTCACGGAAATTCACTTTCGAAAGTCAAAACTCGGTCAAACTCAGTGCAACTTTTTGCATGCTCTTCTCCATAATATAACCTTCAACTTTTATTTTTGGACCAACTCAAGTTGCTTAACGAATTTCGGAGAACGCGGAATGCCAACGTCGTTGCTTAGCGAAACTCCAGACTTAGAATATTTCTAAGTGCTGAAAACAACAGCAAATTCGATCTTGTGACCTTGATTTGACTTACTTCCAAGCTGATCTAGCTCTTAGTCCAAAAACAAAGTTTGTTCTACATGATATGGACTACAACTTTCATTTAAGGTCCAACCTCAAAACTGGTATAGAACCTACTGTTCTACTTTGACCAAAGTAGGATCACGATGAAGCTTAAATTATCCTTTTTGATCCATTGGAGCATTTTCTTGGCATTTGCCCAACATGAACCTTTCATGATTTTTGTTGTAGAGTTCATCTAGAGTCATTTGGGCATGGTTGCAAGATTTGGTTGATGATCGAGAATTCCATTCACTTTATAAATTAATTCAAGCAAGGACATAACTCGTCATTTCATATGACTTTTTGATTCCAAACTTCATGAAACTTTTTGAGTGCCCAATATAGATGGGTATTGATGTGAGACACATGAAGATATCCCAATCACACCACCCAAGCATATATCTTGAAAAGGGGTCTATAGACGAGCAAAGGTGCAATATCCAAGTTTAGGTTGGGGCTCGTTTCTATAGGTTTGACCTTAACATCTTCATCATCACTTAATATACCATGTTTTAGCTCAAACCCATTGCTTAACTGGTGGTAAACGCCTGGGGTGTTACAGAACTATTGTGAATTTTGTATTTACTTATCTTTAACTATTCGGGACTGTATAGACATTGTGAACTATTTTGGACTTTGCATGACATATTATGTTGGTTGTGATATTCGTTGTGGTTGCATTATGCTTGTTGGATGATTAAATGTTTAGAATATATATTGATATCTCTGTTTGTAACTGTGGATGCTTCTAATACAAGACCGTATCTTGCGAATTTTTTGCGTGAACCTTTAATCATACTATACTTGTACAAAGGCACAAATGTAGTACACAGATTAACTATAAATTTATTACGTTTATAATCCAGGAATATTTGTACATACGCTGTGTACAAGAATCTAGGATTACCAAGCAACAGTGAACGAATCTATGCTTTTCAAAGAATAAACATAGACTTTTCAGATACACGAACAGCATCAAATTATCACATCACTGATATAGACCTTTCAGATGCAAGGACAACATGCAAGGAAGCACAACTAAACTCTATCTTCACCATCCATCTTATGACTGTTTGATCCAAGAGCTGAGGTGAAGAGGCACATGGATCGCTGACATGGCACATTGACAGGCCTCCATTCCTCCTCTCAACCTATAAATAACCACTCACTTCCTCTCATTCACACAAACAATAAGGAAGAAGAACACTCCTCAGCATTTGCTTTCGTTGTAGTACCAATGTCTGGAGGGTCGTCTAGAGGGAGAGGAAAGGGGAAGAAAACTACCTGGGGGTGGGAGGGTCCTCTTGGTCCTGATTTCTTTGAGGAAGCTCTTTATGAGAGGTTCCCAGTTGAGAGCAAAAGTGATTTCACCAAAGAGGCACCACTGACAGGATACGATGAAAGGAAAGAAGAGTGGCCAAAATGCATGCATGGTGAGGACTGCCTAGTGCAGATGTTCACCGAGGGAATAGATGGAGGTCGTCGTTTCTTCAAATGCCCGCGAGCATGTGTAATTTCTATTACTATTTGTTTCTTCAATATGTTTGTCTTGTATATCACTTACACGACATACTTTTTGTAGTCTTCCTTGGCCGAAGAAAACTGTAGGTTCAGTAGGTGGGTCGATCCTCGACCTATTTATCCACATGCGGAGTACATCTACTACCTACAAGACCGTATCTTCGATTTAGAAAGGGAAGTTAGCAGTGGTTACAAGGACGACGAACAGGACGATAACAACAATGGTGCCGATTCACAGGAGGCACTCTGCAATGATCCATATTGCACCTGCCCTAACCACAAGAAAAAGGGGTCTCCCCAATCACCCTCGCCACCACCACCACCAACAACGGGAGGCTACTATGGAGAAGGTGCAACACAATATGCTATGTGGCCACACTACTAGGATGACTTTATCTTTTTCTTGTGGAGAACCCTAGGTTGAATTACCTAAGGCATATTATGTTTAATTACCGAAGGCATGGTTTAATTATCTAAGGCATGTTAGGTTTAGTCAAAGAAAACTATATACCCAGGTTCGGTACCTGTAGTCACATGCCATTTAATGTGTTTCGTGTGTTGATTTCTAAAATGTCGTATGTCGTTAACTGTTTTTTGCAGCACGTGTTCAAATGAAAATAAGTCCGTATCATTAAGCGGAATATTAAGACCATTGATAATGAAAACAACCACATAATGAAAAGTTCGATACTATGTCACATTACACAACATATTAATAGTATAACTAAGTGCCGACAGTAGACAAAGGGGCAAATGCACTTCCAAATCCTCAATCTGAAACGTACTGAGTAAGTAACTCATCATCCGAGTATCAGTCCTCTACTACAACCCTGTTGCTGTGGCTAGGCTCAACTGCATTGCTCTGACATGCCTGTCGCTTGTAGTAAGCGGCCTCCGCTTCATCTGCGACCGCTGCGGCCTGAGTGAAGAACGCGTCGTCATCCTCCTCTGCCTATAAGCCCGCCTCTGCTAGAGCGATGAGCTCGCTCAGTCTGCCAGTGTCATCGTCATCCTCCTGCGCCTGAATGCCCGCCTCTGCTAGAGAGATGAGTTCACTCAGTCTGCCAGGGTCGTCCTCAACCTCCTGCACCTGTATGCCCGCCTCTGCTAGAGCAATGAGCTCACTCAGTCTGCCAGTGTCGTGCTCATCCTCGTCTCCATCATCACACAACACAATCGGTGATTGAACAGTGCGACCAGCTCGTGATCTATGGGCATCTAACTTCTTCTCCTCATACCTTGCACGAGCCACCTCTGCAGCATGTTCCCTGCTGCAACCAATCTCTTGATGTATAAAATGCAATTAGTTAGCAACTCGATAATATTACATTTAAAACCAGGCAACAAAAAAAGGTTTTCAAGCACTCACTGGCACATAATGTAGCAACATGCTCGTTCAAGACCTGCATCTGTACTCTTGTCTCCTCCCTTGCCTCATTCCTTGCCCTCTCCTCCTTTAACGTCATCCGCCTCTCCAATCCCCATTTGTTAAGCCCAACATCGATCGGGTTACAAATACCGTGCTGTCTAGCAAACTCACGCATCTTTTCTTTGTGATGTTTAACGAATAGGTTGACGTAGTCAGGTCCATATCCCCTCTTCCGTGCAATTACTTGCCTCTTCTTCAGTTCATCCAAGAACTTAGCTTGACCATCGTAACATTTTCAACTGTATTTCCTAGTGCTCTGTTCAAAACAAATATTATATCATATATGTATTAGGAAAACAAACAAAATACGATTTCATATTTACCAGAAAAATTACGAACCTCATCATACTCAATCATATGGCCGCAATAATGACCTATTCTAAGCTCCGAAGGGACTAGGCCATAGTTGGATTTTACACTACATTCGCACATGACAGGAGGTGCTTTGTAGATTACCCATTCTTTCTTCTTTTCCTTAACCCTCCGCTGTTCTTCCGGACATTGGTTCTTAGGACCATACAACCACTCCTTGAAACGACACTTCACCATTGAATACACCTAAATAATGAAACATTAGTACATAAACACATATAGCTCAAGATTTTAACACATACACTTTGCACTTACTTCATGCTTGTTTGGACACACAAACTCCAACGTATTCTCAGGGTTTATCACAGCTCGATCTCCGCAATCGCACAGAGGAGGTTCCTCGAGTCATCTAACCGCGGCTATGTGTTTCTCCTTAGCCGTCATTGCCGGAGGGTTAGGGGGGTGGAACCCACTGCTTGAAATGCTCACGTGGATGTCTTCCTCTAAACCAATCGTCGAAAAAGAGGTACCTAGGATCAAACTTGTCTGCACCATCGATCCACTGAAAGAAAAAGCACCTCTCATGGTCCTACACAACGAGATTCCAATAAAATATTAGTACCATACTTAAACAAATAAAGAAAAATGATAGTACAAATAATTTCTTACATTAAACCGACTACATGTGTAGAAGCAACGCGTGGCTGTGTCCGGATGTTTCGATTGAAAAACATGGGCCGGGAAACCACAATCACAGTTAGGGACAGGAAGGTCAGGAGGAACGGGGGCATCTTTGCTAGACGCGTCGGGGTATAATTCTCGAGGACGACCCCGTTTTCGCTAAAACTCCTCCCGAAACATTTCTTGCATCTAACAAATAGGATGTAATTTAACAAACATAAATAAAAACATCACAACAAAATATCAATGAGAACCATAACTACAATACAATCAATTTCGTTCTAAGAACCAAAAACAGTTAACATTATACCATAAACCTAGGGTTTCTCATTTCATCCACAACAATAAACCCATAACATAACTACATGCGGCTTGGTTTGCTAGCTTTTTCCACACCTTGAAATGAACCTACGGTTGTATAATACATATATTGAGGGATACAATGAAACCCTAAGTGATGACGATTCTTAGGTTCAAAAATCCGACTAATATGTACCGAATTGATGCGAGAAAAATAAGGAGGTGAGCAAGTATACCTTGCTCTCGAAGATCTACGGATCAAATCAAGGTTTTCAAGGTCCAATATGTCGATTCGTGAGGCAGGATGAAGTGGCGAGAAAAAAACCCGAGGAGAAATAAGAGGAAGAACGCTCGGAGAAGAAGTGCAGGCTGGGTTAAATGTAGGTGGCTCGGCGCCATTCAGACTGGCGCCGAGCTCGGCGCCAATCACTCTGGCGCCGAGCCCCTGGCAGGCCATTTTCCCGTGCCCAGGACCTCGGCGCCAGTCACCGTGGTGCCGAGCTCGGCGCCACTCACTCTGGCGCCAAGCCAAGGGTCCATTTCTGGAATTGTTTCCGCCAAGAGTCTATTTGAAAGAAACTTTCGAAAAAAGAGCTAAATAGTAAAAAATTCGGTAATCCAGCATGGCCCAGAAGCCCAGTCATCCGACACATTCAAACGAGCCAGGCCCACTTGGATTCGGACCCACTTTGCTATCAGGCGCTCCTCGTCCTCTCCGCCGGCTGCATCCACACCACGCTGCTCACCGGTGGAAGTGGAAGCATTCCAACGGGGGTGAATGGCGGCGGAGGGGAAGAGGAAGGGCGTCCCGGCGCTCGGGTGGTGGCTGATGCTGGTCGGCTCCCTCCGCCTCGCCTCCGTCTGGTTCGGCTTCTTCGACATCTGGGCGCTCCGCGTCGCCGTCTTCTCGCAGACGGAGAGTGAGTGCCCCCCTCGCGTCCTCCCTCTCCCCTTCCTCGCCTCTCGTTCTCCTGGACTGGACAGGGTCAATCCGTGTGGGGTACGGATCCCATCTCACCCGGTCGCGGTTCTAGCCTGATCTGTGCCGCGCCTTCTTGACGAAGGTTTGGAGATCCAACAAGGAGGCCTCTGTGCCTCCTTCCCGCGGGATTCGTGAGTTTGAACTGGAAGTATTCCAAGTGGATTCCACTGGTGGAACCTTCAGAAAAAAAAACAGTGCCACTGACCAGGACAGAGAATGGCATCTAGGAGTGTATTGTGCAGCGGCACAACCACAGATTTCAAGCTGGAGTTTGGCTTGCAGAGTAGCTAGGCTGGTGTTTTTATGCATACAGTGCTCATGGATATATTGTTACTGGAATGATACAGTGTGACAAGCTTGGTTCTACCTATAACAACTTCGTTACATGCGGTCCTTCTGTTCTTAGTTTTTATTCCAAGAATTAGTTAATGTCAAAGAAGATTTTCTTTTGCGGTCAGTGAAACTCATCCCGAGGCAAGTCTTAGAGTAAGGGCCTGTTTAGAATCCAAAAAATTTTGCGCAGTACCTGTCACATCGAATCTTGCGGCACATGCATGGAGTACTAAATGTAGACGAAAAAAAAAACTAATTACACAGTTGGTCGAGAAATCGCGAGACGAAACTTTTGAACCTAATTAGTCCATAATTAGACACTAATTACCAAATACAAACGAAATGCTACAGTGAGCCAAAATCCAAAAAATTTTGGATCTAAACGGGGCCTAAGGAAAGATTTCAAGTCTTCAGTTGGGATATTTGACAGCTGGACTTAGTGATGCAGCTCATTTTGGGTTGAAGGACAGGTCGAAGCCACACAACAGCATTTCTGAATTTCTGATTTCATGAGGCTCAGTTGTTTTTTTTTCCTGAGTCTTGTGGTCCTCAGAGTCCGAGGCCAGTCGTTTCTTAATAAGAGAAACAAATAATGTTACCCTATCCTTATTGCACGAGTGTTTGCTCGTTCATGACTATTGAGATCATTGATCGCCGCTGAAGTCAGCTGTGGGCTTTTATTATTTTAATTAATGCTGAGCTCTGCAATCCTTATGCTGACACCATAGAAGTGAAAAAGAAGTCTATTATAGAGGCATTGTGGTTATCAATTAATAAGTAGACCATGGTAGTTCTTAGTTGCCCCTAAATTTTGAGAGCGCTGTGTGGTATTATTGTTACATAACCATATATACAAATAATGAACTGCTCATTTTGCTTACAGAGGCAAAGAAGCAAATTTGTATCTGGATATTACATTGTGCCGGAACAGTATCAACAAACTTTGGTTATCTTTGCCAGCAGTTGTTCCTCCTAGATTGATTGCGTCAGGAAGTCCTGATACCTTAGCTGCACTGTCTTTGCTATAGGCAGCTATAAGCTTCAGTTCATAATGGGTTTTGCTCTTGCAACGTCTCTAAGAAAAACCCTCGTGCTAAATTATTAATTCCTAGTTATGTGCCGTTATTTGTGAAAAAAACTTGGCCTTTTATTTCTAGTGTGATTAACAAAACATTGTTTACATGCAGTGACTGATGTTCATGGCCGTACTTTTGGTGTCTGGACTCTTCTGACCTGCACGCTGTGCTTCCTTTGCGCACTGAACCTGGAAAATAGACCTCTGTATCTGGCCACCTTCCTATGATTCATCTATGCTCTTGGTCATTTCCTCACGGAATACTTGATATACCACACCATGGCTGCAGCAAATCTGAGCACAGTTGGCTTCTTTGCAGGTACTAAGCTTTCCTTGTGACTGTTGTGAGTGGACCATTCTTCTCATTCAACTTTTACAAATCAGTTCTTCAGAACCTAATCAGCCTTTTTACTAGCGCACTTGTTACAGCTAGGTTGATTTTCTGGTACTTTAATCGAAATATTCATTTGCTTTAGCTTTAGGAGCTATACTGTTTTCCTATGCAGGCTTGTCATTTAAACTTTCTCAGGATTTTATCAGTACTTTACTTTTGCAGTTTTAGCGATGCAATGTAGTGTTTATCAGTTCCAGGCTTCCACCTTTCAATGTTGCAAAATAGCATTGGAGCTTGTCATGCTTCTTGCATGTGCAGCTTGAGAAATGGCTAGAATTGGGGACAATTAAATCTGAAATTGTGATGGAGTACTTTGTAATAATGCTCCTTGTTTCTTGGTTGTTTGTTTAGCCACTCTGATCAGTTCTCCGATTTATTTACATAGGAACATCAATCATATGGATGCTTCTTCAGTGGAATTCTCATGGGAATCCCCGTGGTTCCCATGCTGGGAAGCAGTCATAACTGATGCCTGGGTTGTTGCCTGAAGAAAGCTTGCTGGAAAGCCGCCTGATGGCTCTGCGCCATTTGTACTTCAGTTTTCATCATGTTATTTCGCTGCATGAGACATTTGTCCGACTGAGTAGGGAAACTTTTGAACAGTTCTGGGTTCTGCCACTGGTTAGGGGATGGGAATTTTTGAGCACTGAACGCTGACTGAATCATGTAGCCAGGAGCTGTAATATCATTCAAGGGTACCGGAGAAACAGATAGCCATTCAGATAGTCACCTGTTGAGAGCTGAGATGCTGATAAGGCGGGTATAGACAGGAGATTTGGGTGTGTATCATGTACTTTGTTGCATCTGTACGAGCCAAAGGGTGTCTGTACTCTTGATATTTTTGTCCTATTGATGCTGCATGTTTTGCTCATGAAATAAACTGTACATAGTACAGTAGGGTCAATAAAACTCGACAGCTTTGGAGGAGCCTTCGTGGCATACTATATGATTGGCGTTTCTTATGATTTGTTTTCTAATACTTGATGTGATGTGTTCATTCAGCCCTGACGATTTCTTGTAGCTGTAGATACAGCCTCTCTACTCCTGTTTAGGGATGAAAATGGTACGGATCGGTTTCTACGTTTAATCTGATCAAATTCGTATTTTTGGACAAATTCGAATTCGGTTCGAAATTTGGAACACCAAATCCAAAATCGGAACAAAAATGGTTTAGACATTTTTCCGACTGTTTTTTACTTTTCTACTTTTAATTTGAAATATCCTGAATTTGAAATTCGGTTTCCAAATTTGGTTCAAACCAAATTTGGCCCACTGGAAGTCCAACCTTCAAAAAATTGTATCTTTTTCATACGATCTCGGATGAAGATGATTTTTATACGAAAATTATAGCTTTCGACGAGATCTACAACTTTCTAGTTTAAGTTTTTTCATTTGAGGTCTTTAAGGTGTTCAAAAAAATTAAACAAAGTTTCAGCGGTATATTAAATCACACACAAGCGCTTGTTGTCTTAGAAAAATCATATCTTCCTTACATAGTGTTAAATGGAGATACTTTTTAAGAATGTTGTATGACTTGTTAATTATTATTCACTTGTTAATTGTTATATACTTGGTTCTGCGGGTCAATATTCTGTATTGATTTTTCGTATACCGACCGTGTTCGACATAATTCCGCTCGAATTAGTTCGTTTTCGAAATTCTCGATATTCCGTAAGTTCGTGTTCATTTTCATGTCCGGCTTTACCGCTTTCGCTTTCGTTTTCGTATTCAAATGTAAAAGTAAAAAATGGTTGAGAGGTTTTCCGACCATTTTCATCTCTACTCCTGTTCCTGCTGATGGGCAATCATCTGTAAGGCCTCTGGACCTCTGGTTTAGCGCTGTGGAGGGGGCGGCGTAGGCGTCTGTTCCTGCTGATGGGCAATCATCTGTAAGGCCTCTGGACCTCTGGTTTAGCGCTGTGGAGGGGGCGGCGTAGGAGTTCGTTTCTTTCTTTCTTTCATTTTTCAGCTGAGAATTCACGACCTATCACGCCAAAATGTCCGCCTGCAGAAACCAAACTAATACAAGTGAGTATTTCTCACAAGATTATAAACTCTCATCAGCTTATATATAATGCCTAATGATTTTGCTCTTATAATTTATCTTGTCATATTATTCTTGAGTTAACCTTCGCCGAGGCAATTTTCAAAAACCAACCTTCGTGCACAGCAAGTCACCAAGGTGACTAGAAAAGCTGTTGCATCCTTTACTACTCCAAAGCATGGCTTGACCAACTATACAAGTTTGGCCCTTAACAGGCTAACCAAAAACATATTTTATTATTATCATTATTTTTTTATTTGTGTTGCTCAACCTTCGTTAGATATTTGTCCAACAACTTTTGAGTTTGAGTACTCAACCTTTGTCAGTATCTGTCCAACAACTCTTGAGTTTACATCAGTCAGTACTTTCCTTCAGTCAGCGGTTCTCATTAAGTACTCAGCCTTTGTTAGATATTAGTCCAACAACTCTTGAGTTTGCATCAGTTAGTACTCTCCATCGTTCTGTGGTTCTCATGAAATATTCAACCTCCGTTAAATATCTCAGGGATCCTCTATCAGCCAGTGGTTTTCATCAGTCATTGGCCTTCGTTAGTCAGTAGCCTTCACCAGTTAGTGGATTTTATCTGTCAATGGTCTTCATCACTCTATGGTTTTTCATCCATTAGTGGTCTTCATGAAACATTTTGCCTTCGCTATATATCTCTCAAATGGCTTTGGGTTTTCATCAGTCGATGCTCTTCATTGGACAATTGGTCTTCTTAGTTATTGATACAACGACATTCATATTTCACCAATATTGGCTTTCACATTGGGGTTTCATCAAGTGCCAAGCAGTTGAGAAATTATGAGAACGTCAATCATTGCTCTTCAGTACAAGAGTCATAAGTGCTCTTCGTCAACCATTAGACTCCATCAACTATCAACCTTGGGCAGGAGCTTAACCTTTGCTCACGCACAATTATCATTTTTGCGGTGTGCACGATATGTTTACCCCTTTTAATATTTTAATGCAAATGCATTTATTTGCATCATCACATACATACTTGCATTACATAAATGCATTGCACCGTGGTAACCTTACAAAGACCTGTCCGCAATCGGGCATCAGGGTCTTAACTCTCAAAAGCTTCAAAAAGTTGTACCCGACAAAGACTTGTCCACAATCAGGTATCATGGCATTCACTCTCAAAAGCTTTACCTGACAAAGACCTATCCGTAATCAGACATCAGGACCTTCGTTCTCTCAAAAGCTTCAAAAAGCTTCGACTGTCGCATAAATGCCAAACTATCTTTTGCAGCAAGTAGAAAGCTAGTGTGTGTTTTTGTGTCAAAAACTTGCCAGGAAGTTGATATTCGATGATGCTACAATGCTCAACTTAAGTCCCTGCAAAATGCACCCTATCAACTCAGGTGCATTTTAATGTGACTTCTCTGTCCTTCCGCAAAAGGAACTTCGCCACCGCCTTCGGCGTCTACACCAACATTGCCTTCACCAAGCTCTTCAGCATGATGGGCTTCCTGTTTACACCAAAATTTGGGAAGAAGAACGCGGGAACTTGAAGCTTCCAAAATTGTGTCGATCAAGGGCTCAATTGCATAAAGATCGATATCAGCTGATTCAGAGGAGGCACTGGGATCGGCTCTCTTTGAATGACGTCAGCAGATAACGATAATGGGCTACAGTTGACGTCGGGAAATACGTATCAGACTCTACAAAAAGGGAAAGATTAGGGTCCAAATTATCTTAAGTTAGGAATGTTCTCTTTTATACCAAAGATTATAATGGGTCGTACTTGAGTAGGATTCATGTTTAGGCTCTGGGTATAAATATTGGACCCCAGCTATTGTAAAGAGGAATCCAATCAATCAAATATAAGTTACTTACATTTTTGGCTCCAGCCAACCTTTAGGAGTAGGAGTAGAGTAGATCTCAGCGAGTTCTTTAGCGAGTAGGGCTGCATCGGTCTGGCTAACCTCCGGCTTATCTATAAGTACCGTCATGGCTTATACTTCCGTTCGTACAGCTGCATCGATCCGGTCAACCTCCACTGCAACTCTAGTATAAGCTAGTTATCGACTCTTATCTAGTTCAAGTATGGCTGCATCGATCCAGTCGACCTCCACTACTGAAAGGTCCTAATGGCTAGAGGGGGGTGAATAGCCTAATAAAAATTTCTACAACAACACTTAACAAAATGGTTAGACAATTATGAGGCGAAGCAAGTGTTGTGTTAGCCTACTCAAAATGCAAGCCACCTACCATAATTCTAGTTTAGATAGTATCTATTCACACAACAGCTATGACACTACCCTATGTTAGTGTGCTCTCAAAGGCTAACTAAAGAGCCACACCAACCAACCAACCAAGCTCTCACAACTAGCTACACTAAAGAGCTTGACAACTAGTTTGCGGTAATGTAAAGAGAGTGATCAAGAAGGTTATACCGCCGTGTCGAGGAAAGAGCCAATTAATCACAAGATTGAATAACAATGAAGACCAATCACCTCGGAATCAATGATGAACACAATGATTTTTACCGAGGTTCACTTGCTTAACGGCAAGCTAGTCCTCGTTGTGGCGATTCACTCACTTGAAGGTTCACGTGCTAATTTGCTTCACACGCCAAACCCTCAATAGGGTGCCACACAACCAACACAAGATGAGGATCACACAAGCCACGAGCAATCCACTAGAGTACCTTTTGGCTCTCCGCCGGGGAAAGGTCAAGAACCCCTCACAATCACCATGATCGGAGCCAGAGACAATCACCACCCTCCGCTCGACGATCCTCGCTGCTCCAAGCCATCTAGGTGGTGGCAACCACCAAGAGTAACAAGCAAATCCCGCAGCGAAACATGAACACCAAGTGCCTCTAGATGCAATCACTCAAGTAATGCACTTGGATTCTCTCCCAATCTCACAAAGATGATGAATCAATGATGGAGATGAGTGGGAGGGCTTTGGCTAAGCTCACAAGGTTGCTATGTCAATGAAAATAGCCAAAGGTGTAGGCTTCAACCGGCCATGGGGCTTAAATAGAAGCCCCCATGAAATAGAGCCATTGTACCCCTTCACTAGGCACAACGCGGGGTGACCAGACGCTCCGGTCGGATTGACCAGACGCTGGCCCTCAGCGTCCGATCACGTGATTCACGCCACGTGTCCCCTGCTTCAAATACTATTCGTCAGATTTCAACGGTCATCTTGTTGACCGGACATAGCGCTATAACTGACCGGACGCTCAGCCTCCAGCGTTCGATCGTTTCTAGTAAGGTTCCAGAAACGGATTTCTTCGACCGGACACGTCCGGTCATGCTTGACCAGACCCTGCCAGCGTCCGGTCACACAATGACTTTCTTTAGCGCTGTCCAATAATAGGACTAGACACTGGACCTCAGCGTCTGGTCAGTCCATGACCCAGCATCCGGTCGATGACCGACGCTAGCGTCTATGCTGCCACACTTGACTGGACGCGCCGGTCCCTCTGAGACCAGCGTTCGGTCACTCAGTGACCAGCAAGACTAACTCCTTTTCACCTCTAACTTCTTCACCCTTGCTCAAATGTGCCAACCACCAAGTGTATCACCATGTGCACATATGTTAGCATATTTTCACAAACATTTTCAAGGGTGTTAGCATTCCACTAGATCCTAAATGCATATGCAATGAGTTAGAGCATCTAGTGGCACTTTGATAACCGTATTTCGATACGAGTTTCACTCCTCTTAATAGTACGGCTATCAAACCTAAATGTGATCACACTCTCTAAGTGTCTTGATCACCAAAACAAAATAGCTCTACAATTTTTTTTCCTTTGCCTCGAGCTTTTTGTTTTTCTCTTTCTTCTTTCCAAGTCCAAGCACTTGATCATCACCATGGCATCATCTTTATCATGCTATGATCTTCATTTGCTTCACGACTTGGAGTGTGCTACCTATCTCATGATCACTTGATAAACTAGGTTAGCACTTAGGGTTTCATCAATTCACCAAAACCAAACTAGAGCTTTCAACCGCTCAAATTAGATTAAGGTTGAGTTGTCGGCTCTTTCTGAGAGTGGCAATCTTTGGTAGATTCATTAAGTTACTGATTTTGCTGATGTTTTTCATTGTCGTTAGTTTGCAGCAATATCAACCTGCCCGATCAAGATCGATTTAGATCGGCCTTATATCCTTTTAGTCCGTCGTTCGCTTTATTACAACACAATGTTTCTTACTCTGAGCGACGGGTTACGTTTCATCGGCTATTCTACTTCGATCTTGATCGTGCATAGTACGTGGTTAAGACGTGTATGATCTTAAAGAGGTTTGTTGGTTAGTTATATCTGGTCTATAGTTCGCTATTATGGCTGTAACGATCCGGTTGATCCCCACTGATGGCACTGTAGATTAGGAGGATGCTAGTTAGTAGATCTGTTCTTGATTAGGCGTGACCTTAACTGTTTGCTATAACTGCATCGGCTAAATAGCCGATCGCCTATGCTTTAATGCCTACAATGTGTGTCTATGATTCTGTTAAGTGTGAATAGGTCTGTGTACTTTAAGGGTTTGATCTGTTGTCTTTATCACGGCTACATTGATCCGGTCGAACCCCACTGTTAGATATAGTAGGTTAAGTCTGACGAGTCTATAGGTTTGTCCATGTGAAATAGTCGATTGTTCACTCGTTGTAGTCCCTTTTTACCTGAATCGACTATTTCAGCCGATTCATCAAAGCCTTCACGCATAACATGTCTTTCAGAAAGCCTGTCGAAGTATAGATGGTTTTATAGATTCTTCGGTTTTAGTTTGTTATTATTATCATAGCTGTCATCGATCCGGTCGAACCTCACTATTGATGGTAACATATTAGATTCAGAGCATTTGCAGACCCATTAGTATTAGACAGTTGATTTGTTTGCATGCTATATCTTTTCCTGATTTAGATTCATCGGCTCAACGATTCATACTGGTAATATCCACCTAGCTGATGATCTCATTTACGTCTGCGGGCATTGTACTTATCAACATAAAACTAATTGCGATCCATAAGCTTTACTGTCCGTAACAGCCAATTTCTGTGCGTATCAGCTATTTAGTCGATTTTCCCGTCTGGCTGCTCCCGAAGCTGTACACTTGGAACTGTCTGGGCAAAGACCGGCATATTCCATCTTAAATTACTGATAAACTTTCTCTCCTCATCAATTATAGGGTCAAATTGATTGACACGTCTTAGGAGGAATTCGTAGGATCGGTTACCCTTGCGTTGAAGCCAAGCGTATCTCCAGCTCCATCAGGCAGATCCTTCTGGCTTGCCGTGTGTTGACGCATTTTTGTGCCAACACTTCCCCACCGCCTTCGACGTTTACACCAACATTGCCTTCACCAAGCTCTTTAGCATGAGAGGCTCCGCCATGTAACACCCTAAAATTTGCATTATTTCAAAATAGGTTAATTTGACTTATTTATGCATTTTTGTGAGCACTTGAACTTAGAGAAATAATAACTTTTGTTAAATTAAAATCAACTATAAGGTCTAGCTACATGTTTGTACATACATGCTGCTACATATTATTTTGTATTGAGTGGTTTGATTCAAAACTCAAAAGAGAATTCAAAAATACATTTGAAATGCAAATTTAGAAAAGAAAAAGAAAAGGAATTCTTTACCTCCCCTCTCCTTCCCTGGCTTTTGGCCCGCTTGGCCTTTTTTCCCTCTCTCGGTGGCCCAACAAAGCCCGCGTGGGCGCTCTCCTCTTTTGGTCTAACTAACCAGCTACCCCCGCGCCTTGAGTCACCGACAGGTGGGCCCGCTCTGTCAGTGTCGTCCTCCACCTCCAGCTCGTGTTCGAGCCGGACTCCTCCCGATGTAAATCACCGCCCCGCCTCCGATTCCTTTGGGATTTGGCGTGCTACCCACGCCATAGCCCCCCATAAATACCGAGCCCCTATGGCGCACCGCCTCCATCAAACCCTAGTGCAAGCCGCCATCTCAATTCGAGCTCGCAACCGCCGCAACCCTAAGCACCGCCGCCGCTGAGCTTGTTTCACCGTTCCGTCGCTTCGTTGCCTCTATAAGCCCTTTGCCGAGCTTCGTGTTAAGTTTTTGAAGTCGCCAAGGCTTTCTTCTCTCTGTTTCTCATTTTGGTTCACTCACCTCATGTCGCCAATGTCTGCAAGAGATCCATCGTCCACCATCCTGAGTCGCTCATCATCTTCAAGCTTTTCTCGTCGCCGAGATCCATCTTGGTGAGTTCGCCTTGGTTCCCTCTTGCTCCCTGTGCTCTCAGTTCATCGAATCGTGTTCTCTAGGGCCTTTTCCCCTTTTCTCCGACGAGGATTCATCGTCGTCGGTCAGATCGCCGCCACGCCGTCACTGTAGTCGGTCGACAGCCTCTCTCTCTCTCTCTCATCTCCGATCTAATCTGGTTCATCCAAATTGGATCTAACGGATCAGATCGACAGATACCCCTTCGGCTGCTAATCTTTCTAAAGAACCCCTGCACTTTTCTATATTCGAACCCACAGTCCATGGTGTATTCACAGAATATGTTTTCTCTTTCTGGAAGCATAGATTCCCTCTGTTAGATTCAAAATTCGTTTTCTCTATTTACAGATCTGCCACTGGTTTTGTTTTAGTCATAAAAACTTTGTTTTAACTCCGTTTTGATCCGTTCAAGTTGCGTTAGATTCATAATTGCATAATCTACATGTTCATACTATTGTTAAACATGTTTTTAACTGTTAAAATTCTAGGTTAGATTTAATCTATTATTTTATTAAAGGAAATCTTATTTAATTCATAACTCCTTCGTTATAGCTCCGATTTTTATGATCTTCGCGTCTGTGAGTTCATAGCGAAACATAGATTCGTTTTACAAACTTTTCATCTTGATTCTATACTATTGGTGTACTGTTCTAATTATAGATTTGCTTGCTTTGCATGATTGTCTCGGGATGCTTGTGTGTTGCTGTATTGATCGAGTATAGACAGTGAGCAATTCGTGGGAGATCAAGAGTACTACTTTGGCGAGCAGGATCAGCAGGAACGCTTTGATCAAGGCAAGTATAGCATTGGACCATCCTTGTTTCCTATCAACTTTAATACACTTAACTCATATGCATGTGTCTCCTTGCTATAATTAAGGATTTCCTAGAATTGTACTCATACCTTGTCACCTATGGGATATGCATTGGGTAGCTATTGCTAGTGCTCAACTGAACCATGATCTTGTAACTTGACTAATGTTATATGCAATAAACATAAAATATGACTTTTTAGCAACTTGATAAAAGGGGTTGGAGTATTTAGCTACTTTTTAAATGCTTCATATTCCTCTCCTTAAGGAGTTATCTATAAGTGATCATCCGGGACTTACAGTATAACTATGAGGACCACATGGCTTTGGCTTTAGCTCAGTACAATGACCTTTTCTAGCTTGTTAGTGGTTACCTTTATGACGCAAAAGGGGGCTTGCCGAATCGGGTATAGTGCGGCCTCTGTCTTTATGTGTATAGCCTGCGCGGAATATGCCATTTAGAAGGGGAGCTCTACATCTGTTTACCAATTGAAATCCTAGTGGCCCTAACTTGTTAGACGAACATTTGAAAGGCTTCATAGTGTACCCTGCCTGCTCACCTTGGTAGTGTTTTGGGGACTTGCAAACTCCGGGCAAATGGGAAACACGACTCACAGTGAAAGCGTACAACCTCTGCAGAGTGTAAAACTGTTATAACAGTCGTGCTCATGGACACGAGCAGCCTTGGAACCCTTATGGAATAGATGATCACTATTAATTAATTGTTTTTTCTATATATTATTCATGTTTACATTGATCATGTGTTTTTATTGGGTTTATGACAACTTGCTGCTACTCATATGTTAAAATTGTGATAATTAAAAGCTAAATGCAGTCAAATCCGTGTCAAGCTTTTGAGCCTCATGAATCCCATGTTACACTTGTTGAGTATGACATGTACTTACGCTTGTTTATTTTCATTATTTGGACACAAATCCTAGATGGGTAACAAATTGCTATGGTAATGACGACTTTCCTGAGGATTATTAGTCTTGTGGTCAACCAGTTGACATCCCTGTGTTATGGAGCTACCGTGAGAAGACTATGTGATAATATCCGTGATGTAATAAACACTTGTGATGGTACTTTCTATAATTTGTCGGCTTGTGTGTGTGATTGATCTCTAGGCGCACATAAGATATTACATTCAATTTTATCCTGAAAATTGGGTGTGACACGCCACCATCTTCAGAGTTCGGAGTCAACACCGACACCGCCTTCTCCAAGCTCTTTAGAGGGGCTTCTCCACCATCTTAGCAGTCAACAACGACACTACCTTCGCCAAGCTCTTTAGCACAAGGGGTTCCGCTAACATCTTTGAAGTCAACATGGACATTACCTTCACCAAGCTCTTTGGCACGAGGGGCTTCGCCGACACCTTCATCGACTATAGCAAATTTGCTTTCACCAAACACCTTTGTAGGATGGCCTTCGTCAACACCTTTGGGAGACCGAAACAACTCACCTCGTCAACACGTCGGCACCGGGGGCTTCGCTGACATCACACATCCAGACAAGTTCATAGTTTTCTACAGCAAACAACATTGTTATCTAAGGGTTACATTCTGGAGGCACTTGAGTGCATTGCCGATCTAGTAGCCCCGTTTGTCGCCGTCCCCCGTTTGTCGCCGTCCATAAAGCCAAGAACCCTCTCAATCTCAACGACAACATCATGGGCCTAGACCCTAGAGGGATTGAAAGCAATTAGACTGACTCCAACAAACCAACGCAAACACAGGACGCATACTCCAGTTTGCCTCGCGCACAGTAGAAAGGTCCCGTAACCCATATCCTCACTTCTCCAATAGCGGACGCAGCAGAGCGTCGTCTTCCCTTCCTCCGCCGGCGTGCGCGGCACGGCATCCGGCGCCGCCAGCGGCGGGTTCCTCCGACGGCGTGCCCCTGGCACTGGGAGCGGGCTCTGCTGCCGCGGGCTCCCTGCAGCAGCGCGTGAGTGCCGGATCTGGGGGGCCGCAGCCGCCTACACCACAGCCACGCACGGATGCCGGAGTTGGGGAAGGTGTGGCTCCGCCGCCGCCGCCGCCGCCCTCCCCTCCCCCACCCTCCTCCTCCTCCCCTCCCCTCCCCTCCTCAATCGCGCTCGGATGAGCACGTGAGCGCGGCACGGCCTCCAGCTCCGCCTCCGCGGGGGCCAGATGCGGCGCACCGGGAGCGGGGCCAGATCCGACCTCCGCGCCCCTCGGCGTGGCGGCGCACCGGCGCAGGCAAGGCCCGGCGGCCTTGCGCAGGCGGCCCAGGCGTGGGGAGTCCCCCGGCGCCCTCTCCCCTGAGCTCACGCCCGGCGGCGGACCCCGGCGCCCTCTCCCCCGAGCTCGCGCCCGGCGGCGGACCCTGCCTCGAGCCACGCCGGCCGCGCTCCGCCGCGGATTCGCCTCGCCGAGTCGAGCCGGCCGCGCCCTGCCCCGACGGCTCCTACGGGCCCACCTTTGCGTCGTCTCACTTCCGAGATGCAGTTTTGCCTTCCGAATCGCCCAGTACCCAGAATGGGTATCTGGTTTGGGTATTCCGTTGGAGGAGTGTTTTGGTACCTAAAAGCACTATACGTAATGCATTTTTGGGTTTGGGTGACGCCGTCGGAGACAGTCTTAGAGCCAACATTTTCACGATCTATGGCTAGACAACAGGGAGGAGGGAGAAGGCAGCAACAGGAGTAAAGAGTCCCCATACATCCATGGCGGAGGCGGAGGACTAGGTAGTACCTCAGCGACTTGCGATGGAGAAGAGGAGCTCTTTCGTGTCCATGCTGGCTGGCGCCGACGCAGAAGAGGAGGTCTATCCTGTCCATGGAAGCGGAGGCGAAAAACAAGGTAGAGGGAACATGGTGAATGGAATATTTATACTTAGGTTAGCAAGTGGAAATGTTAATTTTAAAACTAATTAATAAAAATCGAGAACCCATTTAAACAAATAGCTTTCGTAGCTAGTTCGACTCTCAACGAAAGCAGCATGTCATATTGGTTTACTGTTTTTTTTCCACACTGACTGCTGCTTAACGAAAGCAGCACGTTGTTTTGGTTTGCTCCCTTTTTGTATTGTTTTTTTCCACACTGACTTTTGCTTCATTGTTTTTTTGTTCTTTTTTCACACTGATTGCTCCTTCATTGTTTTTTTGTTTTTGTTTTTTGCATTTTTTTCCCACGCTGAATGCTGCTTCGTTGTTTTTTTTCACACCAAGAGCATGTTTGAATGCACCCAACTAAATTTCAAAGTAAAACTTTAGACAGCTAAAAGTTTCTCGGCTATACTTTAGCTGGGGTATTTAGATGCTCTAGTTAATAGACTCAGTTAAATTCATGCAATTAGTTTTATAATTAGTCTAGTTTAATACTCCTAGCAGCTAAATTACATGACCAAACTGCTGCTTCATTTTTTTTTTTTTTTGCTTTTTTCATTGGTTTTTTACACTGACTCCTGCTTCATTGTTTTTTTTTCACACTTACTGCTGCTTCATTTTTTTTTTCGCACCGACTGCTGAACTTGTTTTTTGTTTTTTTCCTACTCTGCCAGCAGTCAATACTGCCTAGTTATCATTTTTCTTTCACTCTCGGGCTGCCTCCACGGCTCCACTGACGACTGCTGCGCCATGGCCGGCGCCGGCGGTGACTGCTGCTTGCTCCGCCTTCCCGACGACTCCCTCTTCCTCGGTCTCGACTGCTCCACCCAGTAAGCTCCCTTTCCTGCTCTTCTGCTCAAGCTTAGTCAAGCCTCGTCGCTCGCTTCTTGACTTGCTAGCTCTCCACCGGACCACCCCCATTGCCGGCTGCTGCTGTCGCTTCGCTTGCTTCACTACTGCGCTGACCTCAAACCAACCAACCAGGTCGCTCAAGGCCACGGTGCTGGACGCCGGCCTGGGCATCGTGGCCACCGACTCCGTCCACTTCGACTCGGACCTGCCGCACTACGGCACCCGCGGCGGCGTCCTCCGAGACCAAGACCCCGCCGAGCGGGGCCGCATCGTGTCGCCGCCGCTCATGTGGGCGGAGGCGCTGGACCTGCTCCTCGGGAGGCTGCGGTCGCGCTCCGACCTCCGCCGCGTCGCCGCAGTCTCCGGCTCTGCGCAGCAGCACGGCAGCGTGTACTGGGCCAAGGGCGCCGCTGCCGCGCTGTCCGCCCTGAACCCCGCCGCCAGCGAGGACCTGGCGCCGCAGCTCGCGGCCGCGGGTGCCCTCGCGGCGCCGGAGTCTCCCGTGTGGATGGACAGCAGCACCGCGGCGCAGTGCCGGGAGGTGGAGGCGGCCATGGGCGGGGCCCTGCGCCTGGCGAGGCTCACGGGGTGCCGCGCGCACCGGCGCTGCACGGGGCCGCAGATACGGAAGATGCACCAGACCCGGCCGCAGGTGTATGAGGCCACCGAGAGGGTCTCGCTGGTGAGCTCGTTCATGGCGTCGCTGCTCGTTGGCGGGTACGCCTGTATCGATGAGACCGATGGAGCCGGGATGAACATCATGGACATCAACACGCGCCAGCTGCTCCAGGACGCTCTTCAGGTTCTCTTGTTGTTCATGTTTCCCTTCACTGATTCAGAGTTTCAGACTTGAGACTTGCAATTGTGTTCACCACTGCAGATTGCAATTGTAACTAAAATGATGGAAGTGGCACATACTAGAATTAAGCCCAATCAGCTCAAAGAAGAATTAAGCTCAGTTCAACATTTTTACATTTCAATTTTGTAGGCTATGGCTCCAAATTTGGAAGA
Source organism: Miscanthus floridulus (assembly GCF_019320115.1). Taxonomy (NCBI): domain Eukaryota; kingdom Viridiplantae; phylum Streptophyta; class Magnoliopsida; order Poales; family Poaceae; genus Miscanthus; species Miscanthus floridulus. The sequence goes on along the minus strand of NC_089594.1, from coordinate 84,747,786 downwards.
GCGGATTGGGAAACTAGCACCAGCACATGCTGTGGCTGGAAAGATAGCTCCGTATTTTGTTCAGAGGTAAATACAACTGAATATCTTTCCTTTCTTGGTGTCTGTTTGTGTCCACAACTTCACATCTTCAAAGGTCAGATAATGTGAACAAGCTGTAGCAACTTTTTGATCATTGTTTACTCGTGAAATCAGCTTGTTAGATTGAATACTCCTGTTTATATGTTCTTGCAGATTTCAGTTTTCAAGCAACTGTCTAGTTATTCAGTGGTCAGGCGACAACCCCAATAGCCTTGCAGGTACTTAGGTTCATCCAAATCTTCTGCATTCAAATTCTTAGTATGTTCTGATGTTTGTTTGTCTAGATAAAAGAATGACCAAATTAATTGGGCCATATATATGTTAAGATTGCTTGCATTCTGCAAATTTAAAAAGTGCTTTTGGCTTCCATACATGTGTGATTGTGCAGGCTTAACTTTGAGCAATCCTGGTGATCTAGCAATCAGCCTTGGGACAAGTGATACGGTAATCGTCTACCACCTTGCTTTGTTACAATTTTTTTGTTGACTTATTTCCCAAGAGTTATTACTAAAAGGAAAACATGTAACAGTACATATTATGATCTGGTTCTGAAATTGGCAAAACGTGCAAACTGAACCTTACTTCTACTACATTGGATCAGTTAGTAAAAGAATATTGGAAAATATACTCAATATGTGACATTGTTTCATTCTGTATGGTTCGGTATTAACCACTGGTGCTGGTTGTGGTGCCTCTATGGCCCCTTTCAGGTTTTCGGGGTCACCGATTCACCTGAACCAAGCCTAGAAGGAAACATCTTTCCTAATCCAGTCGATCCCAAGACCTACATGGTTCTGCTTTGCTATAAAAATGGATCTCTAACACGAGAAGGTATGGTTTGCTAGTGACTTCTATTGCGCTCCACCCCCTTACTAATACATACATTTTGTTCAGACCTCCGCAATCGTTATGCTGAGAGATCTTGGGATCTGTTCAACAGGTTGCTTGAGGAAACAGCCCCCTTGAATGGTACACCATTCTATTATTGCTTCATCATTCCATTTACTAAAGAATTGATTGCCTAGTTTCTTTAAGCATAACTAAATGCGAGTTTGTGTTTATACAATGGACAACAGAGAATATGTTGGGGAACTGAGATAACTGCTTGGCAAGAAATCATGGCATAACATCATATTTCAACCACTCAGTTTACAGCCTTGCAATAATTGGCAACTCAGTGCAGTTTTATAGTTATGCCTTTTGATCCCAACATGGCTAATGCAGTTACTACATAAAGCTCGCCTTTCCTTCATGTTCACAATAGATGCTTGCATTGACCACACAAAAGTAACTTTCCTGAAGATTCCTGGACTTATATTTTCCTGCTTTTGCAGGAGGGAAGTTGGGATTTTACTACAAGGAACATGAGATTCTCCCACCACTTCCAGGTTAGTTTTGTCCTTATATTTTTTTCCCTTTCATAATTCAATCTTCATCTCGGTGCTCATTTAGATTAGATGCTCACCGACATGCATAGTTGGATTTCACCGGTACGTTCTCAAGAACTTCACTAGTGGACCTTTGGACGAGATGGTGGAAGAAGAAGTTGACAAGTTTGATCCTCCTTCAGAGGTTTGAAGACCACAGAACCTGTAAATCGAACTGTTTGACATGCTCATTTAATTAACAGCCATGATTTAGGTGCGTGCGATAATTGAAGGGCAGTTCATGTCCATGAGGGGCCATGCTGAGCAATGTGGCCTGCCAGTACCTCCAAAACGGATTATAGCAACCGGTGGTGCGTCCTCAAACCCAACAATTCTCAAGATAATGGCATCTATTTTTGGTTGTCCTGTGTACACTTCCCAAAGATCAGGTATGCACAGCCCTTACATGAGATATACTGATGTGCCTGCTTACATATTAATATGCTTATACTCCTTAAGAACATAGTGCTCATATGCTTGTCTCGGTATCCATTCCTGCTCAAACAATATGATGAACAGTGATTATTCTACTTATAATTAAGCTAGTTGTTGTGCATGTTCGCAAATTCTTCTTCTCTATGTTCATTTTCTTTTTAATTTGCTTGCTATTTCTGATACACCTATATTATATCTCATTCAATCAATGCAGACTCTGCTTCTTTGGGTGCTGCTCTGCGAGCAGCCCATGGGTGGCTTTGTAAGCAGCAAGACGAGTTCGTGCCATTCTCATGTGTGTACTCAGGAAGATTGGATGGAACATCACTTGGCATGAAGTTGTCTGTTCCTTTTGGGGACTGTGAGGGAGACACGGAGCTTCTGAACAACTACACATTGCTAGTTAAGAAGAGGTTGGAGATTGAGCAGAAGCTCATTGAAAGGTTTGATGGACGGGAGTGAAGTGATTGCTAGTTAAAATCTCTCTGTTGATTATTGATGATAAGAATGGGCTATCTTCTACACATGTGTCGCTTAAAATTGAGTCAAATGTGCAGTAGCTGCAGAACCATTACCATGTAATTGTAACCATTAAAAATAATACATTAGCCTACTAGGACCGAGTTCATAATTAGCTGAGTATATTTACTCATTTTGCTAATTTCTTTTTATGTTAATTTTGAGTCAGATGTAGCCCTTTCTCATTCTTCCGTCAATTTTGCACTGCATTAACTCTTTGCTGGCTATTGTTTTTTCCTAAAAAAATCTATGCTGGCTGACGCTGACCACTATACTTGACACAGCTCGGAAATGGCTCATATCACCTTTTAGTCATAGGATGTGTAGGCTGACTATGTATATAGTATCCTACAACATATTCGGCCTATTTTCATGGATCAACACCACCTGCATATTCATTCATCATTGAAAAGTCAGAATGCTGAGATGACACTGTCATGATCGAAACAGGATTTGTTCACTGATGGAAGAAATGCAAATGCCATGCATGTTATGCTGGTGAATGGCATCCTACTCAACATGGTGAGGTTGCAGCAAGGACGGCCACCAAATTTGCAAGATCTAGTTGGGAGCTACTACTGCTACTTACCACTGCAAGCATGCACTGCTCCCACTTGTAAATTTTAGTGGATTCCTATTGCCACTACACTACACGTCTACACCTGCCTCTCTTGTGTGTGCACCATGGCCACTATCGACGGCTCGTGAAAGAAACACTCAAGCACACCAAGATACCTATGCCACAATTTCCTTGCAAAACACAAGCTCATATTTTTCCCCCATTTGTAAAACGAAAATTATTGCTCTAAGTGTTGATGTTTTTTTTTCCATTTGCCATTTCATATTGCATTTTCCTTTGTAAAATTTTTGTTGTTCTAAGTGCTATATATTTGCGACGTGTGAAGTATAATCCATGATAGTCTTAACTTAAGCATCCTGGGACAAAAGGTTCAAACTGAGGTACCATCATGCTTTATGTTTTTTTCAAGGATTAGAATAACCCAAATGAACTAAAATATGTTTACTCGCACTTTTTTTTTACCAAAAATAAAAGGAGTCGCCTTATCTGGACTTGTGATTTTTCTGTATAACTGAATGTATCAAAGAATCATATGAAAATGCTTGAAAACGAAATTGTGAAAGTGACTACAATTTTTTGAAAGAAGAAAGTGACTACAATTGTTATGACACATCTGTAATTTGCAGATAGAACAAAAACAATGCAAATATCTTTTTTTTTTGCTTTGCACTTTATTGCTTTACCTGATATGATATCCCATGAAATGGCAGCACTCGACCACAAAAGTGCTTGCTGGTGATCAAAAAGCATAATTGAAGTTTTTGTTTGCTTGAATCCCAAAAATAAAAAATGGATCTCCACATTATCAGCATGTTCAGTTGGCTGGTTCATATCGTTGCTGGTTCGTGAAGAAGTACTGTTGGCTGATTTGTGTGAGAGAAAGATACTGTTCCAGCTGAAAATTTACGATTGTTTACGACAAGCCACAGCCAAACGAACAGGCTGTATATTAAGGACAGTGAAGTAACTACACTGTCCTTAATATAAATGAGGTATATGATAAGCTTGGCTTCCAGCATCAGGGTGTAAAGAACTTTTGATGCTCAAGTGCCAACAGGAAGAATTCTTTTAAATGGTGTTTCCTAAAGTTTAAATGTAAACACATCAGCACTGGCTTGTACACGTGGACTATATATTATGTTAATGGCGCACTGCCACCGTGGCACTAATTAAGTAGACTTGGGCCCACTTGCTTTTAATAGGGCTGAATCAACTTCCATGGCACTACGCTATATTGTTTCAAAAAAAATGGCACTACGCTATCATTTCCTCCTATCATGCAGTGTACTCTCAGCCACGTCAACATCCGGGTCCACAAACAGAATCCAACTCACTTTTCAAGTGGAATGTACACTGCACTCGCGGCCAAAACCTTGTTTCATGGGCTATTGTTTCTTTTAAAAACAGAGAGATGGCATAAAACATACAGTACGCCTGTTTTTATTTTATTTTATTTAGGGTCTGTTTGGACCCATTAACGGCTAATAGTTATCTAAGTAATAGGTTACAACTAATATTAACTGTTATTAGCTAGTTTAGTCCAACTAGTGAAATAGTTGTTAGTTGATACTCAGCCAACAATTAGCTAGACCCGTTTAGATCTAAGAAGATAATTATTAGCAGCTAACTATTATTTCCTTAGATGCAAACAGGCCCTTGGTCTATCAATCCCAGCTATTTGATCCGATGGGATGGAATGACTGTTGTATCAACCTCGTCTCGATTGCTCCTTTTGTCATTCACGTGCGCAAGTGCTCTCTTGCCCATCTCCCGCCTATCTCCATTTTTTTGGATCGAGTCTAACCATGTGTTTCATTAAGAGAAATAGAGGGTTACAATTACAATCTATGATCTTAGCAAGTCTAGAGTCGCCAAGATCACAAATCAAAAGGAGTGACCTACATTTACGAGACGAGTCTCGTGAGGACCCTGATTATTTAGAGTTTATGATACTACTACCAAAGAGTTTGCAAGCTAACCACCAAGTCATAAAAGAGATAAATGACAAAGCAACAAAGCTAGCGATGACTAGGGGTGAACAAACCTAAGAGACAAAGGCCTCCATACCGTCCACTACCTACAATAAGCTCAAGAAGCATAGCAACCTTCTCACGACCATGATGCTTGAAGACATGATGAGAGTTGCAACAATCTAATCATAGTGTCAAGCACAACTCTTTGCAAACATTCTTCACCCACATAATCCCCTTGTTAGGTGGAGATGCAGGCGTCAGGAGAAGTCAAACATGTTTCTACCTAGCCGGATGTTGAAGCTTCATGAAAAATGAGGATTTGTAGCATCCGCGTTAGGAGAGAATACAACTTCATTAAAGCTCGATTCCCAAGAATCCAGTAAACACATGGGACATCATGGATAAAGGGACCAAATATGAATCCAACTCAAATGAGCAAGGTGATCCCTTGCCCACGCCAGGAGCTACTTCGGCCAACATTAGGGTTCCAACCACAGTGACCAGTGACCATTGAAAGGTCCTTGTTTGGTTTTGGTAATTGAGTGACAACCTTAGGTGGACCAATGTGTTTAAGTGAGGTACATAGGTGATTAGTCCACATGTACATGTGTGTGAGCAACATATGCCATGACGGTGATGATGGCTCAAAGATGTTGCAAAGCTCACACATGTGATGATGAAGGAGCTCATTGCACATGAGACATGACATTGAGTCATGTGATCAAGGTGGAGAAGATCAAGACATGACTTGGCTTGATGGACCGGTTGCAAGCGTGAAGGGCAAGTTGGAGGCTTTGGAGCGATGGACCGCGTGGCGGTGAAGCTTGAGCAAGACTTGGCACCGATGGATAAAGGCAACGGTGAAAAGCAAGTAAAGTCAAGATCGATGAACCAATATGATCACGTGATGATATGGAGTGAATTACATCATTGTCGATCATGTTGGTGCATTTGTTGCATCGAGCATAGGTGTGTAGAGAAGTTAATGACTGGGTTTAGGATAGATGGCCGTACTATCAAGAGGGGCAAACTTGTTTGCATATTGGTCATCTAGTGCCACTCGAGTGATCTAACTTTTTTTCGTTGCTAGGATCGAGTGGCATGGCAAGTTGAGTGGCTAATCCATTGGAAAATGATTGTGAAAATGCTAACACACATACACATGGTGGTGTACACTTGGTGGTGTTGGCACATTTACAAAGGAGAAGTTGGAGTTGGTGTGGATCAACTCGGCGATGAAACGGATGCGAGAAGGGGTCACTGTGAGTGACCGGACGCTGGCCTCGGTAGGATCGGCGCGTCCAATCAGTGGCAGCAGAGAGTGCGTGGTCTCGGTCTTGTGATTGGACGCTGGCACGAAGAGCGACCTGACACGCAGGGGCCACGTTCGGTCGTCTCTAACGTACGCTGATGCAGTGGCGCAAGCGTAGCGTTGACACATGGTAGGTTGTGGTAGAACCACTCGAAATAGCACACTTACGGAGGCGCTTGTCTTCCACCAGACACTAAGCATCCCGAAAGCAAGCTACAGCGGGCGGTATCCATCGGGCACACCCAAAGAGAGAACCCAAAAGATCCATATTTTCCTCCAAGGATCCAATAATGAGAATGAGTTACAATACTTAATCCATTCCATACATCCAAAGTTCATAAAAATTATATTATTACATTTCCAAAGTCAGAGTGCGGAATATTAAACAGCAGAATTAAAAGTAAACATCTAGTGATAAAGTACAAGGATCCGTCTGTGCCCACCAGAAGAATCCTCCACACAAAGGTGCTCTTCAAACATTACCTGCAACAGGGGTAAATAAACCCTGAGTACACAATGTACTCGCAAGACTTATCCGACTAGTGGGAATAATTTTCTGACTCCAAGGAATATGATAAGCTTTATGGTTTGCTGGTTTCCTTTTTGCAGAAAGCAATACTAATAGTGAGTCCTTATTTATGTTATTATTAATAGCTGTATTAATTTATTACCTAGCTATTCTACGTAAGCCCCTGTTCTACCTTCAAGCAAGAGTTGAGCAATCAGTTCTATTTCATCACCTTCCATCTTTCAGTTCGTACTATAGTGCTAGACCCAAAACAAGCCGTACCGGATTGCCCGACGATTCGTGAATCAATGCCCTCAGCTGGGTACCCCGAAAACACACACCCCGCTTGTACCCTAGGCACAAGCAGGACCAACCCATCATCCTCCTGTCATGGGGCCTAGGTCCCCGTCTAAACTTAGACTCTAAGCCCCTGCTTCTAAGTCCTGGACTTAGTGCAGTGCAAGGACCTTCACCATCCCCACCTTCAATTAGTCGGTCCAGAAAGAGCCGGAACCCACGACAAGAGAGCAATAAGTTTTCCATGCGCTCATACCCAAGTATGTGCTCGGGATAATAAATATGCGACTTGCCTCGAGACTTATGCAACGGCCGATCCTTAACCAACACAGACAGGGAAAAAGTGTAACCAAGCTATGCCTGTTGGCCTTAGGACACAATCTCTTACACCCACCAATACCCAAGCTATATCCCTACCCGGCCACCACTTTTCCTTTCCACTATTATATCATGAGTGATCATAATTATCACCTATTGTGAGTAACGATAGGTTACTCACGCTACCAAAATCCTGAGCATAGCAGCTACTCGACCTATACTAGTAGGACTCATAGGTAGATATATTTGCGCATGTAGTTTCCACAAAATGTCTATACATAAACGCACATCATATATAATCAGTGATCATTAAAAATAAGGGTTATGCACCGGGGCTTGCCTTGGGCAGGCGGTGGGTCAACAAAGTCAGCACCAAACGGCTCTAGGGCTCCTTCCTGCACGAGGATCTCCTCCTCGTACTCCTCAATGACCTCTTCATAATCCTATTCGTCCACGGGCACGAACTCTACCAACTCATGATCTACATGCATGAAATGATGATGCAACACTTAGTAATACGGCAATAGCAGCTCTTAAAATAAAATACATCTATCAATCTATTATGTGAGTTCTACTGACTAAGGTGATAAGTTACATACGGTTACCACTAACAAGTACGAATCATGCCATCTATTATCTTAGCAACTAAAGGTATTCTTACTCTTAATACCGATTTACTCTATATATAATAAAATAAGTAGTACTAGCTATTCTATTTATCAACCTACTCTAGGGTTACAAAAAATTATAGTAAGCACATAATAATCTCATGAGTCTACTGTAAAAATTTCATGGCTAAAGCTATCACCGATTTGCCACAAAAATTTCTATAAATATTAAGCTTTCTAATTTGAATTTATGAACCTATCATTGTAACATCTAACTATGAACCAACTATACCAACAGGTAGATAGTATTTTTGTGAACCTAATAATTTTTGTTTCACCATTTTTGGATACCCACAACATTTACTATTATTTTTCAAAGTTCAGTTCGAAACTATATTGAATAACTCTTTAATAATTCACTGAAAAATGAAAATTGAATTCCTCCTCGCGTGGCCTACTTCCGAACAGCGCGGCCCACTCTCGTGCATGCTCAGCACTCCAGCGCAGCCCATGCCCACGGCCCACCGGCACGACCGAGGCCCACGTGCGTGCTGGCTCTATTGCAAAAGAGCCCCCGTTCTTTATCCTATTCGCGAAGCTCACTCGAACACTATTTCACTGAGTCATGGCGTTTGCATCTAGCACCCTTCCCTTATTCCAATTTCTGTTTCTCAAGGTCCCTGGCCGAAACTAACAGAGGTCGTGGCCTGTTCGGCCAAACACCGACAATCACGGACCTCCCCGGCACCAACCTGCACCACCATGACACTCTACGTGCAACGCGCAACTGATCGAGGTAACAAACACCACGAATGGTGTAGCACGAAGGCGTGGCCATGTGTCATGGCGGGGTCTGGCCGTGACAACACCGACGCCGGTGAATTTACCTAATTCAATGCCTCTACTGCTACCTGGTATCCATCTACCAACTACGAGCAACAAGGTATAAGCCCCTATTTGAACCGCTACTACAACCAACCAAGCTGGCCACGATAACAACATCTAATCTAGTTCACCGGTGGCAACGAACAAGACCTAGGTGACCTAGACCCTAATCGGTTCAACCACCTACCCTAGGAGCAAGAGGGCCTCACTAGAGACGTGACGGATGGGCTAGACGAAGTCACGAGGCTCAGCAATAGGGTTGGCCATGTGTGCGGGGCTGTTTCGGTTCACGTCAACCGTGGTGAAGGCGTTCGCAAAAGCCCTGCTCAATTGAGACAAAGGAGCAAGGAGCGTCGCCCTGGCCGAGCACTCGCCTCGCCGGCCATGGCGGACTGCCATGGGGAAAACATCCCGCATTACCTCACTGGAGCATGAGAGCTCATCGGGTCGACTCCACTCGCAAGCTAACTAACAGGTCTAGTTGGGTGCACGGTGAATTGGAAAGAGGTGGACTACACACGTCCAATTTGATGGACGATGGTGTTCGGCTTAATGGGGTCGACGGCGAGGAAAAATCCAATTGAGGCCCCAACATCGTATGGCTGCAACAACAGTAGGCTTCGCACGAAGCTGGACTTCAACGCGACCTCCAGACGTGCGCACTTATGAAGATGGGCCAGGCCCTAAGGTTCTACCTTGGCGTGGATCGGCTGACGTGGCGCCATTGCAGTCAATGTGACGGTGGCTTGGCGTGACACAAAATTCTAATTAAGGAAAGGACGGCAGCACGACGGGAAAGACTCCATGGCGCGCATATGGGTCCGGCACGGCGATGTGCGACCGCAGCACCATGACCCGCAAGGTGACGGCGGCATGGCACAGCGTGCCGCAGAGGCAGACGTCGGTTTGGGGGCAGTAGCGTGGCGACGCAGCGTGCGTGGACGTGATGGCGAGGGCAGGCCCACGTGCATGTAGCCGCAAGGGTCAATGGTAGCAGTGATCGCACGGCAGCAATGATCGGGGCACAGCGTGGCTGTGGACGCAGAACAACACGACGACGAGCAGAAGGCTCAGGCGGACGCATCGGTGGCATAGTGGCCAGGCTCGCTGGACCCCCCATGCGCGTGTGCGTGCGGTTTGCGTGCCAGAGCACGGTAGCAAGTGGCCGTGGCTAGCAGTGTGGAGCCACGTGCATGGGTGTGCGTGCGCATCGATGGTCGACGTGGCAACGCCGAGCACCGGTAGGGTGACCACGACCAAAACACTGGCATCATTCAAAAATGTGAATTGCACGCTTTTTAAAGCTACTAAAAAACCCAACTCGATGATCTAGTAGCTAAACCAACTATTTTATGTTCGAGATGGTGTATCAAGCTACTAAAACCAACCTTAAGACCATTCCATCGCTTAACCCGATTCCCCTATAAAAATTGTCGAACTTAGCTCCGTCGAACCCTTTTCTAACTTAAGAAACGACTAAGTTATTTGTTTGGATTCACGTCACTTTCGATTTCCAAGCTACCAACCATGCTACCCAGCTAACCCCATTCCCGAACGCAAGTATTTCACCGCCACCTACAAAGTTTGTACTACCAATTTTATCAAAATTTTGTCTATGCGTTCTATAGCATTCTTGTTCAATAAAAATTCGTTTAGAACACTAAGTGATACAACGCGACATGAAATGTAACATTCGTTTCGTGTTTCCGATGAACGTTTCAAGTTCCGTATATTGTTTTACATTCTATAATTCATACAATATCATATAAACATGATGCATATGCAATGTTTTAGCAAAGATTGTACAGTGTAACACCGAGGAAGTGAAGGACCAAACTCAAGTGCTGCGTCCGATTGTGACTCACTTGACTCGTCCGGTCGCAAAACAGAGGCTCGGGGACCTCTCTAGAAACGATCGGACTCTGGTTGGTCTACGTCAGGTCGTGCAGGAGCGGACGTGTCCGATCGCAAAATAGAGGCTCGGGGAGCTCTTTGGAAATGACCGGACTCAGGCGTAGCAGCGTCCGGTCATCGTCGCGGTGCGTCCGGTCACAACTTAACCATTGAGATTGGGTGCTCAGCATTTAAAGACAGGGATGACGTGACAGCCATCCATTGATCGGATGCTGGCAGAGTATGTCCGGTCGATCTAACCGGCGCGTTCGGTCACCCCGAGTTGTGCCCAGTGAAGGGGTACAATGGCTCTATTTTCGTGATGGCTATAAATAGAAGTGTTGGTCGGCCTTTGGCCAGTCGCTATGTAGAGCTTAGCACACTAGAGCCTTGGTGGCTTATGTGGTGGTGCTTGGGAGCCCTCTAACTCACTCTAGCTTGATAGTGTTCATCTGATTGAGTGAGTAAGCGATTCTAGTGCGATTGCATCGTGAGGTTGCATCAAGTGGCACTAGGTGGTCATCTTGCAAGCCAATGGTGCTTGTTACTCTTGGAGGTTGCCACCTCCTAAACGGCTTGGTGGTGGTCTCTATCGAAGCCTGCAAGAAGCTTATGTGGTGCTCTAGAGAAGAGCTTTGTGAGGGGCATTATGCTCGCCCTGCGGGAGCCGCGAAGAGCAACTCTAGTAGAGCGAGACGCAAAGGGCGACAAGTGGTCTGGCTAGATCAAGTGCTAGAGCTTGTGGTAAGCACTCCATGTGGAAGAGTGTGACTTGCGGGTCACCACTCGCAAGAGGACCGACGACAACCTTGGAGCTTGTCTCAACAGCGACATAGCGTGTTGGCAAGCATGTGAACCTTGTGAGAAAATCACCGTGTCAACATTGTTCTTCCCGTTAGTTTGAAATCCCCTTACACAAGCTTGTAATTATTTTCATATACACTGTGCTTGTGTAATTGCTCTTGCAATTTATTAGCTTGTGTAGCTCACTAGTTACCTTCTTGCTTGTGTAGCATAGAAGTAGCTCCCTTGTGTGGCTAATTTGGTTTGTGTAACCTTGTTAGTCGCATTGCTTAGTTTGTGTAGCTAAGTATTTGCGCTCTCTAATTTGGCATTGGTTGCCTTATTATTGAGCATTGCTAGTGAGCTTAGTAGCTTTATGCTTTTGCTTACTAGAATTATGTAGGAGCTCCCCGGTGTGCAAAATACTAGTGGCATAGATTTATGTGACCTTTGCTCCTAGAATTGGATAGGTGAGCTCTAGCTAGCTTGGCACCTTAGTTGCTTAATTAGGATCATTGCAAGGTGCTAGAGAACAATAGCTAGAGGGGTGTAGTCTTGGCTAGACCGATTGTTTTACTTATGTATTTGTTTTGGTTAGCCGGCAGTGATTAAATTTAGAAAGGACTATTCACCCTCTCTAGTCCGCCATCTTGACCCTTCAACCATGAGAGGCCAAAACTAGCTAGTCAACATAATCACTCCCCCTCTCCCCCAACGATACTAGAAGCATATTGGAGGGCAAGGTGAGTGAAAACTATTGGTGGGGCACGGGTTTGCCAACCTGAAGGTGGCATCCATGGCAACAACAATGGACACCCTTGAAGCCGTCTCAAGAGAGGGCAACAACATGAGATCTTCACGAAATGTGAGATTTTCATAGAGAGCAATAATTGTGTCTCACTCGCCATTTTGAGTCACAGAAATGACCTCCATTGCGATTACCAAGCAGATTTTAAGCGTAGTGAGCACTTTTGATAGAGATGACATGTGACATGTAGATGAGGAGATGCCAGGGGAGGGCTTCGTGAAGTCACGGGCAACCATCCCATCATCCATAGTGGTGGCGGTCGTTGGCAGCATTGTCGAAGAAGATTAAACACGAAAGGATCTAACCGGTGACTACGCCTGTTGGGTGATGGGTCCTAGATCTAGATTTGGGAGAACTAGCAGCTGATGGGGAAACATCTTCCCCGAGTTAGCTTGTTGAAGACAACTATGAGCAAAGTGTTGAGAGATGGTAGCAAAGAGGCGTTCACTGAGTGTGAAGGGTGTGACTTTGTGCTACATTGAGAGGCATAACCGCGACGACCATCGAGGGGGAGCCCCCAATCTAGATCTAGGAAGGCTCCCTGCAATGACCAAGCTAGCTCGGTGAACATCATCGACACAGACAACCAATGCAACAACGACAAGGGGCAGGGGGAAGGATGAAGAATGAGCTCCATGGGTGATGGTGGCCACAACACAAGGGGCTACGATGACAGTTATACCGTCAAAGGGAAGCTCTCACGGAGAGGAAGCGCATGGAGACCTGAAGGCTAAGGTGGTGGAGAGGCTGCGGAGAGGTGGAGAATCGTTGGCCGCAAGGGAAGCCCTAGGCGGGTTAGTACCCACATCACCACACACCATTTCTTCTCGACGTACCTCCATTCATCTCATGTGGTATTCTCATCGTAAGGTTTATGTGCTCCATCAGTGCCATCGACAAGCTTCCTGCCTCCATGTTTTTCCCGCCCATCAGAATTCCTCTACCACCCACGACCGCCAGTGTATTTATTGTGGCTCTACATCGTCCCTCAATCACCACCTTATTTACTGGACAACCTAACTTTTGACCCCAACCCATTTTAAAGAGAGTTGTTATATTCCGGGTGTCTTGGTTTTTAGAAAATTTTCAGCTGGTACAATTAAAAGAAAAACACTGGAGATATAGGAGAAGTGTTTTTTTCTATAGCCAAATAATGATAAAATTGCTTGTTGCCTAAATGACAATAAAAAATTGGGCACCTGATATATAGGAGAATTTCAAGTATAGCTACCAATATCTTTGCTTGAAAATTAATCTCCTAGACTTTAGATCGTATAAATTCAATATAATAAGCAACTTAAAAACACCTAGCTACACGGCTGCCAAAAAAAACCTCGTCGTCCAGCCGTATTTCTTGGCATCACTCTCAGGATAACAAAAGCATATACGAGACAAAGTTGTCGAGAAAAAGAAAGGCTACATGGATCCAAAGAAAGGAACATTTCAAAGTAGAATGCATGCACCAATATATATTTGCTTCCATCCAAATATGATATATACGTATATATAAGATATATATTTGTCTTTCCCGTCCACTCAGTCATCAGAGCATCAGATTCTGCTTAAACACCAAGCAGAGTGCATATGTGATGAGTGACGACAATGCACGTGGCTACTTTAGGCCGGAGAAAGCACAGGACCCAGTAAAGCTGCCTGTATATATATATACTATTTTGCTATATTGCACCTGGGTGCATTCTGTGCACGGAATTCACCCAGGCCAACCGGTGCGTCCTAGTCCGTGCAACCGGCCGAAATCAGCCCACTATCCGAGCGCGCCTCCCACACGCGAACTGTCACCCCGAAAAATATCATGTGTGCGTCCTAGTTAATTTGTATCATCCACCTATCATGCAGCAGCCACGTTGCATACAAATCCCACCAGACTGCATGCATGCGTGGATGGAATCTTTTGTGGGTTAGATTCTTTGAAATAAATTTTCTCTTAAACCGTAACCCCAATTAACAAACCGTTTGCTTGCATCTTACTCAAAAAAATATGCTTAACAAAACTAGATCCAATATGGATATATTTTATTATTTTTACAACGAGTTGCATCTCTGTGTGTTACTGATTGCAACTCCGTATACTACCGAGTTGCAACTAGTTATAACTTTGTGTACCTTTTGCATCTGGTCTTCATAACCAGATTCAGTTACAATTCAGAGTTGGTATCATATCTGATTGTAACTAGAGTAGCAATTGGGTTGCAACTGTGTAGTAACTGGTATATATGTACAACTATGTAGTAACCGGCTCTGTACAGAATGCACCCAGGTCGGTAAGCGAGTCAGAGCGAACCAACCAGTATGCATGCACCTCGAGACATCCAATAGCTAATTTGCTACTTCTCACCACTCATGGTTAGCCAGGTGCAACAAATACAACTAGCAGCCAGCATGCATGCATGGATGGAATCTTTTGTGAGTTCGATTCTTTGAAATAAATTTTCTCCTAAACCGTAACCCCGATTAACAAACCGTTTGCTGCATCTTACTCAAAAAATGTGCTTAACAAAACTAGATCCAATATTGATATATTTTATTATTTTTACAACGAGTTGTACCTCTGTGCGTTAATGATTGCAACTATGTAGCAACTGGGTTGCAACTATGTAGCAACTGGTATACATACAGAGCTGCAACCAACCGTCTAGTGGAGTTGCAACTGGCCTACCCAACCGGACTGCAACTGGCTTATCACACGAGTCGCAACTGGTCTACCACCAGAGTTGCAATTTGTGTACGACGGAAGTTGCAATTGGCTAACGGTCTAAGTTGCAACTGGTATACAAACGGAGTTGCAACCAGCCGTCCAGGGCAGTCGCAACTTGCCTACCCAACCAGATTCCAACTAGCCTATGCAGGACCCATCCGCACGCAACACACAAAGCTCAGTTGGTACGTGCAAGCATGGTAGCAGGCAGAGCTAGCATGTGCTTCTTGGATGCTTGCCACTGGCCTAGCTCTCGTTTAGTTTTGTTCATCGGTTCATCCACGGATTCACGGTCATGTACAACTGCTGCCTGGTGTTGTAGTTGTACTGATCATAGAGATCAGATAGATTCCCTGCTCGCATGTTTGATCGATGCAGATGCGTGTGATGCCTGGCCTACCTGCCGAGACTCACCGCATGCATTCCCAGTAGTGTTATTTGCCTGCAAGCAACTCCCGTGTGTGCATGCCTCTGTTTTAGTTTTTTTCCTTTTTCTTTTTATTCCTTTCAGTGAAGTTCTTTCTTTCTCTTTCTCTCACCCTATGCATAATTAGTACGTGAAGTCCTTGAGGATGGCTCAATGCTTTGTGGTGTGGAAATAGAACTACCATTGACACATTTTCCTTGCTCCCTGCAGCAAATTTTCTTCTGAGCACACCCATAGCCAACCCAAACATCTGCCTATGAGCAAGCAGCTTTACAAGCAATTTCGTGCCAGCGTCGTCCGGTGCACAAGGAATGAAGGAACGTGAGCTGCTGAGCCAACCTGACACAGTTCATTGAAAATGTTTCTGCTACCTGCTTGCTTGCTTGTTTACTATACATGAGTTCATTGAAAATGTTTCTGCTAAATAGGCTACAACCAAGTTGCAATTGTGTTGCAGACGTGCTTGAAACTCATTGTACAACTTAGATGCAATTACATACTTTATTTTTTTAACAAATATAGCCTTCATGGATCTCATTTTGTTAAGCACATTTTTTTCGAAGAACCTACTTCAAACGGATTCAAAAACGGATATGTGGTTTAGGAGATATCACATTTTTTTCGAATCGAATCAAGAAAAGATTCTATCCATGCATGCTTGCTGGTGGGTGGGTTGACCTGTGAGGTGGCATCACGTGGTTGGTTGTGTCCATTTAATTTTGCATGCACGAGCGCAGGTTTGGCAGGAAAATGTGGGGAGGGTCCTAGGGCGTGCGCTGGCGCGTGGACCGCAGGGTTAGAGAGGGTCTGTGCACTCGTTGCACGGAATGCAACTGGCCTATCACACGAGTCGCAACTGGTCTACCACCTAGAGTTGCAATTTGTGTATGACTGAAGTTGCAATCGGCTGACGGGCTGAGTTGGAACTGTTATACAAACGGAGCTACAACCAGCTGTCTAGGGCAGTTGCAACTGGCCTACCCAACCAGGAATGCAACTGGCCTATCACCAAGGTTGCAATTTGTATAGGACGGAAGTTGCAATCGGTTCAAGGGATGAGTTGCAACTGATGTACAAACGATGCTGCAACTAGCCGTCTAGAGCAGTCGCAACTGGCCTACCCAACAGGAATGCAACGAGCCTAAGCAGACACCCAGAATCGTGTCCCTGTTGTCAGAATCATACAATCCTCATGTCCGATATGGTGCAGCTCTAGCTGTTGGAATCTCCTATGCCGGAACAGGATTGAGTGAAGCCATCACCTTGCTGGAGCCTCTTACATCAGACGTCGTTGACTTTGTACGCCAGGGCGCTCTGATTGCCATGGCAATGGTGATGATCTAGACCAATGAATCTTATGATTCACGTGTTGGAGCATTCAGGACACAAGTTGGAAAAGATCATTCTTGACAAGCACGAGGACACCAAGAGCAAAATGGGCACCATACTAGGCTTCTGGCATCATTGATGCTGGCAGCAGGAACAGTCACCATCAAGCTCAAGTCAAAGTCAAAGCATGACTAGGCTCACTACCATTTAGCCTGTTCGCTGGTTGGTTTTTGGGCTGATAAGTCCTGGCTAGGTGCTGGTTTATTGTGAGAGAAAATTACTGTACCATGGCTGATAAGCCCTGACTGAAACCAACAAGCGAACAGACTGACTGTCGGACTGCCTGTCTTCACCCAGTTCTGGTACTAGTACCCACTCACCTAATTCATTAGCCTTGCCTTCTCCCCGACAGCTCTCATCGGACTCAACTCCGATCTAAAAGTGCCAAAGTTTGAGTAGTCGTAACTGGTTTATTAGTCCTAGTTGCAATTGGTGGACTTGACCTAGTTGCAATTGCTACAGTTGTAACTAGATTAGTGACCCAGTTGCAACTGCGGCGGCATGTGCATGACTTCCTAGTGTAGTCGTAACTGGTTTATTGTCCTAGTTGCAATTGGTGAACTTGACCAGTTGCGATTGCTACATGTTGTAACTAGATTAGTGACCCGGGGGCAGGGCCAATTGGCAATGCAGCTTCTTGTTGTACTTGCAGGTCACGGGGGCAGAGATAGCGGCCAACGGATTCGTTCTCGTCTCGTCTGTGCATGCGACTCCGTGATGCGAACAGAACTGATCGAACTCGATCGATCTCTGCATCAACTGCAAGTCTGCAACTACACCTTAAATGCAGTTTCCTGCGTGCATGATGTAGTACAGTTGCGGTTGTTTTGTTGGTTTGGCTCTCCCTCGATCTTGTCACATGGTTCATGATCGAGAAGCCCGTAGCTTGTATGGAGTACTAGACTGTAGGTTGCCCTCGATCTTGTCAGATTGGCCGAAGTGCAATCACGATCCAGCACACTTGTAAATGGGTTTCTCTCCACATGCATGCATGCACTGGATCTATTATACGAGTACTCGGTTGTCCATGCCGTGCCATTAATTTGTAGCGGGCAAAAGCACTGACGACTGATGAGCGAGGTTGAAGGCGGGGTGTATGTGTGTATGCATGGCAGGACCATCAGCGCAGGCAAATGCATCCGAATAGTGAGAACCGGTCGGCCGGCGGACGCAACCGCTAACTGTGTTGTTGCAACCAATAGTAATTGTGCAGTTGCAATCAATAGTAATTGTGTAGTAACGAGTTGCAACCAGTACTAACTTGGGTTGCAACTAGGCAGTACCTAGTTGCAACTAGTACCAACAAGAAAACAACTAGGTTAGCCACGTGCAACAAAAAACAGCCAGCATGCATGCATGGAATCTTTGGTTGGTTCGAATTTTTGGAATAATTTTTCTCCTAAACCGTAACCCTGATTGACAAACCGTTTGTTGTGTTGTACTTAAAAAATATGCTTAACAAAACTAGATCCAATATGTGTATATTTTTTATCTTTTAAACGAGTTGCATATCTATGTACTAGCGATTGCAACTTTGTCTACTACCGAGTTGCAACTAGTTATAACTCGGTGTATTATTTGCATCTACTCACTATAATCACGTCAAGTTGCAATTCTGAGTTGCAATTATATCTGGTTGCATCTGCTCACTATTCAGTAGGAGTTGCAAGCGTATCTGATTGCAATCAGTGTAGTAATTGTGTTGCAACAGAATAGTGACTAATTGCAACTAGAAGTAACCGGGTTACACCACGTTATAACTAGTTGCAAGCAGTGCTACTTAGGCTACAACCAAGATGCAATTATGTTGTAGTTGTGCTTGCAACTCACGCTACAATACAGATGCAACTACATACTTTTAAAAAAACTTCGTCAAATATAGCCTTCATGGATCTCGTTTTGTTAAGCACATTTTTTCCAACAACCTAGTTCAAATGGATTTAAAATCGGATCTGTCGTTATGAGATATCGCATTTTTTCGTTTCGAATCAAGAAAAGATTCCCTACATGTATGCTTCCTGGTTGGTGGGTTAACCTATGATGTGGCATCACATGATTGGTTGTCTCCATCTATTTTTTGCATGCACGAACGTGGAGTTTTTAATGCGAGGACCAGCTGTTGTGCGGTACGCGTGGAGTCTGGTCCGGGCCGGTACGTCTCGCTCGCCGCTCGCTCTCGGACGGGTGATTTACTGCACAGAATGCACCCAGGTGCATTTTAGCCTCGTCCTATATATATATATATATTATATATATATATATATATATATATAGTATATATATATATATATATATAGGAGAGGCTATTCAGTAGCGGGCTACAAAATACTTTATTCTGTAGCCACCCTCCATTTACTTATAATTTTATATACTAATTTACCATGAATATAATACATATGTACGATAGTTGGGTTACTTATAACACATGAGGATATTACCATAATGTTATATTTAAACCACTAGTAAGGAGTTACTATAATCTCGTAAAATAACATAGTAATTATCGTAACTCAAAGTGGCTACAGAATAAGTTATTCTGTAGCCAGCTACATGATAGTAGTTCTATATATATATATATATATATATATATATATATATATATATATATATATATATATATATATATATATATATATATATATAGTGCAAGAGCGAACAATCTTTGCAACTTGCATGCTTGTATGATCGAATCATCCCTTATGTAAATCATCGTCGCCTCATCTCTCTCTCTCTCTCTCTCTCTCTCTCTCTCTATATATATATATATATATATATATATATATATATATATATATATATATATATATATATATATATATATGCTTAGTAGTACGGCTAATGTGTTAAAAGTCGACCGGTCACTTGCATGGGCATGGCACGTGTACTCCGTACGTTGTTGCTGCTTCCGTGCTTCGATTCAATTCACTTCTAAGGAGTAGCATGATGATGGTCTTTGTCGTCCTTGTCGTCCTTGGTGTCCTTTGTCGTCCGGCCGGCGGGTGGCCCGGCCTCGGCGAGCATCTGCACGACGTCGGCCATGGTGGGGCGGAGTGCCGGCATGCTGCAGGTGCATCGCACGGCGATGCGCAGCGCCTGCACCATCTCCTCCTTGTAGGGGCTCCACGCGAGGCGCTTGTCCAGCGCGTCCGCCTCGGCTCCGGCGCCGGCGGCCACCTTGCCGGACACCCAGTGCACGATGTCCCTCGTGTCCCCGAACTCCGGCTCGATGGGCTTTCCTCCCCGTGGCCAGCTCCAATGAGCACCACGCCGAAGCTGTACACGTCGCACTTGGTCGTCGCCTTGGACGAGTAGGCGTACTCTGTCATGCATCCATATATTGATTAATAATGTTAATTAAAAAAGGAGGAAAAGAAATCATGCATGCATATATGCATGTAGTCCCGTTGATCCTACCTGGCGCGAGGTAGCCGTAGGTGCCGGCGATGGTGGTGGTGGAGGCGTCGCGGTCAGCGCCGCCGCCGCGCGCCTGGAGCACCTTGGCGATGCCGAAGTCGGCGACCTTGGGCTCGAAGTCGGCGTCGAGGAGGATGTTGTAGGACTTGATGTCGCGGTGGACGATGGGGAAGAGGGAGGTCGTGGTGGAGGTAGGCGAGCCCCTGCGCGACGCCGAGCGCCATGCGGTGGCGCGTCGGCCAGTCCAGCAGCAGGTAGCAGCCGTGCAGCGCCTCCCACAGGTTGCCGTTGGGCATGTACTCGTACACCAGCAGGTTGCAGTCGGCGCCGGAGTAGCAGCAGTAGAGCTTCACGATGTTCTTGTGCCGGATGCTGCCCAGCGTCTCCACCTCCGTGCGGAGCTCGCGGTCGCCGAGCCACCCGCCGCGGTCGCTGTTGCTGCTGTCTCTGCTGTTGGCGGTGGTGGTGTTGGTCATCGCCACCGCCGCCGCCCAGTCCACCTGCTTGCTGCTCGGCGGCCGCAGCCGCCGCGTCGACACCCACAGCTTCTTCACCGCCACCAGCTCGCCGCTGCTGAGCTCGATCTTGTACACGGTCCGGAGCCGCCGCTGGCCCACGATGTTCGTGTCGATCAGCGCCTCCAGGATCTCGTACTGGTCGAAGGTCAGCTTGTGGAAGCTCGTCACGTCGTACGACGCGCTGCCACCCCGGCGACGACGCCAGCGCCCCGTCCTGCTCCGCGAGCCACCGCGCCCGCAGCACCCACCGTCGCGCCAGCGCCAGCATCGCCACCGCGCACACCAGCGCGCACACGCCCACCACCCACACGTCCCCGGCCAGCCCGCGCCGCAGGCTCGGCCGCGGGCACAGCGGCAGCGCCGGGTCCGTCAGGTTCAGCCGGAACGCCACGCACAGCCCCGGGTTCCCCGCCACGCTCTCCAGCAGGCCCTCCTTGATGAGCTGCAGCGGCACCGGCCCCGACAGGTTGTTGTTGGAGAAGTCCAGCGAGTTTGGAAGCAGCTTGCACAGCGACTCCGGGATCTCGCCGGACAGCGCGTTGTCCGACAGGTTCAGCACGTTCAGCGTCTTGAGTCCGGCGAGCGTCTCCGGGATGGACCCGTTCAGCCGGTTCCCCTGCAGGGACAGCTGGTTCAGCTTCGACAGCCGGCCCACGGACTCGGGGATGGGGCCGGCGATGAGGTTGTTGCTCAGGTCGATCTTCACCAGCCCCGACGCGCCGGCGATCTCCGGCGGGAGCACGCCGGACATCTGGTTGTTGGACCCGAACAGCGACGTCAGGTTCGTGGCGCCCGCCACCGTGGCCGCCACGGGGCCAGTGAAGTGGTTGTAGTTGAGGTCGACGATAGAGGCGTGCGGGAGGCCGAAGATGCCCGGCGGCACGTCGCCCTCCAGGTGGTTGTTGCTCACCCGGAACCGGAGCAGCGGCGTGCACTCGGCGTACGCCGGCGGGATGGGCCCCGTCAGGAGGTTGCTCAGCACCAGGATGTATTGGAGTTTCCGGTTGACGCAGGCGTACGGCGGCAGCGGGCCCGTCAGCTGGTTCTCCGACACCTCGATCACGTTGAGGTCCGAGTACCGGCCGAGGTCGGCGGGGATCTCGCCGGTGAGCTGGTTGCGGTACACGGAGAGGATGCGCAGCTGCGTGGAGTTGCCGAGCACGGCCGGGATGGGGCCCGTGAGGCGGTTGGTGTAGATCTGGAGCACGCGCAGGTTGCGCAGCGCGCACAGCGACTCCGGGATGCCCCCCGTGAGGCGGTTCTCGGAGAGGTCGATGTCGGTGAGCTGCGTGAGGTTGCCGAGCTCGGCGGGGACGCCGCCCTCCAGCTCGTTGTAGTAGAGCTCCAGGAACTGCAGCCTCGGGAGGCGCGCCAGCGACACGGGGATGGTGCCGGTGAGGTAGTTGCCGCTGAGCTCCAGGTCGGTGAGCGACGTCATGTTGCCGAACCACGCGGGGATACCGCCACGCATGGAGGTGGTGGAGAGGATGAGCACGCGGATGCGCCGCAGCGGCACGAACAGCGACTCGGCCGGCCGCCACACGTCGAAGCCGGGGTTCTGGTTGAGGTTCACCACCTCCAGGCTGGTGACGTTGGCGATGGATGTCGGGAACGCGCCGGTGAAGAGGTTGCTTGGACAGGTCCAGCACCCGCAGCGCGCGCAGCGGGGACAGGTCGGGGGGCACGGCGCCCGACACGCCGGAGAAGCTGAGGTTCAGCACCTCCAGGGAGGTGCAAGTTGAGCACGCCGAGAGGGAACCCGCCGCGGACGTCGTTGTACGCCATCCGGAGCTCCCGGAGCGCGGGGAGCGCAGCGCAGACGCCCGGCGGGAGCCTGCCGACGAGGCGCCACGACGTGACGTCGATGCCCGTGACGTTGCCGGACCGGTCGCAGGTGACGCCGTGGAAGCTGCAGTAGTCCGGCGCCGGCGACGTGAAGTCCCACCACCTTGACATGCCTGGCCCCGGGAACTGCTCCTTCATCTTGGCGAGGTAGGCAGCCTGCGTGTCCAGCTCCAATGCCGCCGCCGGACCGCCATCGCCGGACGCGAAGAAGAAGATGACGAAGAGAACGTACCAGAGCGAGGGTGGAGGTGACCAGAGAGTGGACACCATAGCACCAGCTGACCAGCAGGTAGGAGATAGAATCTAGAAGAAGAAGAAGCAAGCTTTTCTTGTGCTGGCTCGATCGTACGTGTGCCTGCAAGCTTGTGCCGCTGTTGTTGAAAGGAGCTTTGTTGCAAATGGGATTGGAATGGTGAGGAGAAGCTATCAGGAAGGGAGGGAGTACATAAGTGGAGTGGGAATCTGTGGAGGGAATTGGAATTGCTGAATGGTGATGGTGATGATATAAAGGAGAAGGGAGGAGGGAGAGATGCATGGCTTCTTCTGTTGGGGATATATGCACTGCCCTGCCAGGCCCCAGCTGTCCTGCTCATTGCCAATCACAACAAAACTGATTGGTACCTCAGTGTATAGTTGGCCATTTGGCCCGGGCACTATGGGCCGGCCCAAGCACGACACGAATCAGCACGGCCCAGGAACGGCCCGGCCCGACGGCCTTCGTGCCAGTGCCTGGCACGGTCCGGCCTTAGTGCCGTGCCTGGGCCACCATTCTGGCCTGTAGTGCCGGCCCGGGCACGGCACGCTATATGGGCCGGCTCGGCAGCGGCACGGCTCAGCCGCAGGTGGCCGTTGGATCCCCGGCCTCACTCCCATCGGACCGTTGGATCCGCCGTTGGATCTCCGTTGCCCTAATTCATTTGCTCTCAGTCAGTCAGTCGCCTCGCTCTCGGCTCTCCCCCGCAGCGCCATCTCACCCACTCCTCTCTCGCCTCGCTCTCCTCTCTCGGCGAGTCGGCGACTCGCTCTCCTCTCTCGCCTCCGACTTCCTCTCTTCTTCTCGCTCTCCGGTGGCCTCTGGAGCCACTACTAGCCGGCACTGGCACAATCCCTAACCCTAATCCTTGCTCAATCCCTAACCCTAACCCTTGATCTCGCTTCGTCCTCGCTGGATCCGTCGTCGACCTCGCTGGATCCGTCGTCGACCTCGTCGGATCTGTCGTCGACCTCGCCGGATCCGTCGTCGACCTCGTCAGATCCGTCGGTTTCCTCGCTGGATCCGTCGGATCTCCGGCCTCGCTCCCATCAGACCGTCGGATCTCCGGCCTCCGACTTCCTCTCTTCTTCTCGCTCTCCGGTGGCCTCTGGAGCCACCGTTGGCCGGCACTGGCACAATCCCTAACCCTAACCCTTGATCTCGCTTCGTCCTCGCCGGATCCATCGTCGACC
The DNA here is from genome assembly GCF_019320115.1 of Miscanthus floridulus. NCBI lineage: Eukaryota > Viridiplantae > Streptophyta > Magnoliopsida > Poales > Poaceae > Miscanthus > Miscanthus floridulus. The sequence continues at coordinate 84,723,607 of NC_089594.1, read as the reverse complement.
TCGCCGGATCCGTCGGTTTCCTCGCCGGATCTGTCGGTTTCCTCGTCGGATCCATCCCTCATCGTCTGTGCTTACCGGATCCGTGCCTCGTCGACCTCGTCGACGACTCTGGTGCTCCGGCTTTGAAGGTAAGTCGCCGTCAATCCATAACCCTAACCCTAACCCTCAATCTCTACTAACCCTTTCTCTATTTTGTCTGAAGCCGTTGAGAGACCGGGGCGCCGACGAGTGGCGATGGCTGGATCCGATGACGAGAGCTGTGTTTGTGTGATTATGTGACTTTTGAGTCTTTGATAAGTTCTCTGAACATGTAACTTTGTGTGACTTTGACTCTTTGATAAGTTTTTTTTATTCTGATCAGTTTGTGTGACTTTGTGATTCTGATCAGTTTGTGACTTTGCGTCTTTGATAAGTTCTTTGATTCTGAACATTCAGACTTTGTGATTCCGATCAGTTTGAGGTGTTGGGCACTTATAGTGCCAGTGCCGGCACGGGCACTGCTGGGCCGCCGTGCCCAGTGACACGGCACGACACGGCTAAGACCTGATAGTGCCGTGCCTGGGCCGGCACCTCAGCACGGCGGCACTAACAGGCACGGCACGGCTAGTCTACCGTGCCGCGTAGTGCCGTGCCTGGCCGTGCCCGTGCTAGTGCCGTGTCGTGCGGCCCGTTTGGCCAACTATACCTCAGTGCAGTGCACTCCTCCAGTGAGCAACATTCTCCAGCCTCTTCTTGTGCTCTCTCTTCACCTCCCTCTTGTCACTTGTGCAGGAATTTTCCTTGTCCAGTGCTGCTGGTCAAAAATTGACATGCAGTCAGACAGCTGGTCAGGTCTAGCCCAGTCAAGCCCAGCATGTCCACTAGCTGTTCAGAATCAAGTGCTGAGAGAGACAGGGCCTCAAATGGGCCTGCCGACTCTTGAGCCCACAGTTGACACTGCCCCGCCTGCTCGGCTCGACCCGGTCCGGCCGGGCTGAGCACTAGGCTGTCTCCAACAGAAGACCTATCAGGAGACTCCAACCCAAAATGGATCTACAACACAGCCTCCAACAGGAGTACCTATATGGAAGACCCATTTTAGGTGTCAGGAGAGGTATAACCCAAATCTGAGTATCCTCTCTCCTATAGACCCATTTGCAGAAAGTGTTCTCTTTTGGGTCTTGTTGTTGGAGAAAATAAAAAATAGGTATTAAATTATTTGTCTGTAGCACTATCTAAATGTGAAATTGGTCTTGTATTTTAGGTAATAGTTGTTGGAGACAATCTAACTGAACCCAAATGCGTTTCACACTTCTTCCAGGCAAACCATGCTTTTTTTAGAGATGAATCAGTAAACCATATTAGCTCACCAATTGTTGTCAATAGATTGACATGTACCGGCCGGCAAGCCATGTCAGTTTCGTCAGTTCTCTGTTGAGAGTTGACATAGGCTTTGTTTAGCTCCTCACTCAAAAGTTTACACCATGTCTAATCAAATATTTGATACATGCATAGAGTATTAAATATAGACTAAAAAATAATTAATTACATAGATTACGACTACTTTGCGAGACGAATCTTTTAAGCCTAATTAATCAATGATTTGATAATATGGTGCTGCAGTAACACATGTGCTAATGACAGATTAATTAGGCTTAATAAATTCGTCTAACAGTTTACTGACGGATTCTGTAATTTATTTTTTATTAGTATCCGAACACTCCATACGACACCCCATATAACATCCGATGTGACACCCCAAAACTTTACACCCTAGATTTAAATAAGGCCACGGTAAATCAGTGTTTCTGTTTAGAGTTGACATAAAGTCAATGATACATTACCAACACCATCATGCTAGCATATTATCCTGGTGAAACCTTAAATGGAGGGCACTGTGTTGAGGTGGAGAGGCATCACTCGCAGTCAGTCAGTCAGTCACAGCCCCTACTGTGAACTGAAAACACTGAAGGCATAAAGCACAGTGCAAAACTGCAGATCAACTTGCAGCAACCAGCAAGCAAACACAGTGCAGCTGCTAATCCTGCAATCTCCATGGGGAACAAGGACAAAGCCTGCCTCTAGTGGGTGCCAATCCCAATCATTGCTCACACTTTAGGAGGATCAGCAGCATGCTGACAAATGTAAAGCCTCTTCCATCTCCTAAAAAA